>NC_136482.1:115626608-115956608 GCF_053919585.1 Euprymna scolopes | reverse complement strand
TTATTATTATTATTATTATTATTGTTGTTGTTGTTGTTGTTGTTGTCGCTGTTGTTTTTATTGTTATTGTTGTTGTTTTTTTTGTTGTTGTTTTTATTATTATAATTAATATTATAATTATTATTATTGTTATTATTATTGTTATTATAATTATTATCGTCTGCTCAATAGGGGCCTTAGCAATAAATCATTTTTAAGGATTAATGACTTATAATAAACATGGATTTACTTGAGTCTAGCTAACAACAGGTTTCCAACGATTTTCAACATCATTCAATTGGAAATGATTTTGTATTATCGTAACCACAATGTATCATTAATTTCTTAATCGTTGGTATCTTTTTTTTTAATTTGAGTAGCAACAAACCTTACCAAGTGCCCAGTATTCTCCGCAATATTCCTGAACAGGTCCGGTTTGTGTTTTTCTTCCAAGGTCTTTCTATTTTCCTTTAACAGCCATGACGATTTTGCGTGGTTCCAGCCGAGACTCTCACTCTGTTGATGCTGGATGAGGCAATTTAATTATCTGTGGGATCACATGATGTTAGTTCTATGCGTTTTTGTATTTTGTGTTGTTTTGTTTTTCTATTTGTATTTTAAATTATTTTTTTACAGTGTAGAATTCGACACACAGAATTGTATTAGTTTTGTTTTCACATGGGCGAAACTAATCCGAGGGTTTGAGGTGTGCTTGTATTAGCTACTTCTTGCATTTGTACTTGTGTATTGTCAAGTATATTTCTACGTATCTTATTTGATCCGCTTTTTTTCTGAAACGCAAGTATAATTTACTGACTAAAAATTCTCACACGTGTCATTAATAGTAGTCACCGACAAGCACAAATTTCTGTCATCTTTGATAAAAGGTTTTCCCATATTGTCAATATTCTTAACTTCATTCAATGGCTGCTACAAATCACGTTGTCTTCTCGAAACCGCCGATTACAATTCCATTCATGTTGTTAACACTATTGTCAGTCTACGTAATTTGATGTATAACAAGCCTCTTGCAGATATAATTCTCTTCATATCTTTCTATTTGAGGTCTGGATGACACTCTCCCTCTTCGATCTTTCTATCCTCTCACATCTTCGTGACCATTTTACTATTATCAACCGATTTCGTTGTTATACTATCGAAATCTATCCCCACAAGACAACTAGAGGTGCCGGGAGACAATCTGTTAATAAGAGTCTTTTTTAATTACACAGAGAAGCGACATCATCGAACTCAGCTCTTAATAGCTCGCAAGTCATGACAAGAAATTCGGAAAGATGATGCAAAAACGGATGTGTCTACTTTCCATCCACCTAATAGAAAGGAGAAATGACGTTGTTCATTTCCGAAAAAGGTACAAATATTCAAGAGACGTTGGCTGTTAAAGGAGTATGGTGATAGAACTCGACCAAGAAAAACCACGTTTAATGTAGATAAGATTCTAACGTTGAGAGAATAAAAATTTAGCTCGTACGTAAAGACATTAGCAACAGAATCCTAAAGACATCAGCAACAGAATCCTAAAGGCATTAGCAACAGAATCCTAAATACACCCGTGCGTCAAGCAAGTTACTTGTATGTATGTGTTTGTGTGTGCGCCTTACTATGTATGTAAACTGTCGACTAAGGCTTCGCGACAGGGCGATAGACTAGTCTAGAATGCTGAGAAGTCTACGAAGTTAAAAACAGGCATATACGTTTGAGCGCTGCATGTTTGCACATTTCTGCAACCACGTTTTGAGAGTGAAGAAAGATGTACCATTTTTCCAGAAAAGTGATAGTGTCTTCTTTAAAGTTTCATGCTGTTTACACACATTATCATTTTGATTCTCGATTGTTGTTTCCGAATATTAATTATCATCTCCAGCTATCAGGGCTGAATATGTAGAAGGAATAATCACTTTGCCCCTGACGTGAGAATTTTATTTTATCCATGGTCCAGCAAGAAATATTTACCACTGTTGTAATCGACGAAGATTACCCGCGACAAAGCATGCCATAGAAGGAAAAAGTTCTTGAGGAAAAAAATCTTTGTCAATACAAGTTCCTCTTCGGCCCAGTTACACAGAAAAGGAAACTTCTTCACTGGGATTGTAGCTAGGAGAAAATTTTTATGAATGCTTTGCAGGAAGGAATCAGGGATTCAAGCTGAATCGAGCATCTGCCATGAAAATTAAGATAGGTATAGATAGACTAAAGAGATTGTAATGACGAGAAGAGGGTATTCTCTACCAGATGTCGAAGCTAATTATTGTATTTTGTCCGGGTGGGGTTGAGTGATGTGAATGGCACCACCCTCAAATGTTGAAACAGTATCGCATTCTAGAATGATCTGGCTCTTATATAGGTAGAGGAGTGCGTCTAGAGCGAGTTAATCAATTTACATTGCGTTTCTTTTCAGTTTGTTATACAGTGTAACCCGGATATAACATACCCTATTATAAGAAAGACGGATATAAGAGAAATTTTCTCTGGTTCCAAATTAGAGCATGTGTTCATGTACAGGGTAACCCGGATAAAAGAACCCTGGATCTAAGTGTAACCCTGATATAAGATAGTTTTAAGACCAAGATAAGTTTCTTATATCCGGGTTACACTGTATTTAAGAAATAAGAACATATGCTTCGTTGTTGTTTCTGTTCATTTGCCTGTTCTACAAGTATTTTAATGGTGAATGCTCTGACGAACTGCAGACACTTGTGCCACCACGACGTGAAAACCCTCGACAGACCCGACAGGCTGCAAAATCCCACCCCACACTGTAGAGATCGCTAGATGTAAAAGATCTTTCTACTCCAGTAGTTTCTTCCCCAGAACCGCTAGACTTTGCAATTCCATTCCAGGTCCCTGCTTCCCCAACTGCACTGGCGTGCAGAAGTTCAAGTGCAACGTGGACCAACATCTTGCTGCCCAAATCCCTACATAGCACCACAGTAGTTGTTGCCCCTGATAGTAGCCCCCTACACCAAAGTGGCAATGTGCCTTGTCTGGGGTGAAAATGTAATAAAAAAAAACTACACTACAAGTAGAAAAATAATGAGGTGCATTTTAGAGTTTTCCTTTTCCTAGACTAGTTGCACATTATTGTTTTCCTTGAAATGGCTTCCGGTATAGTTAGAGAATTTCGGGGTTTATATTCTGGCAGAAATGTTACGAATTTCAAAACATCAACTTCCCACTAAAATTACTTTTTTTAATGTTTAGTAACCACTTATAAAAGCCAAAAACTACTAACGGATGTGAGTTATAGAGACGTAAATGATTGCCGGCCGAAAGTTGAAAACATTGATTACTACTATTTAATTCATAATAAACTGATTCATACTTTTCTTAAGTGGAATTGTAAAACTGGAAGATCTTGAAACTGATACGCAGAGCCAATAGTCCCCACTTCAAACCGTTCATAACGCCATTACACCACGTCCCTTTTTCATACGTATACTAATATTATAAAATGTTATCTTATATACATTTGACACAGTGTTTATTTTAGCTGGGTTCCATAGATGAGTAGAGATTACTATAAGTAGCATAAAATATACTTATGGCAAGTGAACTGCACAAAATATTCCTGATTCATTCCATGAACAGGAATCAGTTCTCCTAACAAACTATTATGTGCATCTTATTTGCAGTAAGTATACTTTTTATAGGCTTCTACGTAGATATGAATGTATGTATAATTGCCTGTGCATTTCTTTTATTTGCTTATTAGAAGTGTGTATATGTATGCTTATTATTATGTCGTGGGTGTGATAATCTGATATCCTTGTCGGTGTTTCCATTTAGCGCCTTCTTGGTTACCTTTCTAAGTAAATGTCTATTTGCTTGCATGACTATTTGCTTCACATTCTCTCTTTTTATGATAAAAAAAGCATGTTCGTTTCACTTCCTCACGTCTTAAGACTTTATCAATTTTACGCCGCGCCATTTTTTTTTAGTCGAGCCAACAGTTGGCGCCAATTCACATATATGTAAGTTTTTTTGTTGCTTTTTTATTTCTTCTTTTTCTTCTTTTTTCTCTGTTTATTTTTTCCCTTTTTTTCCTTCCATTTTTTCTTCGTTTTTTTTTGTCTTTATCTTCTGTTTCTTTTTATTCTGTTTCTTTTTATTCTTTCATTTCTTTCTTTTCTTGATCCGTTTCTTTTTATCTTATTTTTTTTTTTGTTACTTCTTTTTTGTTTCTTCTTCGTTTTCTTTTTTCTTTTTGTTTTCTTTTCTTCTGTTTCTTCCCATTCTTTTTCTTCTTTTTCTTCTGTTTTTCTTCGTTTTCCTCTTTTTTATTCTTTATCGTCGTCTCTATCTAATTCTTCTTCTTTGTCTGCTTTTTCTTCATAGTTACCTTCTCCTTTCTTCCCCACCTGTGCGTTTTATTGATTCATTATTTCTACTGCAACAGCAAGCCAAGTTTTGCTGCCCGTAACGGGGCAAGGTCAAGTGAATGAGAGGGTTGTTTCAGTGCGCTGATATTCGTGTTAATTGCTAGCGGCTGTTCTTTGTTTTTGGTGATTATATTTGACCAACCGGAAGATAGATGTAGACAAAATTAATCTGAATCCTGGTTGCGTCCCCGACCAGTTAACGAAGCCATCGATGAACAGCTTTGTTTATGGAAATACTCGTACGATGCAAGATTTGGTACATAAAGAGGTTATTCCAAAACGCTTATCATTGTTTTTATTAGCTCTTCAAATAATAATAACGGGTTGATAAACATTAAACAAGAAAGTCCTCTTAGTATTTATACAAATGCAAAAATATCATGTGAGATAATATTACAATTGACAGTCTTCCCCTTGTGCATAACTCAAACAGCGCATTCAGTGTCCGTACTATTCAGACCTTTCTTGTTATTGCTGATTCAGTAATAGTGGATAGTGTTAATGCGAGCTTATAGAGCGTAAAAGTATATGTGATAAAATATAGCATAGCACGCACATTAGGTAGTGAATTCATTAGTTCAAATGGCCATGCACTGATAATTGCACGAGAAACACTAGTTATAGGAAAAAAATAATTAATATTTATGAAAATGTTATCATAAGTTCCCTTCAGCTACTATTGAGACCCTTTAAGATACTTACAATAAGCTGTCAACTTTTGCTCTTAAATACTATCTAGCTATATTCTTTGCATATGTCCGCTTGCCTCGACATTATATACTACATAGGACTTAATTCTCTTACCTTTTGCATGATAATTATTGCTGGCCGAGGGTTCGCATTGCAGATTCAAATGTGATTTGTGACTGGGTTCGAATCCTTCGACCGGGAGCAGATATCACTTCCTGCATTGACGATTGCGCAAGCATAAAATACTATGATTTGTAGGGAAAACAATTAATTAAAATAATTTCGTTGTTTTCCCGTGGAATTTCACTTATCGTGGGAAAATTAATCGAATATTTCCTATGCAAACATTTTACAATCATCACTAAACCATATAAATACATTTACATTCAAAATTAATTCAACTAAAAATCTATTTTTCAGTGAAAAACAAAAAATTATCATTAACTGAAGAAAATTAAAATAGCTCGATATTCCATTGTAAAGTGAAATAGAGCTGAGTATACACACATATATATATATGTATATATATATATATATATATATATATACTTTTAAGTATCAAAAGTATTTTTAAATAATATTAAAAATAAACAGTACACAAAATTGTATCCCAATCAAAACTGTTTTAGATGATATTTATTTTCAATTATATAATACTAGCATGGCAACTAAGCTTTACCCGGGCCAAATAAAATCAAATATTCCTATAGAGCACTATTAAAACTAGCTTTATCTCATGCACTCGTTTTGTAGAGAAATGACAGTAGTTAAGAAACCATGAATTAAATCCGAGATTAGCGTCTTTCAATCAGGAAAAATTATGTTTCATTTTTAAATCTGTAATAATATAAAATAACATAAAATTCGCATTTAATTCTTGAAAACATTTAATGATAAAAATGGTCATGTAGTCCCCAGAGCATGAATGTTTTTTTTTTCTTATCTAAATTTTAGATATTATTCGGGTTTACGTTGATTAAAATAATATCAACTTTGTAGGGGTCTGTTATGTATTCTTTAGTTAAAGCTTAACATACAAACAGACAAACACAACTACGCTTTATATAAGAAATAATACACAATTTGTTTAAGTTTTTCATCGGACTGAAATTCATAAAGCATTATTTGTCTGTACGCAGGAAAATGTAATTATATACACACGAGTGAAATTTTTAAAAACTTTGAATATTTATTATTATATTAAAATTTCACTGAATGTTTTATCAACGTCTGCTTGCATCGAATGCGTTTCGTTCTGTTTCCTTCAGCATCTGTGGCCTGTGGATCGTCTTTATGATCACACTACAAAAAACAAACGAGGCGAATACTTGATTTAAATCAGTTATCCTCTGCGCTTTTGTGATACTATCACGGAGCGTAGCAATAGTGAACCCCAAACGTTAACTGTTGACCGCAGCGATTTTCTTTCGGGCCGATCTACTCTCGACCGCTTTCGACTCCAATCTCTTTTATCTTTTTTTGGTCATCTCCAAGCCGCCTACTCTCCAAGAGTATACACTATCCTTCATTAAAAAAAAACCTTCTCAACGTCGCACTCCAAAGACTGTCCATAAAGTTCCCCTAACTTTCCCACACTTCACTGCCACTCCTTGAACTGCCCGTAACTAAGCCTAAATATATCTCTGGTCTGTCCGTCACACATTGATTAACAATTCCTTTGAGATTATTTGTGCATCTTGGTGAATAACTTACTGTCAATTGTTCTGCTGATAAATGTATTTCTTAATCTGTTATGTTTTTCTCATTTTTTACTTGCTACCAGTTGAGGAGGGGCATCGATAGTATCAGAGAGCTATATAATTTAAGATCCGAGTGTATTAGCGTATAAATTTGTAGCCTTTTTAGTATAAAAGCTGAACGTAATTTGAATACAGCCAAGAAATGAATAATCAGTTCTGAATTTGTGTAGAGAAGAAACAACTTTTGAACATGTTTAAACTTATTGTCAGGAAGCAACATGCGGTTAAGACTTTTACTTCAACGCCCAATCCTGTTTGAAGAGAACAGATAAAAGTAGTTAAGAAGAGTGTCCTGTCTAACCCGGTCTCTAGTTGCTCTATGATAAGCAATAGATATTTCAAGCCTGTTCGCAAAAAGTGCTGAAAAGTATCGGATAACAGGATGGAATACTGTTGCAACAATTAGGCAGGAGTTGCTCGGGGCACCCTTTTCTGCCTAGACAGAGTTCAAAACCGACTTTGTAACATAATAGGTGATGCTCGTTCCCCCCCTCCTTGTAACCTCTTTCCCACAGAAGAGACGTTACGAGTTGTTATTTTCATTGTAAGTGCTCATCTGAGCTTCAATCTATGGTCCGCCCTTGCCAAACTTTCACGAAAAGCACTTGTCTAGCCTAAACTACTATCAATAATTTCCCCCATCCGTATTGGTATCTATGGATTCCATAAACAAAGTTTCCTTCCTAGAACTGGCCGTCTGTGGAACTCTGTTACGCTGACTTCTCCCAGCTGACTACAGTCCAACATGAACAAGTTCTTGTGAACTGTCCTCTTTAATAATAAAATTACACCAAATTTCAACTACTAACGATCACGACGCTATTCTCCTAATGGCTATAGTACACACATTAACCCTTATCGTCGAATGGCCTCCGGGCCTTGATAATCGATGAAATATTTATTAAAAAAATAGCACAAAACATAAAAAAATACATTGTACCAGCAGAAGTAGGATAGCTGATACATTGAACGCACTAGACCGTGTGCATAGCTACATGTAGCGGGTATACTCATGCCAAGATTCGAAACTCAAACAGTCGGTAAAATATGTATGTACCGACAGATGTTTACATTCTCGGCGTCTGAAATCGAAATGCATAAACTTGTTTGTGCGCACCTCATCTGCGCATACACGATCCTGAATAAAAAGAAATTATTGTATTTTGTATGAATCAGAGAACTTTCTGAATTTTCGAAATATCTTTCAGGGAATCATCTCGATATTTAAAAAAAAAAACAAAAAAAAAAACAGATTTTTGTCCAATAAACAAGTTGAGTCCAAATCTACGGATCGGCGTCTCCGGCGCCCTTTTACTGGGCTTTAAGCTTGCTATCATCTCGACTCATGCTTACTAAGCGCGTTATTCTTTTATTCTCTTCTGCTCATTTAAAAATCAATTTTTTCATTGAAATATTTCAAACATTCTCACTGAATTTTGTTTCAAATATGAAAACAAATGAACATTATCTCTTATTAATAACTTTTAATGAAATATAATTCGTATAACTTTGTCCACCATTTTCTGTATTGTACGGCTCTTATCCTTTCGACTCTTGCTTCTTTGATATCTCAACTAATGGATTCCCTTGTTTTTACAATAACTCTAAATGTATTCAAGAACATTATATGTTTTTCCTATTGCTGTAAACTTCCATTTTAAACGTATGCCAAATACGTATTATTTGGATTCATCGGACTACTGTTCTCATATTGAGTGTGATTTTCACAACGTTTTGATCGATGTAACCTCCGACCTTCTTCAGGTGTATCTTGTAAAACTCGGGAATATTTCTGTTGAACTCGGGAATTTCGACGGAAGTTCGAGCGGAACCCTTTACTTACTTCACGAGGGTTGCATGCACTTGTTCTGTCAGCAATGACTGGATGAATGTAAACTACCTCTTTTGTGAAGGTATGCCTTTGAACTGATTATTTTTTTTTGTTTAAACTATAACTTGTCTCTTAGTTTCTCACATGTAATTATAAAGCCTATGCATCTTTTTTGCTGACAATATTTCTCTGAAAGCGGCTTATCCTCAAAATTCATATCCCAAATCAAAACTCCTAAAGACCCCTCTCTAAATGTATCCGACCAAACAGTCTAAGTACTTACTTTCTTAAGTTAAGAGGGCACAGATATTCGGTACCATTTCCATTGTGTTCATATTTTTCTCATTTCATAAAATTTGAATTTTCAAGAGATTATAGGTCGATAGCTCTCTTGTGGATGCATTTAAAGAACTGAGTACATTTTTTTGTCATTTTCGGTGAACTGTACTTAACTTTTAGCTATTCTTTTTATAGGGAACACACACAGTTAACACACACATACACACACATATATACACACACACACACATATATATATATATATATATATATACATATATGTAAGTGTATTTATATATAAGAAAAATGGCAAAGATGAATATATTAGAATGCATCAAGATAATAGAAGGATAAGCATACTAGATAGAGTAATTAAAAAACGATAATAATTTCTGATGAAAAATAAAAGATGAGTAAGTTACAATATTTATTAACAAAGAATTATGATAAAGAAAAATTATTTAATCATGAATTTTTAAAGAAGATAAACACTATTAAAAATGTATCATTGATTAGCATAAATTTGAAAATGTATAAAAGAAAACTTTTTGTGAACTAATAAACATTTTCAATCGAGGATAATTAATTATGGAATAAAAATGGAAGAAAAAAAATCAAACAATCAATTAATATATTATTCGATAATATACGCACACGCACAGACACGTATGTATATTATTTTAATACATAGTTTACAATTTAAAATTCAATTTAGCTTATATCTTAGTTTTGTGGGCCATGCTTCTGTTTGTATATCTATATATGTTTGTGGTGCTCGGATTCTGTAAGTGGATTCTTTTACATGTTAACAGAAACCATCTACCTTTACTGAATGAAGTAAAAATTATAAACAAAGAACGGTGGAAAATACGACTATTAAAGGAGCAGCACATTTGCTGAGTAACGATCCACTGTTAAGGAAACCTAGTATAAAATTTAACACTGTATAAGAACTATATATTGTAAATAATACATGTAATATATATATATGTATATATATATATATATATATATATATTAAGAGCAAATAGTTAATAAAACATGTAAAAAACACTTTGAAAAAGAGTTAAAACATATTTAATCTGAGAAGGAAACACTTAATAAGTGGATAGTCCTTAATCCGCGGAGTTTCGAAGAAATACTTTCCTCCTCATCAGAGGGTCAGAATTAGCAAACTGCGGGATCGGATTTTGCATACAAAAGTATTTGATGAAACTGCAAGTAAGTCAAAGATCTTACTTGATAACAAAAAGTGAAGCAAAGGGATATGGTGAAGAAAAAGGTGATTTCACCTGAATGGATAGTCTGCTTCACTTTTTGTTATCAAGTAAGATCTTTGACTTACTTGCAGTTTCATCAAATATGTTTTTAACTCTTTTTCAAAGGGGTTTTAACATGTTTTATTAACTATTTTCTCATATTATAAGCTCTATCTCCTATTCGGTTTTATCGAGCTTTTACATCTGGTTGAGATTACTTTATAAATATTAATTCTTTAATATTCATAATATACTTTAGTTTTACCATATTGGATAATTTTGGTAAATTTAATTGTAATTTTTATTTTATAAACATATATGTATGTATATATGTATGTATGTATGTATATATATATATATATATAGTAGGTAATCATAAATAGTATATATATATATATATATATATATATATATATATATTGATATATATATATATATGTGTGGGGGTGTATTTATGTAGTAATATTATGCCGTAATAAATAATGATATATAATGAATAGTAAGTTGGTTTATCTAGAAAACAAAATAGGTTTTAAACTCCTAAAATTTATACTATAATTGTCCACGAAGACCCGTGGCGTGTTGGATAACGTACTTGTTATATTAAGTCGTAAAGTTAGACTCTTTGGGGGTTTAAGTTTCACTGCACAGTGCGAGCGATACTCAAAATACAATTGCCAATTACTTGCGGAACAAAATAAATTAAGGAGTTCTTTTAAATTCCATGCATATGCCCGAGTACATCAGAAAGATCTCCGTTTTCGAAAAAGATACAACTGAAGAAGATCGGAGGTTACATCGACCTAAACTTTGCAGGAATAACACTCGAAATGAGAAGCGTAGTCCGAAGCATCCGTATAATACCAATAATCAATCCTCATTTTAAAATTAAGAAACGTATTAACACGTAAGGTATTACATTATTTTATTTCGAAACGTATTTCCATGTTACTTCGTTTTATTTTATATGCATATTTCGTTAATAAACTAAATTTAACCCTCAACTCTGCTATTTCAAGCATGGTCCGAAAAGCACCCTGAAACTATTTCAGATTGATGTAGACAAATGAAAACACAACCGCGGGACTGATCACTAGGAACGTACAAGGTCAGGCAAAAGTTGTATAGGTTTTGCAAGAAATCGTGTAGATAATGCTATTATAAAGCTTGTTTTGATAATCCAGAATGAAGTCTAGTGACAAAGAATAAGAACGGGAACTGAAGTGTATTGTATGTAATAGGTTTCCTTTGCCAAAGGATGAATTTGTAAATCAGCTTAAATCGCACACCCAAAATAGGATCGGCAGTTTTATGAAGTAGAAATAACAGCACGATCGGTACTGTTCTCATATTTATGGTCTAATCTGGAAATCTAAAAATATGCATGACAATACATTTGCGGATTCATAGTGTTAACATACGAGCATACGTATAAGAATAAACGTCTTTGTGTCACATGTGTGAGCGATCATGTAAGTAACAGTTGAAGGAAGAGATGGCAAGCTTTTGTCAAGAAAATACAGTCACTATTCTTTACCTATAGATGGGCACGGACAGGTATTATTATTGCAGATCACAGTTAGTTTTTCGTGCAATGCCGAGGAAAGCAGAAATTTCACGCTCTACTAATTTTACAAATTTCGACCTCACCACCGGATGCAGCTTCGTGTAAATTTGTATGGTGACTTGCAGTTTTACGCCTTAACAATGATTAGATGATATAATAGCTGAGGACATCCTTCGCAAGAAGAGAAATGATATCAGAACGATATGATCGATGTGTTACACGAATTTTGAAAATATTCTTAGATTTTGTGAGGAAGATTAGATATGCACACTATAGAAAATTGTGTGTCCAACAGGAGACTTCGTTGATTACCAGTATGCTTAAAAATACTTATCTTAGTAGATGCAGAGTGGTTGAGATTACAAGACCAGTTGACGAGGAATTGATAATTAAAAATAATAAGAGAAACTGATATCAGATTGATTTGAGAGAAAAGTGGCTAAATGAATGTCTGTCGAGAGATGAGTTAGTTTTAATCCAATTAGTGTAAGCAATCTAACATGCTAGCATCTAAAGTTGACCTTAAACGATGATGATGATGATGCTGATGATGATGATGATTACCTGAGAGTCTCTATAGAAATGTATTACAGTGTCTAAATTGAGTAAATGTATATCTATTCATGGTTCAACCCAAACCTCGCGTATATCGAAGTGGTTAATAATGAATCTTATTAAATTATTATCAGTATTTATATATATAGATAGATAGATAGATAGAGAGAGAGAGAGAGAGAGAGAGAGAGAGAGATAGCCGTTCAAGAAAAGATGACGTGATTTCATTTCCGTTTGATGAAACCGGTTTTCTATTTTGATGGAGACCATCTACTAGTTGGCCAGTTGTGTACAAATCCTAAGAGCGACACATGCCTGAAAGTGGCGCAATGTTCAATGAGCGAAATCGAAAATGCGACGCTGTACAATTATGCTCTCTACCGATCCAATTTATGACAACAGGACAATGGTTGGTACCCTCAAAATGCAACGCTTAAGGGCATAGCCCAACGCATAGAACAACTTTTTGGAGGTGGTTGAGCGGAAGCCTAAAACGAAGGACACCGCCAGGAAGATCCGGATCAAGGAGTTCATCGGAAACGTCCAGGCAATCATTAATGAAAGTCTCAAGCCTATTCAGCAGATTGCTAGAAGTTTAGGCGTTTACCATACAACTGTCAATGCATATGTGAAAGAAGACTTAAAGTGTAGATCCGACATCGACAGAAAAGCTAACTCTTGTCTGTGAAGACAAACGACCTAAGGATAATCAAGTCTGTCAGTTTCCTTAACAATTTAGAGCAGACCAAAAAGCTAAATATGCTCTGCCCTCCCACCCCCGCAGACGAGAAGAATGTCTGCTATGACCAGGTTTCAAGTAAGGGCTACATCATGCCATCTCACATCTTCGAAGTCGGCTTGAAAATAAACACCAAAGTGTAGCTGGATATACTGCATGGTTCGAAGGCGGCTACATTGAATATATATCAGTTCTAATTTATCTAAATTGATTTTTTCAATAAAGGTTTTAAAATAAAGATGTAGTGTTGTTTTCTTTAGGGCGACAATGTTATCGCTTCACCTTATATATTTATACTCCTATTATTTTTTGTGGGCGTATTGATAATTATATTAAAAACTCTTTTTTCTATTTATTAAAAAAGAAAATAGACATTTGTTATATATGGGTCATGGAATGACATTCATCTGTAAAAACTCTAGCAAAGTTGCATATTCTTTTAAACATTCATTTTAATTAATTTCCTATTAGTTTTTTTTTTTTTTTCAGTTTTCCTATGGGATGATCATGTTAAGTTACTATTACGTGTAATTATATCACATGCAAATATTCTACATGAATTATACTTGCGTAATATTTGCGTAAAAAGCTTAAACATAAACCTCTTTCTATATGTATTTATGCATGCGTATATATATATATATATATATATATATATATATATATATATAAATATAACACGGAAATTACATAATTGTCGATTCAATAATTTATTTCAACCTTATGGTATTTTAAAGCATCTAAACTAGACAATTACATTTTTGATACTTTTTGAGTATCAAAAATGTAATTGTCTAGTTTAGATGCTTGAAAATACCATAAGGTTGAAATAAATTATTGCATCGACAATTATGTAATTTCCGTGTTATATTTTTATGTTATTGCTCTGTTTACCACATTGAGCTCTCATACCCGGATTTCCTCTGGAATTATTCCATTATAACACTATATATATATATATATATATATATATATATATATATATATATATATATTTGTTAAAAGAATTGTCCACCAAACTTATCTGTCAAATTTTAGTCTACAGACATGAAACTTAATGTATAGGGTATTCGAACCCATGCGAAACTTTATATTTAGGTTTTAGCCGTAGAAAATCGGTTCAAAAGTGTTAAAATTAAAAAAATAAATGAACGTTGAACGACGGCATTACGAATATGCATGCGTAACGTAATAGCTATTGGTTGTTGTTTTAATTTTTATCTTTGCAGCAAACATATTTTCACAACTCAGAATTAACATCAGATGAAAAGTAAACTATAAGCTAAATGTTTTGGTTTGGATTCTCGGTGGTTGCGTACGATTGATTTTTTTTTTAACTTTTTAAATCGTTACTATATATATTGGGTCCAATATAATATAATAAAAATACGAAATCTGCATTAATCAAAACATCATATTTAAGCAATTTTTACGGCCGGGCAATGCCAGACGTCCTGCTAGCATATATATGTATGTATATATATATATATATATATATATATATATATATATATATAGAGAGAGAGAGAGAGAGAGAGAGAGGTAGTCGTTCAGTCAACAGGCGTCTATCCCTTTCAGACACCCTTAGAATTATTTCTGACACCTTCTCCGATTACGCACATCACACCCCAATTCGAGAGACTCTCTCGTCCGTAATAAATAATATACTTAGGCAAGTCTTAATGAAAGAAGAATGAACTCACGTAAGTAAAGAAACGACACGACGATTAGTTAGTCCAAAGAAAACATTTATAGCTCCATTCACAGTTGCTTTTTTTATCTCCCCATTTTTCATTTAGTTTGTGGTTCGTTATGTAGGGGGCGCGGAGGATGATGTGACTTTATTAGCTTATTATTTTTTCCTTTTTGTTGTTGCTGTATTTCTATTCACAGACAAGGAGTCGTATTCAGTTCTAAATTGACTTTAATTTGTTGTAAGCGAAGCTCACCGAATTGGGACTCGGATATGGACCGTGCAAGGACGGAGAAACAAGAAGAAAAAGGGATGGGAAGACATTCCAGTCTGAATAGGTTTGACGCTCGGCAAAATACACAGAAGGGCAGACAATTAAGAGTGATGCTCTGACGATCATCAAGGCTTGATTTGCTTTGGTCTATATGTTCTACGGCAAGTCAACACTTTTCGGTTATTCAACGTCGAAGCTCAATTCCTATTACAATGTTATTTGCTCGCCCCGATTAGGCTAGACACGAAGCCACACGAATGTCGAGGTGAAACTAGCTTCTCTTAGGGATCGAAAGTACAATAATAGCCGAAAACGTACCGTCGCATTTTTGTTTAGTAATTTTTCACAGCAAATAAGCCATATTACCACCTGGACATAAGAGGCAACCAAATGGAATCATGATTATGAGGAGTTAAGCAGAGAGATGCCTGTTCACGTTAGATTTTAACTTTTGCGAGTTTGTACAGCCAGAGAAGCAGGAAGCAGTCACAGAATTCCAATGTCTAGCAGTCCAAGAGTACAATGTATTATAGTAGAAAGCTTTCCAGCACCTACTGACCTCCGCTGTTAAAGAGGTGAGATTTTGCTGCTTGTCAGATTAATCTGGAGTATGTAAGTTGAGGGGGTACAAGTGCTATGAGCCTATCAGTGCACATTCTTTAAAAGTACTTGTAAAACAGGAACAGGAATGCAACATTGTGGTGATGAGACAGGGGTTTGAGCTTCGTCGATAGTACGGGACATATTTGATACTATTTTTGACTGTCTAAAAGTGAGAAACTACAAGTAGATGCACCAGTCCAGATGTGGTAGCAATAATCCATGCATGAGCAGATTATAGCTTTTTAATATATCAGATGCACACTGATGTGAGTAGCTTTCTAGCACGGTAGAGGTAACCTACCTTCTTTGTAGCAGCCTTGGAAATGCTCTTGATGCATTTGTTCGAATTCCTGTCCCCTGTGGATGAAAAGTCCAGGAGTCTGAAGGATGAGCTCGCAAGTAAGGTGCTATTTCTCATAGCATTCGGTGATTGAGAAGTTTTTTTGTTGTTTTTTTTTGTACTTCTTAAATGAAAGTAGCTTAATCTTAGTAGCATTGACTGTTACCATTTATTAACTAGGGGTCGTTTTCTAAGGTGTCTATAATTGCTCTGGATATGTCTATATTTGTTTTTCCTCATGTTTATTATAGAGCGTGATGTAAGCAAATATGCCCATCTCGGACACAATTTTATTAATGACTTTGTTTATGAATACCGTAAATAATAAATGTCTAAGAATCGATCCTTGCACCACACCTGTACAATTATGATGTTGTTTAGACCTATGACCATTAAGAACAACTCGGATTTTTCTAAAAAATATCTGATTATCCTAAGTATACGTCCAGAAATGCCATATGATTTCATTCTTTTGAAAAGCTTTTCATGCCAGATCTTGTTAAAAGAGTTGAATATACCAAGAATTACAGCCTTAGCAACCCCTGCATTATCCAGTGCATGACATATGATTTCAGAGATGACTGTTAAAATGTCTATAGTAGAACCGGCTTTCCTAAATCCATACACTCGGTTAGCAAGAAGCTTAGCATTTACAAAATGGTGGGCTAATGTTTAATTGATTAAGTACTCAATTATTTTTGCAAAGAAGGACACTGATTCAAGGATAGGTAAATTAAACTTCGTCAGGAAGGAGGGTGTAATTCCTAGTAGGTCGTACCTATTAGGACAAAGCTTCTGGAAAAAAAAGTCTCTTATAGTTCAGAACCTATTCTATGTAGTCAGAATAATGTCGAAGCAAACCGTGATTGGTATTCTAAATTTATCATTATATACAATTCTTTGGACAAAAGTTGCTCGTTTTTCCTTATTGGGGTTAACTAGTGACTTCCGTACAGTTCGGGTGCATAATAATATATCTAACTATATACCAATCTGACCATATTTTTTGGAATATATTTATGTATCTATCGATATGTATTTAATAATACCGTATCTTCAACACTGTTACGCTCTGGCATTAACGATGTAATTTCCTTCTCTTGATGAATTGAACATTATAGATGTAATTAGAAGTATAAATTTGCATTTAAAAACATCAGTATTGACACATGTATTCGCCTAGCGTTAACGACGTTGGATTGCTAGATCCAAAATTGTCGGGTTGAACTCGGCAGGATGTTGACTAATTGTAGAATATACAGCGATGAAATTTCAAAAAGCATTTATGTTACAGAATGTTTAATTTTATATATATATATATATATATATATATATATATATATATATATATATATAGTAATTTATAAAATATATATGGCGATAAATCTACATTGAATATTCTGCGTTTCATCCAACTATAGGATTCGTCAGGCTTATGCGCGAATTCTGTCGTTGCTTCTTGTTTTTATATATGTTTAGGATTAAAACCATAAGGAAGAAATTTGCTCGCCATCGCATTCGGCGTATTAGTTCATCTGTTTTTTGGATTAATTTAATAATATAGCTATGCTTGCTGGGTGTGGGGATGTTTCGAAATTAACTCTTTCCATATCTATTTTTAATGTGGTGAAATAGATTCTTTTGAAAGTGCTCGACTGTTTTAGGAGCTAAGTATAACTACTTCATTTATTCACATAAATTTAATATACGAAAGTATAGATTTATGTGTAAACTTTAAGTATTTACTTCAAAAGTGCTCAATACGTAGGCATGAATTAATCCAAAAAACAGATTAACTAATACACCGAATGCGATGGCGAGCAAATTTCTTTCTTATGGTTTTAATCAAGACCGTCTTAAAAGACAAGATGGCCGGTGGGCAAAAATAATTTAATCTGCTGACGTCATCACGGATAGTCCTTACCGGTTACACCGGTAGTCACCGGTAAGCACTCGTAACGTCTTGGAGTCAGTGTAATATTTCTTTTTTTATTAAAATGCCTTCACGGTGAATCGTTCCAAATTGCTGAGGAAATTATCATAAAGGACCAAAAAGTGACAGTATTTTCATTTCCGAAAGATAAAGAATTATAATGCAGTAAAAAAAAAAAGATTTTACACCATCTCCATTCAGCAAAGTAAGTTTTAACGTTCTCCCCCCTGTATTTAACACGATGTAACTATAATTTAATTCAATATTATCATCCTAAATTTTTTACCATTCAAAAGAAGAAGCTTCAAATAAATTGCTAATATTAAAAAAAAAAATTTACAGCATACAAAACTAATGAAAATGCGAGACAACATCGATTCTTTAAAACACGTGATTTAAAAATCTAGCAAAAATTAATTTTCCTGAAATTTTTCAATATTTAAAAATAAACTATGTCGGCTGATAAAATTTTTAAACTTTTTTTTAAAGCTAGAAAGATAAAATTTAAAAATACTTATGAAACTAAACTAAAAAAAAAAAACGCGCGTTCACTCGTGGTCTTTTCATTTCATTTCATTAACGTAATTGGGTTTGTATTACTGTACACATAGATTCGAAAAAGTTGTCAAAAAACAAGTATATAACAAATAAATGTTATGAAAGGCAAGATAAGTTACTTTTCTACCAAACTGGATATATTTTTGTGTTTTTATTCAATGTAACATGTTTATTCAGCTCGAAAACCATACGGTGTTTACCGATGTATTGGAACATTCAAGATGGGGTCTAATTCTCTCTTTAACACGGTAAGTGTGGGAAAAGATGTTATAAATAAAAAACCGGATGAAAAATACTGTTAAAAACTCGCTCAATATATGTTACCGTGACATAGATTGATTCGGCGGGTTTTTAATAGTATTTTGAATAGTTTTTTATTTATAACACCTTTTTCCAAACTTACGGTGTTAAAGAGGGTGTGAGACGCCATCTTGAATTTTCGAATACATCGGTAAACACTGTATGTTTTTCGAGCTGAATAAACATGTTACATTGAATAAAAACACAAAAAATATATTCAGTTTGGCAGAAAAGTAACTTATCTTGCCTTTGATAACATTTATTTGTTATATATTTGTTTTTTGAAAACTTTTTCGAATCTATGTGTACAGTAATACAAACCCACGTATTTTTACAAACTGAAAATATGGATATAAAAAAAATGATTTTGCATGTTATTTTTGTTATGTGGTGAAATAATCTTAGATAAGAAACATGATTTTTTCTTTAGGTTAATTATTTTTTTACTGTGCAAAATTTCATGAATTTATTAAAAATGTTGTTTTTGATTTTGAAAAAATTTTGTGGTTCATTTTGATTAAAAAAATATTCATTATGATTAAAAAATATTCATTTTGATTAAAAAATATTCATTTTGATTAAAAAAAAATATTGTTCATTTTGATTAAAAAATATTCATTTTGATTTAAAAAAAAGTTTAATTTTAATATTTGTTTATTGTCTTAACTCATATCAAATGTTTTGCTTGTGTTCTGCTTCAAATATTCATAATCTTACATGCATAATTTTCATTTAATTATATTAAATAAACTTCAAGTTTATTTCAAATCAAATCGTGTTCCTTCACTTTTTAAAATGTAATTTATAAGTAATTAAAGAACGCATTCTAATGTTTAAAATATATAATACAATATTAGATGAGTTTCAGTATAAATCATCGTGTTCTTTCTTTATTTCTTTATTTTAATCCAATTTTGAAGTTTTGTAACGCTGTCTGTAAAAATTACTGTTCATTATTGACAGTCTAAGAGTTCCACATATCTTGCTTGTTGGGACCTCGGCGATGACGTCATTTTTTCAGCTGGCCTGCCATCTTTATAACGAAGGCCACGTTTTAATCCTCAACATATATAAAAACAAGAAGCAACGAGAGAATTCGCACATAAGCCTGACGAATCCTATAGTTGGATGAAACGCAGAATATTCAGTGTAGCTTAATCGCCATATATATTTTATAAATTACTAACTAGCTCTACCTACGTATTGAACACTTTTGAAGTAAATACTTAAAGCTTACGCATAAATCTATACTTTCGTATATTAAATTTATATGAATAAATGAAGTAGATATATATATATATATATATATATTTTATATATATATCTCCTTTTTTCTGTCAATATTTATCTTACTGACACAAGGTATACACTATGTATATATATATATATATATATATATATATATATATATATATATATATACACACTCGTGAACAAAAAAAATGGGCCATGATTAAAATTGGAACAAAAAAAATGGGCCATGATTGAAATTGGAAAGAAAACAATTTTTTAAATTTTTATCGCTTGTTTGCTAATAATTAGCTGTTATTTAGTATTTTTCAGATTATTAGTATTAAAGATGAGTCCAAGAAAAGTAAGACGACATCTTGACGAAAAAATTAAAAACCGAATTGCAGGATTACGACAGGCAAATTTGACTTACAAGCAGATTTTCGACATTTTGAAAGAAGAAAAGGTGGCAACATCTCTTTCAGCTGTGAAGAGAATTGGGCAAAGGTTCGAAATTGAAGGCACAGTGAGCAGGAAAGTTGGTTCTGATCGCCCCAGAGCATCCACAATGAAGGACGATCACAGGCTTAAAATGACCGTTTTGAAGGATCGCAAAAAACTTATGTTGACCATAGCAAACAATTCTAAACAGCAAAAAGAAATTCTCTTTCTAGAGTGACAATATCCAGAAGGATGAAGGAAATGGGATTTTCATCAAAAAGATGTGCAAAAAAACCTTTGTTAACTAAGAAGAACATCAGCGACAGAAAGACATTTGCATCATGTTATGGTACGAAAGATGCAGATTGGTTTAGAAATGTTTTCTGGTCGGACGAATCAAGATTTTGCCTTGCCAGTGATGCCCCTGAACGTTGCATCCGAAGATCCGGAGAAAGATTTTCACCGAATTGCATAAAAACCACAGTAAAACATGGAAACGGAGGAATAATGGTATGGGGGACCTTTTTTGCTGCAGGAGTTGAGGAAATTATCAGATGTGATGCGTCAATTAATGCCAAAGAATACATTCAAATATTAGAAAGAGGTCTATTACCAAGCATCCAGAAGTTAGAAATGAACAATGACATTATTTTTCAACATGATAATGCCCTTGCACACACAGCAAAAGTCACAAAGAAGTGGCTTACTGATAATTCAATTGATGTGATGTTTTGGCCTGGCCAAAGCCCAGATTTAAACCCAATGGAAAATATTTGGGTTATAATATCTCGTGCATTAGTTAGAAAAACTTTTTCCAACAAAGAAAAATTATGGGAAGCAGTACAAAGAGAATGGAATAACATCTCCTCTTCACAGTGCTCCAAGTTGGTTGAGAGCATGATAATAAGAATTGATCTTTTAAAAAGATCTAAGGGCAATTCCATTCCATACTAAGTTTTTATTAAAGTAAATATCTTGCTCTATATTTTTTTACTCATTTTCGTTTATTATTTAATTGCATTTTGTGTAATGCAGCTTTTTGTGCAATAAATTGTAAATTTCTTTCCTGACCCATTTTTTTCATGAGTGTATATATATGCGTGTGTGTGTCTGTGTATTCATCTCTCTATAGAACACCGCCTGTAAATCACTGGATATGCCCTCCAGATTATCGTTTAATATGTATAAAATAATGTACTTAATCTTCCACCCAGCGATCGAGAACACGCTACACTCGTAGATTAAATTATTTTTTTAAAAATACATCTGAAAAAGGTCGGAGCTTACATCAACGGAAACTTTGTGAAAATAATACTCCAGATGAGAACAGTAGTTTGAATAATCCAAATGCTACGACGGAAAATAATTTGTTTTTTTAACTTATTTAAAACGCTTATGGATTCGGCGTAAGCATATAAAAACTATGAACCAGACTTACTTTGTTTCAAAAACTGAGAGGTTCAATTGTCTAAAATAACAAAAAAAAAGACACAAATTTACATAAAAATGTTCCGTTTATAATTTAGAAAAATATGTTACATACGTAAGATGTTTGACTGATTTTTTCTTTACTTATGTATATATGTGCCAATTAGTTTTGCTTGATTATAGTGAAAGGTTTAAATTATTATGAATATGTTGTTTTATTTGAAGTAGTGAACTTTAAACTAATATAAACTACAGAACAATATTTTGATTATACAAATATGTGATATTTATAAAGATCAATTCATGACATTTATATCTTAAAAATAATTTCGAGCATATGAGTACCGCGGCTCTTATGTATATGGTGTAATTTAGATGTCTGTTTTTCCAAAATTCCTTGTTTTAAATTAGGTTCTATTTCAGCAATAACGCGTCGAATGCAGTCTTCCAAATAGTATATTGTGCGTAGACATGTGACTTTATGTATCCCCAAAGAAAATAAGCTAATGTAGTAAAAGCACACGAATAAGATGGCCACTTGATAGGCCCGTTTCGTGAAATTATTCGTTCAGTAAATTAAATCATTCATTCAAATAAAATAGATTTTTGCAATTTGCAAATGCTGTTCTGGTGTTAGTCCCTTCATGATAAATAGACGAACCAAGCTGAGATCAAAGTAACCGATCGTTGACAAATCTGCAATTAAAAAAGGAGTTGTCAATTTCAAGTTGAACCCCTCTAAAAAGAACACCCAGAACAACTGACCACACAATTCGAACCTGATAAGTGGCATGTATATATCTGAACAACGAATTTGTTGCATGAATGAGAAGCACAAATACCGATACGAGTAAACTGTCTCGAGAAATGAACTCATCTCAGCTTTCGATAATACTAATGTTGGGATCATTAATAAGAATAGGAATCTGGAACTGTAAAAATCGGAATTGGTACCAGAATTGGAAAAATTGGTGCCTATTTTCCGGTATCAAAGACAGTTATTAAAACATTTTACATTAATTGTTTGTTTTGTTTGAAACAAATATCTCCATTGCTGGTAGTAATTATAAAATTATAAATATGCATTGATTTGTTACTACGAGTGAAACTGAAATCTGCAGATGAGTTTTACAAGTGTTTTTTTTTTACATTTGTGAAATGTATGCAAATATTAAGTGAGTTTTTAGAATGCATCTATTCATATGTAGGTACTTGAAAAACTCGGAGTCGATATTTGTCTCATAATAAGGAATTTAGAACAGCACCAGTAATTATATCGGAATTCAGAAAAATAACAAATAGTCTAATATATACATATCAGTAAATACATTTCTCTCTCTCATAGAGTCATAATAATATATTTTTATTTTAAATATTTATTATTTTTACCTACATACATTAGTTTACACACGCGCGCGCACACACAGATATGTATATGTATACATGTATTTGTGTACATGTATTCATGTATATGGATATATATATATACATATATTTCTATATGTATGTGTATATATATATATGCATATAAAATACCTATGTATATATATGTATGTGTTTCTGTACATGTATATATGTATCTGAATATATACATATATACCTGTACACAAATACATGTATATATAAATATATATATATAAATATATATATATAAATATATATATATATATATATATATATATATATATATATATATATATATATATAAGGTATATAGAGAGAAATAAAGAGAAAGAGGTAGGGAAAAAGCGACAGAGTGTCTGTGACAGTCAGAGATTTATAAAAAGGCGTAATGCAACTAAATAATGAAAAATGGCGTTGCGTCTTTGACAATAGTTTTGCGCGTAGTGCCGGGTAGCAAATAAAGAGATTTCGTCGTCATCAACTTTTGAGGCAATCCTTTAATTTCCAATTCATTTTAGTTCGTGACATCACACGTATATGTGACAATCACTCTGCAAACACCGTTCCGTTTGATCGTCTTCCCCGTTTGCCCAATATCATCTCTCCGATCTGAATATAATTCTCCTCGGCAGAAGTGCGAACAGACCCCTCCAAAAAATAAGTCAGTGATAACTACGCTGGAAAATGAAAATCTCAAAGCTAGAAAAAAATACGTGAGAGGTGTTCCAAAAGTAAGACCTCCTATTTTTTATTCAGCCCGAATGGATCATAGACGATTACAAATCGCATTATAATTACTCAACTTTTGCATTCATGACCTGAAAGTGTTACCTTTTGTTGCAGATATTGACGGTGTGAGAATCTAAGAAAGTAACCCCTGTCAGGGACAGGCGTCAGAAGCTTGGAAGCATCATTAAATTCCTGGCAAAAGTACACTGAGAATAGTGTTGACTATGTAGAAAAATAAATTCTAGAGCATAAAAGGTCGCACGTTTTCATAATACTGTTCCTGTTTTCTTAGCTCTTCAAGTTGTTTTTAGTTAAAAAAAGGAGGCTTTACTTTTGTAACGACCCTCGTATATACTTGTGTATAATCCAACCAATTAAATGGTATGTCCGAAAAAATGAACTTATTATTTTTGTTGTATATCGGTTATAAGCGTGTAATGAATGTGAGTCATATTTTTGATAAAAATATATTTTAACATTTTCTGATGGTCATATTACATGATGACTGATAACTCTGGTCTTTACATGTTAGATGGTGAAAGGAAGGTTGAATTCGAAGAAAATATGGTGGAAAGATAACAGAAGGAAGATTTGCTTCGTTTTGGTCTCGTTGTTTTTATTTTTCGGTATATTGACCATTTTCAAGTTATTTAATGCTCAATCAGATCTTTTACTTTAAGAGTCAGAGACGCCTTAAGTCAGCGTACTGTTACGACATATAGAAAGGTGTTACTTAAACCACGCTTTTCTTGTTTTGGCAGACGAGAAAACCGACTTCGAAATCTAATGAGCAATTATGTCGTTTCTGTCATGAAGAACCTTTCGCGCTGTCAGTCTATATTTCTTTCCATATGCAGGTGTTTGACTAAATTCAAATTTCTCGTTTCCCTCAAGTAAACGATGCAGAGTAAGAATTCCTCTTGTTACAACAACGGAAAAAATTGTTTTTTTCTGCCTCCATATGTTAAAATCTCAGGTAGAAAAAAAAACAATGGACAAAGCTTATTTACAAGATGTCCCCAAATTTGGGTTCACTGCATATTGCAACCTAGTCGTCTTTATATTTAACGCAAAAATTACTGCTCATAAACCGCCCCCAGCGTAATCTGACCTTGTTTATTCTTGTTGTCGTCTCGTTGGGACCTGGAAGAAAAACAGAAAAACAGAACTCAGTAACTGAGGGAAACAATATATACATATATATATATATACATATATATATATATATATATATATATATATATATATATATATATATATAACAGAAAAGCAAATAAAACAAATAAAACATAAAGTGTGGGCATACGTCAGTACGACTGCCACATCTAAAAGACTCGAGTTTTACCTACGTGCTTGACGCCGAGGGACATATTCTCCCGATCTTTATCGTAAGTGAAAGAGTTCATTATTATCCGTAGGGTGGACATAGCATCCCAATTCATTATTTCCATTTCTGTTCGAAGGTTAAACTATCCATCTCATTTACATTTTTGAGTGACACTTAGCTTTGATAAGTAATGACGCTGCAGTAATATGGTATGTCTGAGAAAAGATTATAATCGGAGAGAAATGATGAATGAAAAGCAAAAATAGCATAATCAAAGTGTATCTGTTTAACGCCATATGAACCCTTATAAAATATCGATTATAAAGATGAATATATTAATTGGGCGGAAATTTGTATTTTACCTATAGATTGAGAAAAGGTTTTGTTTTCTTCCCTTCACAGGTGGTCATAATATATCCGATATCGTTTTGTATGATAATCGCCCCAGAAAATGTTGGAGTCTACTGGATTTAGGAAGAAATACAACGAAAGATAAGTGTCGCAACGGCAGAGATGCGTATTGGTTTTAGTATTGAAAATTATCAAGGCTAGACGTAAGAGAAAAACAGTAAGTTTGAAGGGAGTTCCATGTTTTGAGAAAACGCTACTGAAATCGAAAACTGCATTAAAATGAACCCACCAAATCAACAAGTCAAACGAGCTCGAACAAAGGAAGCGGGGTTAATATTAGACAATTTTGAAGAACATTAATGCAATAGAGACGATTCCACGAGTTATCCATTAGCTAAAATAGCAAAAAAAAAAATAATAGAATAACATCTTCATATTTTTATGGTGTCATTAAGAAAGAACTACTACACTACAATAACCGCAAATGATAAGAAAATTCCACAGATGATGATATAATTATGTACAGACATATACTACGTCGCTTTCTAAACGAGGAGATTACAGCTGAGCGGATGGTAGAACCTGTAGTAAATTAATCCAAAAAGAGGCGATAATGCTCAAAAGGGTGATCTCAAAATCACAAAGCAGATACTATATTATCATCTCGGAAAGCAAATGAAGAAGGAAATGCATGGGAAAATCGTATCATGACTACAGAATAAATACTATATTACAACCTTGCAATAAAGAAGGTAACACATGAAAAGATTGTTGCACGATAAAGGAGATTCTATATTACCACTAGCATATGACAGTGGAAGTTATATTAATGTCCAGTTACGCAAGCCATGTAACAGAGAAAGCTAATACATTAGACTGAAACCGTGTGGTAAATTGAATTGAACATTAAAGAATCGTACAATACTACAATTAATGCAAGCAACATTACAATGTCGGCTTCAAACAGACAGGAACTAAATCATCATAAATGAACTGGTATGTACATTAAGATTTTAAAAAAAGTAAAGAAGAAAATGAAAAGCATACGCACGGAGTGTAATGCATAAAAATAAGGATGAAAGGGAAAAACAAAGAAAACAGAATAAAATCAGAAATATCAAAGAAGAAAGCAAAGAAAAGACACTACAGTTATTTTTACTTGGATAAACATTGTCGCTAACAATACAGAGGACGGTTTCAACTCAAAAGATTGGAATGTGTTTTTACCTATGTGCGTAAAATAAAATTTCCCCTTCTGGCGGGACCTTCAAAGCGCATTGACGGTATCAAATGCTCAACTTCTGAGCATGTTTTCGATCTTAATAGGCAAATACTGAAGTGGTGTGGTTTTGATTATATTAATTGACTCTCAGATTTTCGAGAAACCATCAAGAAAGTTGTAACCAACATGTTCCTCTTATAAATACTTCACTGCTAAAAGAATACAATGTAAGTATTTTTACATATCTACTTAATTCACGCACACACACACACACACACACACACACACACACACACGCACACACACACATATATATATATATATATATATATATATATATATATATATATATGAATACTGGGTTTATTATTTTTGCTGGTATAGATGTTAGCACATGTGTATAAGTACAGTAATAATGACCTTGCTCGGGGTCAATAAATAAGTTCTAAAAGTATATTTTCAAGTGATCTGACAACAGTGATATGTAGTGAGTAGGGTCACAAAAGTACCGGCACCGAACTATATCAGGAAAAAGGCCAACGGATGTGCCACTACTTATGAATGAGGCCGACTTGGGAGTTTTAGTAACCGGTCGCTGGGAAAACTGTTGAGGTCGTACACGGCCATCTACCTGTGTGTTTGTTTAATTGCCAGTCTGTCAGTCTAGCTATATATATATATATATATATATATATATATATATATATATATGTGTGTGTGTGTGTGTGTGTGTGTGTGTATAAATATATATATACATATATATATGCATATATATATATATATATGTCATGGAAATTTATGTTTGTTACTTACGTATAATCTAAACACCTACTGAACCTATTGCCTCGACATTTTGCGATAGCGTTTTTATCTAATCCAACCGTTTTTTATATATATTTAAAATGAAACAATATTAAAATATTAAAAAAAATTTTTTTCGAAATTGTTGTTTCATTTTGAACGCGACAAAAATCGTTTTTTTCATTCATTTCTTCATAGTGATTGTTTTATTTTGCTCTTACATTTATACGGTTTATATACATATATTTACTATCAAATAATAATAATAATAATAATAATAATAATAATAATAATAATAATAATAAAATTTCCTATGGCCCAAAAAATGGCGAGAAATTACGATTGTGATTTTACTGTTAGAATTAGTCATGTGATTAAAAACATTTTTACCCATCGCGTATTCATTGTTTTAGTGGTCGGTATATATATATATATATATATATATATATATATATATATATATATATATATATATATATAACATTGTTGTATACTTCTTATACAATTATAATGCAACAGGAAAAAGAAATTATTCCTCCAAACATATTTTTAATGTTGCTATATAATTGTGCAAGAAGTATAAATGAATAGCAGTTATTGCAAAAAAATATTATGGAGGTTAAATGCGCAATGGTATACACACAAAAAACACTTCAGGCTCTTGATTGATCTTTGCAAGATTTGTCTGCCGATGTCAGAACAATTGGGCATGCAGTAATATTGCTTGCAGGAGATTTCAGACAAACGTTACCTGTAATCCCTCAATCAATACCAGTAGATGAAATAAATGCTTGCCTCAAATACTCTACTTTTGGGTGCTATGTGAGGACATAAAACTTAACCCAAAATATGCTCTCCAGTTGCAGAACGATCGACCCGCGGAGGACTTTTCGCATCAATTGTTGGAAATTGAGAACAGAAATACGCCGGCTGATCCGATTTTAGGGCGAATTTTGTTAGCTCATAACTTTTGTAATTAAGTTATATAAAAAGAAGAGTTGGTAAAAAAGGTTTTTTTTCCAGATATTCAAATTGATTATCAGGAGTACAGTTGGCTGAGTGAACGAGCTATACTTGTAGCTTAAAACAAAGATACAAAGATGAACTAAGTTCATGGATATCTTTGTTTTAAGCTACAAACTTTAAATTCTAAGTGAGGAAGTCAACTACAAGTCAGTCGACACTACTGTGGAGGCAGACGAAGCGGTTAATTATCTAATAGAACTTTGAATTCACAAAATTGTGCAACAGAAATGCAGGGTACAGCTAGTATATATATATATATATATATATATATTTATATATATATATATATATATATATATATATATGTATGTATATATATATTACCATTATCCTGCAGGGTACAGCTAGTATATATATATATATATATATATATATATATATATATATATATATATATATATATATAACCATTATCCTGCGTTGCTGTCGCCCAATTTGGTGAAGTGCAAAAATCCCCAAAAAGAGAAAATACATGTTCCTTGTATGCTTAATTTCCCAGTACTTGGACACTATTTTATGAATCTCATTAAATTTATTGTTTGTTTTGTTTTCTTTTTTTGTTTTTGTTTTTGTTTTTTGGCCTTTAAATTTTCTTAACATGGAATAGATAGATAGATAGAGAGAAACAAAATGTGTTCAACAACGTTTCGACTTCATTTCGAGACTTCCTATGGATGAATCATCCGGAGAAAGTCTCGAAATAAAGACGAAACGTAGATGAAAACATAACTTGTTTTTTTCCTTTTTATTTCTATATTTATTCGGCATACTATTTCCATTATTCCAATTATAAAGTCCTGGTCAAAATAATTAGACAACTTAAGAAAGTAAGCGTTTACGCATAATATCGAATTTTTAATCAAACTAATGGTTAAAACCATTGCTAAAAGAGAAAATATGATGGAAAGAAATGAAATCTGCTTCATTCGAAACCTGATCTAATAATTATTTAAAAAAAACAAAAAACATTTTCACCTGGTCAAAATGATAAGACCACTTTAATAAAATCGGCTAGTTTTGAAAAAATGAATACGAAAAGCTTTCTGTGTTACTAAAAGCAACTTGTTAGTGGATAAAAAACATCTTACTAAATTATAAATGGCAAAAGGGAAACCATTATCAGAGTTTAAGAGAGGAAGGATCTTTGAGCTTAATAGGGGTGGACTCTCCCATAGATCCATTGCAAACGAAGTGAACCGTAGCAAAACAGTCATCACTAGTTTTTTAAGAAATCCAGATCAATATCGGCACAAAAAGAGTCCAGGTCGACCAAAAAAAAAAAAAAAAAAAAATCCCCATCACTCAATCGCCGTATCAGAAGTTTTTAAAAAAACTCCAGCATGTGCTCAAGTCGATTGAAAAGCCAAACAACAGCAGAATGTAGTCCTAAAACCATCAGAAGGCATCTGAAAATTAAGGGTTTCAATCATTTAAAGCGACTGCAGAAACCATGTCTTCTTGAACAGCACAACTTGGGATGAAGAGAAGTGTGAAAATGTAATTTTCTCCGATGAGACACAGTTTAATCTAGATGCTCCAGATGGATTTCAACACTATTGGCATGATAAAAATTTGCCCAAAGAGACTTTTTCAACTCAGCATAGTGGAGGAGGGTCTTTAATGATCAGGGGTTATTTCTCGGTTGCTGGGACCCTAAAGTTGCAAGTAGTGAAAGGCCGGCAAAAATCATTGAAGTACATTTCAATGCTTGAAAATGCTTCTATCAGGACTGAAGGTTCACGTCTGTGTGGAAGAAATTGGATTTTCCAGCAAGACAACGCTGCGATACACACTTCCCGACAAGCACGAGAATACTTTCCTTCAAATATTATTATTATAGAATTGTTAGATCATCCAGCATGTTCTCCGGACCTCAATCCCATAGAAAATCTTAGGGGATGGATGGCAAAAGAAGTGTTCGAGGATGGAACCCAGTATGATTCGATAAAGGAACTTTCTAATTCAGTTTTCAGTACATGGGATAAAATTCCTTCGCAACTGATAAAAAACTTAGTCGCAAGCATGCCGAAGAGAATTTTTGAAGTAATGGAGGCTATACTAAATACTGAGACCCGTTTTAGTAATTTATAATTGCCTTTTGTTAGATAAATTATTAGATAAATAAATTATAAATCATTTTGACCAGGTGAAAATGTTTGTTTTTTAAAAAATAATTATTAGATCAGGGTTAAGGTTTCGAATGAAGCAGATTTCATTTTTTCCCCATCATATTTTCCCTTTTGGCAATGGTTTCAACCATTTGTTTGATTAATAATTCGATAATGTGCGTAAACGCTTACTTTCTTAAGTTGTCTTATGATTTTGATCAGGACTGTATATTTATATAGCCATCCACATACAGTACTGTTTCGCTGTATCACAGTTCATCAGTGCGACTAGACAGGTAACTACGTCAAGCCAGGATCGAAACCCAAGAGCCCGTATGACAATCAAGGCTTCGAACCATTACGTTATTCAATGCTGCAGTGTAGCTAGTGAATTAACACTGTTTTGACATCGTCCGAATACCTAAGCTCCATTTGTTTACAGAAAGAGCATCGCTTAATACGCTAATGGTATATCACGATATACCATATCACTTCCGAATATACTCAACTCAAGATAAGGAGCAATATAGCTATCCACATGCAGGACTGTTTCGCTGTATCACAGCTCATCATTGCGGCTAGACAGGCAAATACCTACGCTATATATATATATATATATATATATATATATATATATATATATATATATATGGAAAGAGAGGGATTAAGAAAGTAAGAGGACTAATGGATAGAAAGAGAGAGAAAGAATAGGAGATTTTAAAAGTAGACCAGAAGACAGAGGTTTTGGGTGGAGTAAAAGAGAGAGAAAAACGCACATTTTGCAAAAACAAAAAAAAATCAAGTCACACTTATTTTCCTTTGACTATTTCTGTTACAAAATCCACCAAACAACGCCGATTATCCCTCCTAGCATAGAAAAAAGAGTTAAAAAATAAGAATAAAAATAAACCAGCAATGTAATAAGAATTTTTTTTTAACGCGGAAGAAACTTTCTTAAAAGAGAGAATGATAATCACAGCTGAAAGAGAAAAGAAAATAGTAGAAAATTAAGAAATAGGAATATAAAAATAACAAAACGAAAGAAATTAGAAAAAAAATATAAAAGAAAGAACAAAAAAATAGAGAAAGAAAGAAAAAAAACAAACACGTCGTCATTGTTCCAGATACATTAGAGAAATTTCCTGATATCTCAACTGAAATTCCTTTTGACAAGCGAAAGACGTCTGATTAGTTACGGCCATGTTGTTGTCATGGCTGTCACTTAGAAAATAGAAGCTATTTCCTGTTTTAGTATGTATATATATATATGTGTGTGTATATATATATATATATATATATATATATATATATATACATAATTTCCTGGCTTAATGACTGTATTCTTTCTGATATACATATATATATACATATATATATATATATATATATATATATATATATACCATGAGAGTTCTCCTTACACACTTGATAGTTGTAGGTTCACTTCCAAGCCGTAGGATGGGTGTTAGTCTAACCTAACAGAATAGCTGTGATACAGCCAAATAGTGTGGTAGATATAGATGTATACAAGTTACTAGGTACGTGCAAAATTAATGACTGACTTGGTGGGGACATGGTTTTGAACGACGGCTAATCATAATATTTTTTTAAATTTCGGTTACGTTTTTATTGTTTGAAAGATTACATCCTCAAGTTAATTTCTCCAAGAAAAAATAGCGTGTGAAATAAAAAATATATGGAATAATTTTATCTCAAATCTGAAAATCCGTACATGTATCGAAAATATTCATTATGACAAAAATCTTGTTTACATTTTTCTGTCAAGAGAAATATAAGTTTTCTTAAATTTTTTCCAAGTGTAACATTAATTTAAAGTCTTAAGATAATGAATTAATACTATAAATGTACTTAACTTTTGCTAAAATGGTAATAAGTATCCAAGAATTTGGCAGTGGTAGTAAAAAACTCTGTTTATCGGGTCAAAAAATGTCATGGCGGCAAAATTCAAAGAAATATGGATGCGCATAAAAATATAATTTATATCAATTGTAAAAGGATCAATTCAATTCACTAAGTTACAATTTATTCATTAAAAAGTTCACTTATTAATAGAATTTTAACTTGAAAGACAAACTGCATAAGTGTTAATTAAATTCATTAATTATACTAATAATTAATTCATTGAAAAAAAGTTAACACCATTATGGAAAGAAAAGAATTTATAATTATTTAAGAAATAACACACTTAAAAAATACAAAATACGTTTAAATTTATCGAAACGTTTACGTGAAATTTAAAGTTGACTAACACAAACAGGCGTATCTGAAAGTGACGCCGTGTTGTTGGAGGGAGTAGGTGGGAAATTAGGTGGACAAGACGTTTTTTTTTTGTTTTAAGAACTGTGCATCCGTATTTACCGACACGGAATGTCCGTATAATTTTTACCATTGTTTTATTTAATTATTTTTGTATGTTCCTGTTTTTCAATATATTTTTTTTTTTGCTTTATTTTGCAAGATTATATGAAAATTATCTTACATTGATGATTATGCATTCATACGTGCAATGCGTTATCAGTGTAACCGTAAAAAAAGTAGAAATATTTTTTTGCAATTATATTTTTTGTATGAGAATATAAATAAACAATGCTTAATTCAATGATAATATCGGTAGTTCGAGAAATAAATTTTTCTTCGAGTTATATCAATTTCATTAATACGGACTTTAGACGCTTTTTTCCTTATATTCCTGTAAAAATTATTTTTTTAATTGTTATAATTTGCGATGCTTTATATATATATATATATATATATATATATATATATATATATATATATATATATATACATATATATATATATATACTAGCAGGCCGTAAAAATTGCTTAAATATAATATTTTGATTAATACAGATTTCGTATTTATTGTTATATTATATATATACAAAATTGTCTGTGAGATGGGTCTATATGCTGACGACACCGCGTTCTATAACAGACACGACAGGAAAACAAATGAACACATATCTAAAGAAATGGCAGAAACACTAGAGGATGACCTTCAATCCGTAGTGAAATTGGGACAAAAATGGATGGTCACATTCAATGCTGCCAAGACTAAACTTGTTTCCTTCAATAAGTACAAGAAACGTTCCCTACCATCAATAGCAGTGGCCAATGACTCTTTATCTGAAAGTACATCTTTTAAACTCCTCGGCCTAACGTTCACGGGAAACATGAGTTGGAACAATTACATTGAGAGTATTGCCAGGACCGCTACGAAGAAGGTGGGTGCTCTCTACCGTGCTAGAAAACTACTAATGCCCAAACGTATCATATACGTCTTTGTATATACAGGGTGCGTAAGGTATTTGACGACATTTATATTTTGTAATTTAAATTAAAAATATGCTAGTTAATTTTTAAAAAATATTTGTCTGTTTTTCTTTTTTTTTTCTTTTGCTTTCTGAAAATGCCATGGTAGATGCTACTATAAATAATGAAATGAAAAGAAATACTGTAATAGTGTCTATAAGAACGAAACACATTAATTTAAAAATTGCAAGATTTCTAAAAGTTGTCAATGATAGTTGTCGGTGTTGTTAGTAGTGAAAAGCACATCATGTCTCCTAGTTTGTTTGTTTCTTTTCACGTGGCCTTAGAGTCACAACAGTTGCCTATGTAGAGGCTCTTCAAACCATCGTTAACCCTTGGATAGACACCATATCAAAAAGAAGAGAATATGTCTCCCAACAAGGTTCGGCACTATCCCGTAATGCGATCAAATATATAATTTGAGTGCCGAGAATTTTCTAACTCAACAGACCTTAATCATTTTGATTATTACGTGTAGGGGCGTCGTTGAAAAGGAAGATAATAAGCATCCTTATAACATTAAATTATTTCTGATAAAAGCAACAGTTTAAGCAACAGAGGACCACCTGTTTAAGGCTTGCAGTCGCTTGCGAACTGGAATTGAGTCGGTGGTAGAAGTTGAAAGAAGATATATACAGAATAAAACGAACATTAATATTACTTTTTTTTTGTTGCAAGAAATTGTACATTTCAACGATTTAACAATTTCATTTTCTGTTTTTGTCAAAGTGTTTACGGTGGCCTCGGACACCTTACGCAACCTATATATATATATATATATATATATATATATATATATATGTGTGTGTGTGTGTGTGTGTGTGTGTGTGTGTGTGTGTGTGTGTGTGTGTGTAAATCATGTTTTAAGAATATATAGATATTCGTGAATTATGTGTTTAGAACTTTGGATTTATAATGAATCTAATTTAATTTTATGCTTTCTTTAGTTATAACAATAATAGAAAAAGGATCTCCTAGGAGTTTGTTTGACTTTTTTTCATTCGAACCTTTATACGAATTCATGTAAATATAGCTATATAACATTTTTCCTAATTAAAATCGAATATGGCAGCAAAAGACGCATTCTCCAGGTTTGGTTTGAATTAACTTGCTTCTTTTCTTATTGGCGGGGAGGGGGGGGGCTCTAAACACTACAAAAAGTTTTTTTTTTAATCTTATATTTTTGCAAACTTAAAATATGTTAATTTCCTTTTATCAACATATTTTCTTACCAAATTCATTTTAATTGAATAGAAAAATACTTTCCAACTTCTTTCTGGGGAATATACACTTTCCTCTGGTGAATATTTTGCCCGACTTCCGATTTTCAAAGAAACACAAAATTATGTGCATATGTCTTTAACTGCATCATATATATATATATATATATATATATATATATAAAGTGCGACCTATCCTCCCCCCATTTTTTTTAAACTTTCAACTATATTGCTATTGGACTTATGCAAACGTAAATGATGTTTTTGTTTAGCTAATAACTTGGGATTGTTTTTTCACGTACATTTATCAAACAATATCGTTTGGACTGGTGCGCATCGTGCTTTTACTGTAGAAATGAATCTACAACACTGTCAATACAGGTATGGGTTGTAAATTTCAGAACTACATGTTCGACACTTAAAAGAAAGCCACATGAAAGGCCTCAGACCGCTCGGACGCCAGACGGTGTTCTGACTGCGAGACTTTCTGTTACTCAGTCTCCTTTACGTTCAGCTCGCAAACATGCTTTGGCATTGAGAGCATCTGCTCGAGCGGTCAAAAGAATTCTACACACTGATATGCAGTTCCATTCATACAAATTACTAATTGCTCAGAAACTTCAGGAACGCCACTGGGAAGATTGCATGTCAAATTATGGGAGATATTTCTGCAGCACTCTGTAGAATTTTTTGTACTTCCTCTATAAATATGCGTAGGCTGGGGTTATACGTGAGTAATCTAGAATTTAAACACATAATAATGTGAAAATCTACGTCTACACTTTTAAATTTCTGGTTTTAATAGATAATTCTTTGTGCACAATCAAAATGTCGGATATTCACCTCAGTTTGTAATTTCTTTTTACTTTACAACTAAATATTCTCATGTCATTAAGATGATGCGAAGCGACAAATATGACAAATATGTCATCTAGACGGCAGAACACGTTTTAACTTGTATAATATAATAAAATAAAAACCTTTAGTCATTGCAGTATAGGTATATTTTAATTGTATTGTATTACGCACTAAATCTTTACACAGGCCATAATCAAAGATTTCTCTTCGAGAAAAACATTTGGTGTTCACTGAAGTCTGAGTGACAAGGATCTCCAGATTTCCATTACTCTCTATCTCTTTCGATAATTTTTTTCAAATGAATTTGTGTTATCGCGACAGCCGTGTGCTATTGATTTCTCATTGGTAGGGATCATTAATTTTCACTGGAATTTGGGTGCCAATAAACCTCGCCAACGTCCCAGATCTCTTCGCCTTACTTTAATGAAGGTCTGGTTACTGCTTTCTCTCCTCAGTCTTCTCATATTCCTTTACCTTCTCCGACAATTTGGCGTAGTACTGGTTGATATCGACAGTTTTATAAAGGATAGGGAAAAACTTTAAATTGTATAGTTTTAGGTTTTTGCTTGCATGTGATGTTTGTTTCTGTTTCACTTCTGGAACATTTTCCTTATGTCCGGCTTGCGCCTGTAGCACATGTTTATTAATTTTCGCATTCAAGAGTTTTCTTAAATATTTCAGCCATTTTCATTATTGTAACTTCTTAGCCCTTTCTATAGTTCCAATGCTCCTCATTCTTTTTTCAAAGTTTTCGAGATTGGTCCTAGTGCTTAAATGTCGTCACACAGGTGATCCCTTGAGTTCGAGTGACAACATGTTTCCCCAGATTCCCAGTCTTATCCAACGTTTTCGTTAACCATTCCAAATGACTATCAGAACAATGGCTTACCATTAACTTCTTGCTAACAGCGACCATCGATGTTTTGGGGGTTTGGGTGACAAAAAGCCTCCCCAAAAGCCCAGTGTTCTCTTCACATTTTCAGTGGAGGTCTGTTTAGTTCTCTTCCTCCTTGGTCCTTCAATAGTCTTTGGACTCTCGCGATTAGTTAGTGTGGCGCAAGTTGAGGTCGTCACCACATTTTTTTGTGGGAGAGGTAAGGCGCAATTAACATATTATTATTATTATTATTATTATTATTATTATTATTATCATTATCATTATTATTATTATTATTATTATTATTATTATTATTATTATTATTATTCACTTTTTGTAATTGGCTGTTGGTATTGCCGATTTGCTCATCACTTTCACTACACTGATGAAGACTGAAGGATTAGTCGAGAATATGTACTTGTGAAAAAAAAAAATTTTTTTTTCGTAATATTACTTCGTATTCCTGCACGTCACCAAGAGAAAACGAATAAAGAAAAGTCATAAGCTTTTATACTTTTTGTATTTATTTTGTACATTTTCATATGTATATATATATATATATATATATATATATATATATATATATAGTAGAAATGGTAATTAATAAAAACTGAAGAAAGTTCTCAATACTCTTGTCGAGCAAATATGCGTTTTATTTTTTATTACCGTATTTTTCTGTTAAGTTACATTATTGTTTCAGCTACCCGGCCGTTTTTTTAGTCGTCTGTAGCTTCCTCAGATTTTTACAGAAACCTGGTTTCTGTAAAGGTCTGAGGAAGCTACAGACGGCCAAACAAAACGGACGGGTAGCTGAAACAATAATGTAACTTAACAGAAAGATACGGTAATAAAAAATAAAACGTATATATATATATATATATATATATATATATATATATACAGTTGTGCCCGATATTATTCATACCCCCCTTGAAAATTGAGTTTATTAGGTGTAACTTTGTTAGAATTTATTGTTTACGTCCATATTGATACATATTCTTAATAAACCTCTTCTGATCATTTTCGTCATTTTAAAATCTCGGGATACTTGTAATAAAAGAAATATACAGCTATTTATAAAATCTGCAATGTTCAAAAATAATCATACCCCCTTATTTTTTCAGTATTAATCGAGTTTCTGACTGTTTGTTTCCTGTTTGATTCTTATTTTGAATGCTTTTATACAACCTTTGATTAATTTCATTTCGTTTTTTTTGCATTTTTCAGAAATTAAAATGATATCAACTGAAAACCAATAAAAGAATAAAAATTATTAGAATGGGGAAGAAAAAAGAGCTTAGTAATGATCTTAGGACTAAAATTGCGAATTCACATAAGGATGGTTTAGGTTAAAAGTCAATTTCCAAGAAATTTGAGGTCCCTACAGCAACAGTACAGAGCATCATCAAAAAATTCCAGAGCCACCACACAACAAACAACTTGATTGGTAGAGGAAGGAAAAGGAAACTGTCTGCTAGAGCCACCAGGAATATTGTAAGAAGTGTTAATGCAAATCCAACCACCACTACTAAGGACATTTTAGAAAATCTGGAGTCTTCTGGCATAAAAATATCAAGGCAAACATTGCAAAGGACTCTGCATGAAAATGGTCTGAAAGGAAGAAGACCAAGAAGGACTCCATTGCACACCGGAAAACACCTTGCAGCACGTCTAAAGTTTACTAGGAACCATGTGAATTCTCCAGAGTCCGTTTTCTCAAGTATTTTGTGGACTGACGAAACAAAAATTGAATTGTTTGGCCATATGGATGCTTCTTACGTTTGGAGGAAGAAAGGAGAAGCTTACAACCCAAAGAACACCATACCCACGGTGAAACATGGTGGTGGTAGCCTAATGTTTTGGGGCTCCTTTTCGGCTAGTGGTCCAGGTAGTTTGGTCAAGATAGATGGAACCATGAAGAAGGAGCAATATTTGGAGATACTCCAGAAAAACATTAGACAGGATGCGGAGAAGCTCCATTTAGGACCAAACTGGGTCCTTCAACAGGATAATGATCCAAAACATACTGCCAAAATAGTCAAGAAATGGTTTGAGGATAATCAAATTAATGTTTTGGAATGGCCTAGCCAGAGTCCCGACCTGAACCCTATCGAAAACCTCTGGCACATATTGAAAACTGAGGTTAAAAAGCGGAAACCTAGAAATTTGAGGGATTTGGAGAACTACTGCATTGAAGAATGGTCAAAAATCAGTGTTGATGCTTGTAAAAACCTTGTTGATAAATATCCAAAACGGTTACAGGCAGTTATTAAGAATAAAGGGCATGCTATTGACTATTAGTAAGAGAGGTATGAATAATTTTGAACTAGTGCCATTATTGTTTTTCTTTGTATAATGTTTCAAACTTGCATAATTTATTTATTTGTTGAGTTTAAATTAAATGCTTATGCTTGATTTATTGTTTGAAATCCCTTTAATATTGTCTACCTTCTGGTTTGAGCAATAATCTTATAGAAATCTCAAAGATCCGAGGGGTATGAATAATATCGGGCACAAGTGTATATATATATATATATATATATATATATATATATATATATATATATATATATATAGGTTTTTACTTTTGTCACGTTTTGGCATGTTTTCCATTTCTCTGTCTTATATGTGATTGTAAAACATACCGGCTCACGAAGTTGGCACTTATTTTAAACTTACACAGCACTGAGATCACATCTAATTGAAAAACAGAAGTTTTTAAGTTACAGCTCCCATGGCATAGAGCACAATATCAAACATTGTCCTGGCTGTTTGGAGAAATGTTCATATCTCATAGGACTGCTATCGCCCGCAGCCTAAAAGGTGTTGTCCTGCCATGATATAAATTCTTCATTAGGAACGTGGAGGCTAGAAGACATCCGACAGGCGGACTGCAACCTATATATCAGGAAACAGAATAATCATTTAAAAATCGGCTCTAAAATTGGCTGAATGAGTGGCATCTTTGAGGGACTCATGATATCGCTGACACGAGTAAAGTTTCCGTCAGAAACGTTCAAGGGGATTCACGCGCTCATTATCACTGTACAGAAAACATATCTGACTGTATCTGGATAACTGGAAGAAAGAGATTTTACATTGTTCTGGTAGAGGAAGAGCTCCAATGAACCACGCAAACATTAGGCTTCAAGGTGAGAAAAAGCCTGTTTATTATGGTAGAACCAGGTAGGAAAGTTTCCGGGATATTCACTCCACGTCAAAGCTTTGTTATACTCACTTCAGCATACACACTTCAAAACTTCCTTTAGCACAAAATACCAGGAGTTATATTCATAACAAGCTGGCAATCACAATTAGCTCTTAAAGACGTCGAAGGGATTAAGAAAAATGTAGAAGGAAAATTGATGGCTGATAAAGAAAAAAGACTAAAGAAAAACATACGAAGGTCTACGTTGACATAAGCCAGAAGCGGACGTAACCTAACATGGCACAAATGCAGAAGGGGCAAGAGAGAGAGAGAGAGAGAGAGTTTAGTTTATGTAGACAAGTACTTAAAAAAAATTTTAGATGGCGATTTAAAATTCCTATTATTTTAATTTTTCAGACTACGGTTCTCATCTAGAGTAAGGTTTTCACAAAGTTTCGGTTGATGCAACCTTTTTATCTTCTTTAGGTGTATCTTGTCGAATTCGGGAATATTTCTGTTGAATTCGAAAATCTGTACAACTATTTGAACGGGATCCATTATTTAATCCAAAGGAGTAGCAGACTCTTGTTGCGATTGCTATGACTGAGTAGAAGTCCTAAGTAATTAGCTTTTGTGGTTTTGAGTGACGTCCGTACTAAAGATTAGAACTTCAACCTCCAGAGGAGTGCAACTTACAACGGAATATAACTAGTACTTTATCTATTTCGCCAGAGCTCCTTGTGAACAATTTTAGTGTTGGTTTAAGAAACTTTAAACCTACTTTTTTTAGATGAACAAGCCTACAACTTATAATCATACATCATTATTTATTATTATAGATCACAGTAGTCCGAATAGTCAAAATAAAATAAATTATCAATTCTTATCTTTAATAAGCAGAAACATGTGCGTGCTGCTCTAATGTATTCGCACATCTTAACCGACAAAAGGATCCAAGCGACGAGCTCGACAAGATATAATGCGAAAAGATTAATTCAAATAGACAACTACGTCTGAACATTCAGCCATGAGTTGACAAAAACTTTTCTATAGATCACTGTTTTATTGGAATTTGAAATATAATTAATTATACAAATTGATGAAATTTATAGTTTTCGTATGAGTGGCTTTTGAATATTTTATAAATGCAAAACAAATGTCTTCTCAATTAATATATAGAAATAAATGAGAAACTATTTGCAAATGCCCCCTAGTGCTTTCGGGTTTATTGAAGTCAGATACTTCCGGTGGGTGTCCACCCACAGCAAATTATACATAAGTAGAATCCGTTTAACCACATGCGCGTTTCTATGCTGAATTAGTTCACAATTCCTTATTCCTTTTATTTATTGTGAATTAATAAAAAGCAGGGCGTAATAACATAAGATGAATGAGTTTTAAAATACTTAAGTTATGATATTTACAAACAGCTGCGATGATGATGATGATGATGATGATGATGATGATGATGACGACGACGACGACGACAACGACAACAACAACAACAATAATAATAATAATAATAATAATAATAATAGTGAACTACCCCCCACAAAAAAGTGAGTGTCGGCATCGATTGGCACCGCACCAAATCATCGAAAAGAATCCAAAAGGATGGAAAGCCCTATTAGAGAGAGCAAGAACAAGGCTTCCAGTGGATGGGTGCGAACAAAACTGGAATCTTATTGCTATTTAAATTCCAAATAAATCGCCAGTGAGAAATCAATGGCAAGCGGCTGTTACGGAGATGCAAATTTATTTAAAAAGTTTATTAAAAAATGAAGAGTACAAGAGACAGATTTCAGCCAAACATAGGTTAAACAATAAATTTTTTTTTTTTAAATAAAATTAAACAAATTATTGTATGATAACATTTTAATGTTGGTTAAATCAAGATGGAAGCGTTATATCAATATGTAAAATAAGGCTTGAATAGCTCCTCTATTAAAATGAATAGGGCTTCAATAACATATTACGCGTTGCAAATATTCTAAAAATGTTTGCCATAATGTCAACATGCCTAATTCTTTTTCTTTTCTTTAGAAAGGAAAAATATTCCATTTTTTTCTGGTGAGTAATCGTGGATAAATTTCAGTATTTTCATGCTAATTACTGATTGTTTGTGCATCACGAAACAGCTGCTGTAAAAACATGGAAATTTAGACATCTTGAAAGAAAACAAGAAAAACGAATACACTTTTGAAATTTGGAATATATCTGCTTTGTCATCCATTTATATATATATATATATGTATATATATATATATATATATATATATATATATATATATATATATATATATATATATATATGGATAAATAAATTATGCACATTAACATCAACAAATTAATGATGGAAAATCTTTGAAAAATGTAAAAAAGCATATTGAAAGTAACGTCTAAGGATTAATATATATATATAGTTTTGAAATAAATATTTTTATTATATATATATATATATATATATATATATATATATATAGATAGATAGATAGATAGATAGATAGATAGATAGATAATTTGTTGGTTCCTGGTTAAAAGCGTTGGTAAATAGAAAAAAATATGGCACGTATATAGAAATGCAGTATACAGAAAAAGACATCTTGACAAGGGCAAGTCTCTTCCCCAAAATATCTCTAATAACATTAATTTTAAATTGTTTATTCTTTTTTGCGATGTATGGTTTCAAAACGTATTTCTATATACGTGTTATATTTTATTTTCTATTTATATACGTTTTCAAACAGGAACCAGCTAATTATTCCGTTAGCATGCGTCGTGTTCATTTCCTGGACTATAAAAACCCGTTGAATAGCAACTAAACGGTGGTGTACCGCCTGGAATTTCCATAGTGACAAGGGCGAGTCACTTCGCCGAAATATACCGTATAACATTAATTTAAAATTGTTTAGTCATTTTTCCGTTGTATGGCTTCAAACGTATTTCTGTATACGTGCTATATTGATTATATATATATATATATATATATATATATATATATATATATATATATATATATATATATATATATATATATATAATCAGACACACACTTATGTTTTTATCTTTACTTTCATCATATTTTGCTTAGGGTCAAATTTTTGAGTATCAAAACCTATCTCTTTACAACCCCTCCTTTTCATAACCTATCACACTTTCATCAATCACAGTCCATTTTCTGTAGGCTGTTTTTGGACCCAGTCAACGACGAGTACTTCTGCAAGTATATATATATATAATCAGAAAGACACGTATGTTTTTGAAATAAAATATGTATAACGACTTAGATATATTTTCACTGATGTTCACAACAGCTTCATATTTTCAAAGGTCTTTACTAGTTATCTTTTAATAATTCTGTTGTATTGTGCATGCCTACTATGCAAGTATAAAGCACCAAGTTTTCCATGCAAATGTGTACAATAAACTATGATGACTCTCACGATAATAGAAATTCTTGTTTCGCATGTTTTAAAGGTTTACATATACTCAGTGTTAATTGGAGGACGTGATTTTTTTGTCTTATTTACGTTTTACACAACTAAAAATAATGTAAATAAAATCACAATTATAAAACTGCAATTATTTTACTCTTAATAAGAGTTGCTTATTCGATCACGTCAGTACGTAATCTTATGCTGCTGTGAAACCTGACATAGTTATATACAATAAGTCTGGAAGAGAAGCAGCCTTGGTTGAAGTGAGTGTCCCTAATGATGGAGGTCTGAACAGAGCTTAAAGAGAGAAACAGACCAAATACCAAGGTCTCATGTATGATATGAAAAGAAACTGAAATCATAAGGAGATATCAATCATACCAGTTATTATAGGTGCCACAGAGCTTATGAAGAAGCACCTTAAGTCTTACCTAGCTAATATTCCCGGTGAACAAAGTGCAAAAGATCCAGACAATTGCACTTAAGGGAACGGCGAGGATACTAAAAAGAGCTATCGGTTGGTTTCAGTAAAAAGCAGGGCAAGGTTGGCAGCTGGTTTGTTTGTCCCATATCCAGCATTATAATCTTCAAAGGAAGAAAATTTAGAAATAAAATAAACACTTCTTTATATCATATGTTTATTTAACCTATAAAACGCATGACCCTTTTTATGACCACAAGGATAATTAACAATGAAGCACATTTCAATAAAATCTGTATTTTCAAAGATATCTATGAAGATTAGAAGTTTTCCAAAGATTACACCAATTTTTTATACCTTATAGCAACACTAATGTCTCAGCGTTCAGTATATTGTAAAAATGTAGAGTAAAGGGTACAATAAGTTTGATTTATTATTCAGCCAATGATTTGTTGCAATTAAATCATTATATCTAAACAATATTCTCATCTATATATTAATACGATAGTGTATGTTATTTTCTGTATCACGCTTACATCCGGGTAGTTTTATTTTTATGTACTTCCATTTCTTCGCATTAATAATTTTACAAAGAATTCTTTATAAGTTTTGGTTTCGGTTTCGATTATAGCTGATGGCACTTAAGTCATCTATTTTTTTTTAATAAATAATTTTATTAATAATTCTTCATAATTTTGGTTTCTGTTTCGATTATGACTGATGGCAATGCAGTAAATTTTTTTTAATAAATATTTTTATCAAGAATTCTTCATAAGTTTTGTTTTCGGTTTCGATTATGTCTGAAGGAACTAAAGTTATATATATATATATATATATATATATATATATATATATATATATATATATATATATATATATATATATAACTTATAATAAATAAAAATCGATATAACCTTAACTCTATAATAATATATATGAAATCTGCATGAATTAAAATATAGTATTTAAGCATATTTTACAACTGGGCTTTGCCGGACGTTCGTGCTAGCTTAGATAAATACTTTTGAAATTTTAACAAAAAACCGACAACAATATCAAAGCGTCTTCATTTACACTGAACATCTACAGAATGCTAACATCAATATATTACATATGAATGAGTCCCCTGTGCAATTTCCACACATCCAGCTAGTATATGAATGAATTCTTTCAGTACTGTACTTTCTAAATATGTATTGTCGATAATGTACTTGAATTTATGTCAAGTACATTATTAAAAGTACCTATTTAGTAGTGTCGGCCAGTGAATCAGAATCAGAATCGGGAATCAGAAAAATTAGAAATTTTTGGATTATCGTAATTAGAATCGGAATCGGAAAAAATGGTGCCTATTTTTCTTATGCCAAATTCAATTTCTTTTATTATCTCTTTATTTGATTTTGGTGTAAATAAAATCTTCCACTGTTGGCAGTAATTAGTAAAATAAAGAATAGTTATTCATTTTAAACTACCAGTAAAGCTAAAAGTTATAGATCACACCCACAGTTGCGTTTTATTTTTAACGTTTGAGAAAATATATGCACACTTTACATATGTTTTTTTTTGGGGGGGGGTAATCGGGAAAAATGACAATTTTATACTTAAATGTTTAGAGATTTATAAATAATCAGCCTCAGAATCGGTAATTGTATCGGCATCGGGTAATTTAGTGCCGAATCATGTTTTGGCAATAAATTTAAGAAAAATTATGAAAAAAAAAACTGACCTTTTGCTTATTCTCATGCCTTAGTAAGTATTCTGAAAAAAGACAATTGTTGTTTTATATATATTTAAGAGTGGATAAATTTTAAGGTCTTGAATTAAATAGTTTGTTAATTGTTATGTTCAGCAAGTTAGAAGACTAACCAAATAGATTATTAATATGTTTGGCGATGTACTAATAACGCTTATTAGTATTTAAAAAAAAAAAGAAGCAAATGTATTTAAAATATTTGAGGATAGCTGTGGGTACTGTTTTAAAATTTCCTTTCTTTCTAAGTCGGGTTTATATCTGTATTTTCACTTCCGGCGTTGGTTAGAGTTAAGTAGAAAAATCCATTGTGGTGCAAGATTCAAAAGCGGGAGTGATTCTATAAAACTACAAAAATTATCTGATTTGTTACCAGAAGGATTCTATAAAATTATTTATTGTTCTTTATATTTTATGGATTAATAAAATAACTAAATAAGTCGTTTTTAATGCTTATACAATCAATATAGCGGCATTATTGTATTGTAGAATTAAGAGCAATTTATTCACAGATCATTTGTATGTATTCTCAACCGAGAACAATATTTAATTTCGTATTTATATATGTGAAAAAGTTTAATTGTCAAAAGAGCGACAAATACCTTTATATTTATTGATTTATTTTACTTGAGACCCCCCTACTTATCAAGGCCCGAATGCAACTCGGGGATCAGAGTTAATGGATTTAAGGTGGTAGTAAAGTTATCGTTAATGGTGTAAATTCAGTAACATTTGATTATTTATTGGTCCGGCTCACCAAGAACTTGTTTATATTGGATTTAAAAGCAACTATGTTGTATTCAACTGGGAAGCAGGCAAACGGAACAGTGTTCCACAAGCGGGCAGTTCTGGGAAAGAAGCTTTGTTCATGGAATCTGCGTTGAGATTTAGGCACAGATAGAGAGTGGGGAAAATCGTATATAGTGGTTGTAGCTAGCCGGTGCTTTTTGTAAAAGTTTGGCAAAGGGAACCATAGATTGGAGCTCAATCAAGCATTTTCCATGAAAATAACGATATAGCAGAGATAGGCTTGCAGCATCCTTTCTGTAGGATAGAGGTTTCTGGGAAGAGAATAGGGCATCACCTATTGTGTTTTGAGGCGACTTTTGAACTTTATCAAGGTTGGATACGGTGTTTTGAGCAGCTCCTGCCCAGATGTGACAACCATACTCCATTTTTGGGTGTACCTGGCAAGACTGAGGATTGCATCGGCATTGAGTTACCTTCTGGAGCGGTTGATCCAATCATTTTTCCAGCGATCTTGGCAATACATTTGATGTGCGTGGTCTATTTAAGAGCAGGAGTAAAGGTTAGTCTCAGAAGCTCGTCAACATATTGAGCGTGATGAAGGCCAGAACTACTGTAAGAAAAAGAGAAAGGTTAGTTTCCGATGCATTAAAATTAAACAACCACCTTTCTCACATTCTCGAGATCAGAAAAGAGAGAATCAAAAAGATCTCGGCGAACGCGTTGACTAGTGTTGCCATCGATAATAGTGTGGTCTGTTTAAATGTCTACGAATAATCTAGGAATGTGATTTGGGAGATCATTAATAAATATAAGGAAGAGAGATGGGCCTAGAATGGGACCGTGAGGTACGCCAGAATCAATACTATGAATTTCTGATTTCTGCCCATTAACGACTACTATTATAAGTCTACCAGAGAGAAAGGATTTAATCATTGAAAATGCATGTCCAGCAATTCTCTATAACTGGCGACCTTGTGAACTAGGGCGTTATGACATACTCTATGAAACCCCTTTGATATGTCAAGAGCTATTGGTCTAGAAACGAACCCCCTGGCGAGAGATCCACTAATCTTGTGTGATACACCAGCTTAGGATCTCGCAGAATGGAAACCATATTGCATATCACTGATCAAGTTATTTTTTGCTGAGGTGATTGACCACTTCTTTGTTTATCGCTGATTCCAGTAACTTACTCAATATGCACAAGTGATGAATGATTTGTACTGGGAGGGGGATGACCGCTCGGAATATTTTAATATGGGGCAGACTGATGAAGTTTTCTGGGGTGTTGAGAAGCATTTCTCTTTAAGACAACGTTTAAAAAGCTTTGTAAATAGGAGAACTAGTTCTGGCTAGCGTTTTTTTTTTTTTTTTTTTTTTTCACTATGACTGATATGTTGCCTGGACCAATCGCTTTACTGGAATAAAGGTTTTTGATAAGCTTGGCAACGTTACGTACAGATATTTGTATGTCGCATAGTGTGTTTTCAGTCACTTAAAATACGAAGGCTAGGCAGCACCGATCGCAAAACTGATGGGAACCAAGCCGCTGCTCAACTACTTTAAACTTGACGTACTTAGTATAAAAAATCTCTTGCCTTCTTTCTTGAGTTAAGGGCGAAATAAATTCAAGAATTGACATAATAATTACACGGAAATTCTTGAATTTATTTCGCCCTTAACTCACCAGAAGAAAAAGAATATATTTTATGAAGATGGTTACAAAATCGTAAAACTGTTTATATGAATTTATTTTCTTTTAAAATTAATAAGTGCTTTTTCTTCTGATGTGTGAAGGGTAAAATAAATTCATTGGTTGATATAATAATTAAATTAAGTATTTTGTACTACGAAACAGGTGCTGCCAATAATTGTGCATGTCAACATACTTAAAGGAATAATTAGTAAGATGGTCAATATCTTGGAATTTGGAATATAGACCCTTGTCATTTATTTGTCATGTGCTCTATAATTACACCGGGCTTCCTAAATAAAAGGCGAAAAATAAATGAAGAAACATATTTCTATAATAATTATTTATATATGTGTGTGTATAAATATACATATATATATATATATGTGTGTGTGTGTGTGTGAGTCTAAAGTTAGAAATAAACACACACATAAAACACACACACACACACACACACACATATATATATATATATATATATATATATATATATATATATATATATATATATATATAAGTATATGTGATAAGAGGTTGGGTATAGGGGGAGATAAGACTGAGCTTATATAGAAAGCATCATAACACACTTGACTTGATTTATCGTAGCAACAATACAAGATTCATATATATATAAAAGTGACACAAACTATTACCTACCGATCCTCAATAGCATACCATTATAAACATTTTGTTTGCTAATGCATGACTTGCATAAGCGGTCCCCGCGGCATTTCAATGGCATTTATTATGGACAACAGACTTAATTTACCCATCAAAAGCGATGAATAATAGCGACAATCAAAACAGAATAATGCCCCTACTGCGCTGTTCGACACCGAATTACACACCGCGTTATTGTACCACTATGGAAGATCGTCGTCTTATTTTAAATTTTATTTCTCTAATAAAGGAAATAAGGGCCACTTTTGTATGAGTTTGTTTTATATGTTTTTGTTTGCTGTCTGTCTGGTGCCTATCACCTTTGTAGTTCGTTGCATTGGCTTTATGACGAAATTTTAAAGAAACACCCCCCCACCTTTCTACAGGGGGCTGCTCATCCATGGAGAGTATTGGTTTCATGTATCCTATCAGATTTCCAGAATATCACACCTTTGCGTATTATTTGCTCGACTGATCTCCGATCTGTAGTTCCGTTGTAAAGCCTCCACAGCACGAACTTTTCTCTCTAGCATCATTACAAAATATAGGGTGGAACGGTAAAATTGTCACCCTAGAAAAGACGGCATGCTTCCATTTTCGTTTGATGAAAACCGGTTTTCTTTTTTTATTTTGTTGCAGATCATCTCCTAGTTGGTCAATTGTGTACAAATCCCATGTAAGTTTTTTATCATGTTTGAAAATGGCACAATGTTCAACCAACAAGATCGGAGATACGCCGCTGTAAAAATCCATGCTCTCTATCGATCCAAGTTACGACAATATGACCATTGCCAGCACCTTTACAATGCAAATCCGGACGGTTCAACGCTTGAGGGCACAACTCAACGAAGTATCTGGCCACGGTGTGATTTCAGGTTAGGGCCATATCATGCCACCTCACATCTTCGAAGTCGGCTGGAAAGTCAATACTAAAGTGAACCTGAATGTGCTGAAGAGTGTGGTGATTCCGTAGTGCAATCAGGGGGCCGCTGGCAGACCTGGAGTTTCACAGTAGGACAGTGCCGGCCCACAATTCAAAAGAAAATCAGGCTTGGTTTTAGCAGGAGTACTACGGCTTTGTGCCTTTCTCTCGCTGCGTCCTCTTCTTCCGATTTGAACCCGCTGGATTACTTCGTTTGGTCATACGTCGAGAACATCACCAACATGACCTCCTACGACAACAAAGCCATCTTCATTGCACACATCCGCCGAGTATTTGCCGAGCTTCCGCCAGCGCCTGTAGAAAAGGCATGCTCCCAGTTACGGACCCGTATCGAGGTGGTGATTGAGGATTAAGACGGCTAAATTGAATAGATCTTAGCTCTATTACATAATCAAGTTATCTAAATTGACTTTTTAAATGAAACTTTAAAAATAAAGCTGTAGTATTATTTTCTTTCAGGCAAAAACTTTATCGTTTCACTCTGTATTTTCTTTAATTTGTGGTATGAATAAAATCATATGAAATTTTCATGAACAGAATTCGTTTCCAAGATCTTTCCATTTATGTAACTTTTTTCTTTGAGATTTTCATTTTTCAATTTTATAATATTCTTCACCATCCAACTGACAACTTTATTAATATTCGAGTGACTTTTGGCCTAGCTACGTAGTGACATGTTAGTATAATGACGAGCGCAATTCCTAAACAATAAAACGTGCAAAACATAGTATAACATTTTTCTTTACTTATTTAATATCGAAAAATAATAAAAAGCGTGACTAGCCTTGTTTTAAATCATATTGCGCTTTCAATGTAATCTAAGTATTAAATAGTTAATAATACGTTCGCTATTACACATTTGGTAATTTAAATCCAAAGCGCAACATTAACATGTACACGGAGAATCACAGTTAACCAATGAGGTATGCACTCAGGTGTCATTTCAATCTATTGTGTGTTAGGAACAGACGGGACCTCCATTGCCATACAACATCGGAGATACTATCATTAAGAGCATCCATATGAAATTTGACCACATTCTGTCTGCTTACCTTTCGACTAACATTTATGTCTGCGGAAGCTTCCATGTTCAGAATGTTGTATAGCATGTTTATTTAAAAAAAAACAGATGATGAAGTGGGGTTCTGTTATAATTTCTCTATCAAAGATAGTTTCCGAACACACCTAAGGGACAGTATGCAAATCTCCTAGACCTTTTTTACAAGTTGCGCGAAATAGTGCTCCTTCTCCGTTCTTTTACCATTTGGATTTTCCGACCACTTGGTTGTCTTCATTAAGATGAAAACAAAATATAATATTTCCACAGATATCCTTCTCTATCGTTCAGTATATGGATACTCTATGGTTGAGTAAGATAGTTTCCAAACACTTATATTAGATATACCTTTGCGTTCCATGTTTAAGATGAGCATGCCCTTTATCGTATCAGATCTGTCTGAATGGAAAACTTTCGGTATGGAGCGCTTTTCCCCCTCTAAGAAACTCTAGCAAAAACCTAACAGCCAGCCGTAGTTCTCTTTATAATGTACGGTTTCTAATGCGTACAGACACCCCATTTTTATCATTGCTTTCAAGGAAATAGATGTACTTAGACTAAATCCGCCTTTAGGACTGCCAGCAAGAGTAGTTGCTGGCAGTCCTAAGAGTAATAAATAACGCAAAAAATAAGTATGCTCAGTCCGTCAAATCCGAAGCTGACTTGTTTTCCACGAGTGTGTCCTCTATCTCAAATATCACCAATTGACTTGAGTGAATCTCGTCATCATCTGATAAAGCCAAACTATTTGCTAAGAACTTTGCTGCAAATTGTACGCTTTGCGACCATGGCCGCCTACCCCGTATTTTCTCCTGTGACTGAAAACGCGCTATGCGACATACAAATAACTGTGCGTGATGTTTCCAAGCTTATTCAAAACCATTGATTCCAGTAAAGCAACTGGCCCTGACGGCATTCCAGTTATAGTGCTCAAAAAGCATTAATCAGAACTAGCTCCTATACTTACAAAGTTGTTTAAACGTTGCCTTACGGAGGAATGCTTCCCAACATTGTACCCCGTATTTAAAGATTCCTGTGATCAGTTACCTCATTCTCAGTACAAACCAATCAGTCACCAATGTGTCATTATTAAGTTGCTGTAATTTGTGATAAATAGAGACGTGTTCAACCACCTCAACACAAATAATCTACTCAGTGACATGCAATATGGTTTCTGTTCTGCTGGATCTACAGCTGATGTGTAAACTGTAATATCGCACATGCTTAGTGAATCTCTCGACAGAGGCTTCGTTTCTAGCGCAATAGATTTTGCAATATAAAAAGAATTTGATAGGGTATGGCATAAAGGTCTACTTCATAGGATTTTCAGCTACATAATCGCTGGAAATATTCTATCAACCATAAAATACTTTTCTTTGACAGATGTATAAGTATAGTGGTTGATGGGGAGAAATCAGAAGTCCCTAGTGTATACGCTGGTGTCTATCAGGGTTTTATCCTGAGCCCAACTGTCTTTCTTATCTTCATCAATGACATGCCAAATTATATACTTGGACCATTCGTAGACATTTACGCATACGCCACTACCATCTATGACAGCACTTCCAAGGTCGCATATGACCAAGGTCTCTTTGATTAATTCTCTTCTGATCTTGAGTACGTTGTGCAGTCGGGAAAATGATGTTTGGCTAATTGTAATGCATCTAAAATCAGGCTATTCTCTTTCCATTAATATTCTGACCCTCATCTGGCCCCAATTGAAATTAATCGCTCTCGTCTTGGGGAATCACCATGCTTTGGCAAGCTTCTTGGTCTGATCTTCATTCGTTATCTGAAATAAGAACATTTCAATCATTCTACCGTTCCAGTTGTTATCTCACTGCCGTCGCAATTCTTTTACTTGTATAAAAGCAAAGTAGATCCTAGGATGGGATACTGCTGCCACATCTGAGCAAGAGCTGCCCAGAACACATATCCTGTGTTGGCAGAGTTCAAAACCGGCTTCAGAACCTGGTAGGTGATGCGCTTTTCTCTTCCCTGCCACCTCCTTCCTACAAAAAGGATATTGCTTGTCTCTGCTCTATTGTTATATTCATGGCATGTGCTCGTCTGAGGTTTAATATGTTGTCTCCGTTATAAAATTCTCACAAAAAGCGCGTGTCTAGCTGTAACCACTATCAACACTTTCCCCTACCCTCTATCTGTGACTAGATCTAAACGCGAATTCCATGAAAAAAAAAAACATTTTTTCCTAGAACCTCTTGTCTATGTAACTCTGTTCAACTGGACTGCTTTCTAGATGACAATATATCTTCAATTTCAATGTAAATAACTTCTTTCTGGGCCATCCGTTTAAATAATTAAATTATATCAAATTCCCAATACTAACGATTATAACGGTGTCTTTTCCCATGAATACCGTACACTTATTGATCCTGATTATCGAGTAGCCTTCGGGCTTTGATAAGTTGATACTCCCTTGCTAAAAAACAGAAACGTCACAAAGAGAGAAAAATAGAGAAGTAAACAGTCCGTTGGGAAAGCTTCGCGCAAACAGCACACATAACGTAATGCCTTAAGAATTGATTATACATTAACATACAGAGACTTCAGATGTTCGTAGTTTCGGAATGCCCACAACTCTGCCACTAGCAGAAACGAAGGTGAAGTCAACAGCTGAATACATTATCCTTTTTCAAATTCATTATATTTTTGATTTTCTTGTTGTGGGGTTTTGTTCCCGCGAGACCGTGCGCCACAAAAATAATCGCGAGTGAAGTCACAGAAATAGCAGTACATAAACTATGGTTTAGTTATGCTGCTATGATTTCTTTATTTGCATTCAATAAGAAACGTATTTTACTTGATTGTTACAGAACATATATTATACTTCAACCTTTGCTACATGAAGATAAGTCGGAAATATAATAAAAAGTGAAGTAAACTGTCCGAAATTAGAAATGCAATCTTGTACCTATTTTGCAAGTGTGTGTGTTTTTTTACAGGCAACTAAATTCAAATGAAAATAAATCGCAGAAAAATAGTTTTATTATACAAAGACGTCGTCTATTTAAAGTATTAAATATTGGAATTTATAATTTAAATACAATTTCGGGCACTTGATGCTCGCGCCTCACGCATATATAGCGTAATCATTGAGATCCAAATTTCTTAATCTCTACGCAATAAATTAGGCTACATTTCAGTAGTAACGAGTCGAATGTTGACTTCCAAGTAGTTTATTGTATCTGGTTTATAATAGTAAACATATGATTGTGTATACCAAAAAATAATAGTTTAAGGGGGTTAAATCCCACGAACAATGTGGCCGGTTGACAGATCCATTTCGTGAAATTATTCGTTCATCAAATATTTCACTCAGTAATTTTAGCGCTTTATTTTTCAATTTGTAAACGCTGATTTGGTGTCAGTCTGTTTATGATGAATTGCCAAATCAAGCTGAAATCCAAATAGCGAAAGTTCTTAGATTTGCAATAAAAAAGTAGAGTTGTCAATTTAACGTTCGCCGCCACTATCAACACAGTATACTTTGACAACATTGTTTCGATGAATTACCTACACTTTTAATCTAGCTCAGGGTAAATAATCCCGACTAATACCACTAGAAGCAAAATGTCATCCCTTTACTATGTAGGTTATTAGATTCGGAAGATTTTTCCCTCTGAGAGCTTCTTTTCTTGGACAGTTTGTCTTGGATCCCCTCATTGCTCGGTGTTTCCCTAATCATACAAACACGCAGAAATTTAAATATAAAATTAAAAAAACATCTTGCTTACTAAACTTACTATCTAGGCTGTTCCTTCCAAATCTGACTTCTATTACATTAGCTTTGATCTCAACATGCTATGACGTGGCTAAGCCTAATTTTACACGTTTCTGCTGAACAGCATACGCTTGTGCGTTGGCATACGCCGCAAGTGCAATCGAAATAAATAAATAATAATCTAAAGGTACTGTTAATTTATTATGCAAAGAACAACTCTGGAGATGATAAATTCAATACATCAATACTATGAATATTCAAAACTGTTCATATTTATCTATTCGTCGCTAGACAACTCTCAGCTGCAGAGAACCGGGAAATCAATATGGCTGGTCAAGAATCCCATATAAAAAATAACAATGGCATGAAATAATATTGCAACAATATTCTAATGTGCGTTGCTGTGATCAGCTGACAGCGCAACATATGTCCTTGCACTGGAAGACGTTATCGATGATTATCCATGGGTTATCTCTACCAGTTCTCAGCTACTAATATGGCTGTTCACGAATAAAATGTAAAACAATAAGGACAATCCCGTAAAAAATATCTAATAATATCCAAATGCGTTACTATGACTGATTGAGATCTCAACAATTAGACATGATCTAAGAAGTCGTGGTATATGTTCATTAATTCATTCTAAAGTAACCATCAGGTATTAAAACGGGTAAAATTATCAAGTTGGTGAAGAATTCGATGTAAAACGACGAGGACAATCACACAGAAGACTATCTAACAATATTTAAATGCCTCTTGGGACCAGCTGCGACCGCAACATGTGTCTATACACTAAGCTAGAGTTTTCCAACCTAGGGTGCTCGCAATATTCCAAGTTGTACAGGTAAACTTTAGATAAAAAATAAGGTAGCGCCTATATGTTAGTCTTTTGTGTGTGTGCATTTTGTAATGTCCCAACTTCTTCTGTTCTAACAACAATAAAACAAAAACAACAACAACAATAATGTTAATCACTGAAGACATGCTATACATATTCACATCCCTCATTATATTTACTGCGATACTCCACGCAGCCATTTAATTCATGTTTTCATTCTTCCATCCAGCATGTTCTGAATAGATCCATTACATCCACCATTTAAATATATAATTGATATTATCACATACAACAGGCCTTACAAGTAAGACATTTATACTTTAAACATCGAATAAATATATGTATATATAGACATATATATGTATATACACTTATTGATTTGCAAATTATCACTTGTTTCATGTTTCTTCATCAACATCGACTACATTCTATTCCACGCATTGTGATAGCCTTCTAAATCTCTTATACATACCTATCCCACAAAATGCTTCAAGCAAATTACATCTCATTTTTTGCTTTCATTTTAGGTTTAAGCATTGTTATTATTAAGTGGCCATTAAACACATTGTTATATAGATTTAATTTAACGAGTTCAGAAATTTTAGAGATTTCTGGAGGGGCACTAATAACAAAAAAAAGTCGGGAACCACTGCACTAGAAACATCCTCAGGTAGCTACCAAAAATGAGAAAAGAAATATGGCATATAAAAAGATAAAAATGATCACGTAATGAAATATCTAATACTTTTCAAATGCATTGCTGCAAGATTTTTCCATATCCTACGAAGATGTTCTGATAGAGGCTTATAAATGCATGATGCGAAGTGAGGTTTATTTTAATCGCATAAAAGATTATTCGTTAATTTATTCTGATAAACTTAGCAGATGTCTTCTCGCTTGACGTTAGTGAATATTTATGGCGGATGAGAAGAGACAGAAACAAAATTAAAGCATGTTTGCCGGTGTGACGGGTTTTTAAAGCCAGACGCCCATAACAAAAGTAACACAGAGAGAATAAGTGGCCTTGAAGTAAAAATCTACCAACCTCCGACTGCGACCAATTTGAATCATCGAAAATGAACGTTTTGCGGTTTGTTATTTTTTATTTGGTTTATCCGTTTTGCATCTTTCTTTTATAATGTTGATAAAAGACAGACATGGTTTCATATGGAGTCAACAAGTCTTTTTATGATCGCACACTTCAGTGAACATTTAATTCTTAACCCACTCGCTGTGTCGCCTCTTTTCTTTCTCCCCTTTCCTCTTTCTCTCTCTCTCTCTCTCTCTCTCTCTCTCACACACACACACACACACACACACACACACACATATATATATATATATATATATATATATATATATATATATAATTACAGTTAAGTTTATCAAAATGATCCATGATGGCAAAACTAAAGTAAATTATAAATATTAAAGAATTAATATTTATAAAGTAATCTCAACCAGATGTAAAAGTTCGATAAAACGTTAAATCACTTTTTTATTCACCCTATTCCCTCTGCACCAATATTTGTTATCAAGTAAAGTCTATGACTTACTTGTACTTTCATTTAATACTTTTGCAAGTAAAATCCGATCCCGCATTTTGCTAAATCCTACCCTCTGATGAGAAGGACATTATTTCTTCGAAACTCCGCGAATCAAGGACTATCCATTTATTCAGTATTTCCTTTTTAAAATTAAATATGCTTTTAACTCTTTTTCAAAGTGTTTTTAACATGTTTTATTAACTACTTGTTCCTATATATATATATATATATATATATATATATATATATATATATATATATATATATATTAAATATAATGGGCGGAAGTCTCTCGATGATGCAAGGATGTTCGCCCAACATTCTTTCATCTTTTGACTCGTATAAACCAGCATGTACCATCGAAGATCAGACAAGGGAGGGTGGGGTCTGGTAGTCTCCCTCCTTCTGCAGCCATGGACTCTGCTATTGGCCAGCATTTGGTTGACAACCCGTGCTGTTCCGAAAGATATAAAATTGAATGGCTCGATGTGTTACATAGAACGGACTCCAGAAACCATTTAAAGATTTTGGAGTCTGTCTCTATTGCGGTGCGGAAACCTTCTTTGTGCCGGAAGAAAGAAACATCTAATGCATTGTTTCTCTTTGGGGAACTGTGAATCTTTTCTCCCGTTTTCCCCCCTCGTTGTGCCATTATTTTAATCGTTTTTTAAACATTAATAAACTTTATTTTAGTGTCCCGTAATTTTTGGCACATTCAATAGTTCCACATCAGAACTCTTTACTTTCGACATAATATTATTTTTACGCTATCGATTTTCTCCTGATGAGATGATAGCTGAAAGAGCCCTCGAGAGACTTCCGCCCATTATATTTAAAATTTTATTTAAATTCTGTACCTCTAAACATTTATATATATATATATATATATATATATATATATATATATATATATATAAATAGATAGATAGATAGATTGATAGATAGATAGATAGATAGATAGATAGATTATTTCCTGTATCTAGATAAAATTCTATTGATCCATTTTCAGTATATACTTAAACAGTGATCAATAATTTAATTTAGCAAGGGAGTAACTTATGAAAATATATATTACAGTTAAGCTACATATATATGCGTTTATGTGTGTGTGTATGTGTGGGGGGTATGTGTGTGTGCGTGTGTGGGGGAGAACGTGTCTGAGTGTATCTTCGCTTTCTTCATGTGTTTAAAATTTACAGTAAATTATAAACATATACGTATGCATAATTTAAATCTTTATTTAACATAGCTTGAAGATAACATATATATATATATATTTATTTAAATTATTTATTTAAATAGACGTCCGGACAGTTTAATTTCGGCCACCGATTCCGTAGTCAGGGGGTAGGACTGCCTACTGTCATCACGACGGTTCTAGGTTCGATCCTCGGCTTGGGAGAGGTGTTAGTCTAGCGGCACTGATGAGTTGTGAAACAACGAAACAGGTCTGTATGTCGATGACTAAAATATATTTTATAAAGCTCCCCTCTTCGGTAGAGCACTCTCGTAAATTATCTTACTCGCTACTTAATTTAACTGAAATAATGCGATGCTCGCGCTTTGTTTACAAACAAACGTTTGAGCCCTCTACGAGTGGCGAACGGATGTTTATTTAAATAGACGTCCGGACAGTTTAATTTCGGCCACCGATTCCGTAGTCAGGGGGTAGGACTGCCTACTGTCATCACGGCGGTTCTAGGTTCGATCCTCGGCTTGGGAGAGGTGTTAGTCTAGCGGCACTGATGAGTTGTGAAACAACGAAACAGGTCTGTATGTCGATGACTAAAATATATTTTATAAAGCTCCCCTCTTCGGTAGAGCACTCTCGTAAATTATCTTACTCGCTACTTAATTTAGCTGAAATAATGCGATGCTCGCGCTTTGTTTACAAACAAACGTTTGAGCCCTCTACGAGTGGCGAACGGATGTTTATTTAAATAGACGTCCGGACAGTTTAATTTCGGCCACCGATTCCGTAGTCAGGGGGTAGGACTGCCTACTGTCATCACGACGGTTCTAGGTTCGATCCTCGGCTTGGGAGAGGTGTTAGTCTAGCGGCACTGATGAGTTGTGAAACAACGAAACAGGTCTGTATGTCGATGACTAAAATATATTTTATAAAGCTCCCCTCTTCGGTAGAGCACTCTCGTAAATTATCTTACTCGCTACTTAATTTAGCTGAAATAATGCGATGCTCGCGCTTTGTTTACAAACAAACGTTTGAGCCCTCTACGAGTGGCGAACGGATGTTTATTTAAATAGACGTCCGGACAGTTTAATTTCGGCCACCGATTCCGTAGTCAGGGGGTAGGACTGCCTACTGTCATCACGACGGTTCTAGGTTCGATCCTCGGCTTGGGAGAGGTGTTAGTCTAGCGGCACTGATGAGTTGTGAAACAACGAAACAGGTCTGTATGTCGATGACTAAAATATATTTTATAAAGCTCCCCTCTTCGGTAGAGCACTCTCGTAAATTATCTTACTCGCTACTTAATTTAGCTGAAATAATGCGATGCTCGCGCTTTGTTTACAAACAAACGTTTGAGCCCTCTACGAGTGGCGAACGGATGTTTATTTAAATAGACGTCCGGACAGTTTAATTTCGGCCACCGATTCCGTAGTCAGGGGGTAGGACTGCCTACTGTCATCACGACGGTTCTAGGTTCGATCCTCGGCTTGGGAGAGGTGTTAGTCTAGCGGCACTGATGAGTTGTGAAACAACGAAACAGGTCTGTATGTCGATGACTAAAATATATTTTATAAAGCTCCCCTCTTCGGTAGAGCACTCTCGTAAATTATCTTACTCGCTACTTAATTTAGCTGAAATAATGCGATGCTCGCGCTTTGTTTACAAACAAACGTTTGAGCCCTCTACGAGTGGCGAACGGATGTTTATTTAAATAGACGTCCGGACAGTTTAATTTCGGCCACCGATTCCGTAGTCAGGGGGTAGGACTGCCTACTGTCATCACGACGGTTCTAGGTTCGATCCTCGGCTTGGGAGAGGTGTTAGTCTAGCGGCACTGATGAGTTGTGAAACAACGAAACAGGTCTGTATGTCGATGACTAAAATATATTTTATAAAGCTCCCCTCTTCGGTAGAGCACTCTCGTAAATTATCTTACTCGCTACTTAATTTAACTGAAATAATGCGATGCTCGCGCTTTGTTTACAAACAAACGTTTGAGCCCTCTACGAGTGGCGAACGGATGTTTATTTAAATAGACGTCCGGACAGTTTAATTTCGGCCACCGATTCCGTAGTCAGGGGGTAGGACTGCCTACTGTCATCACGACGGTTCTAGGTTCGATCCTCAGCTTGGGAGAGGTGTTAGTCTAGCGGCACTGATGAGTTGTGAAACAACGAAACAGGTCTGTATGTCGATGACTAAAATATATTTTATAAAGCTCCCCTCTTCGGTAGAGCACTCTCGTAAATTATCTTACTCGCTACTTTATTTAGCTGAAATAATGCGATGCTCGCGCTTTGTTTACAAACAAACGTTTGAGCCCTCTACGAGTGGCGAACGGATGTTTATTTAAATAGACGTCCGGACTGTTTAATTTCGGCCACCGATTCCGTAGTCAGGGGGTAGGACTGCCTACTGTCATCACGACGGTTCTAGGTTCGATCCTCGGCTTGGGAGAGGTGTTAGTCTAGCGGCACTGATGAGTTGTGAAACAACGAAACAGGTCTGTATGTCGATGACTAAAATATATTTTATTTTATATTATATATATATATATAGATATAGATATAGATATGCACATAGCAACTTTTTAAATAAAGCAACGTTATAGTAATTTATAAAAATATATTTGTTATATTACCTATCTATCTGTTTGTCTACACACACACACACACACACACATAAATAATGAGTCTAATTTCAGTGTTGTTGCCAGTTAGGAATACGTATCTATGTATAGTATTGTTATAGATTTTCTTCTCATTTAAAATTTAGTTGAAATTGATTGCAGTAGAACATGTTAATGGAATTCTAGTTGTGATACTGCATGTATATTACTATTTATAGTCGTATTTTTTAAGCTCTGGAATATTGATTTTATTTATTGGTCGACAATATAATTAAGAAATCTATTATTAATAAGGACTTGTTTAATAGGTTTTAGTTCGAGGGGTAGTGTTTTTGATTGGAGGATATGAGTTTTGTACGGTTAAATAGGGTTTTGACGGTAAGTATTTTTTGATATTCACTCTTTAAATTTAGAGGGATTGAAAGTAGGCTGGATTCTTGTGGTCGGATGTTGAATGTACTATTATAAGGATTTACTCCTGTTATTAAATGTTTTGTTTTTAATGTCAATCATGTAAAATTAATTCAAGATGGGTCCAATTTCCGATCCCATTGGAACTCTATGTATATTGGTGTAGATGTTGCCTTTTTAGTTATAAAAAGGTACTTCAGTAGTGCAGACTGTTAATATTGTTGTATGTATATTTTAATGAGTAGGAATAAAGACATAATATGTAAATATTGTCAAGGGTTATATCTACAGGTGACAGGTACAGTGGTGAATAAGCTTTATATGTCGTTGAAGCCAATAATTTTATTGTCGCGTTGTTTTGTTTTAGTATTTGTAATAGTTCTTTAAATTTAACACTGTATTTACTGAGTAAATATGGGCTGATTAATTCATATAACATTCTTATTAGAAAATAGATTGGAGCGTTGAATTGTTATATGATTGGTCAGAGTTGGTTTTATGTATTTTAACGGTTGTATATAGTAAACCAGGTCTGTAGTCTCCAATAATTTGGGAAAGTTGGTCATTCCCGATTTGATTTGATCATTATTGACTGTGATGAATTTGTTAACTAGTGATTTTAATATATTCGTAGCGTCGTTGTTGATTTTTTTAAATCTTGTGATGTCGTTTAGATATGTCTGCGGTTGTGTGTGATAGATTTATCGAGTACTACGACCATGTTAGTTTAATCGGTTTTTTATCATGATATTGAGGTGGTTGTCGAAATTATTAGCAGTTTTATCATGTCGAGCTTTTTAGGGATTGCTTTTAGTAGATCAGGAGAGCTAGGATGACCATTGCTTTTATTTTCTGCTTCAGGTTTTGTTATCTTTCCGTATAGTAATTCTATTCTCGCTTTTTTTGTTTTGGTGGTTAAACCTATTGAAAGGGTGGCAATTATGTTCAAAGTTTAGAAATTCTTCATGGTATTCTGTAAGTTTGTGGTCTGATATGTTGATGTAATGTTGTGTATGATTGGGTAATAAGCTTGTTTATTTAAAGAGTTTTTATCGGCTTTTTACTATGATATCAGGTGGTTGTGAAATTTTTCATTGTAATCCGATGTGAGTGTTCAAATTTAGTGACGATATTCGCAAGTTGTTTTTGGATTTCAGTATTTCCGTAATTATTTCCCCAGCAAAACAACGTCGCACCCCACAAGAGCCATGACAGCCAACAAACCGGAAGTCCAAGTACTTATGAATCTTATGTTGGCGTCATTAGCAGTCATGTGAGTATTCGACAGTAGGAAGTCGGAATGATGCGTTTACACTAGTTATCCGCTATTTTCTCAATTCCTAAATAGGGTTAATTCTAATTTTCTATGAGTGGCTTTAATTATGATTTTTTTTAAATAAACATTTACAATTTTTATACCTATAAACATTAGTGTTTTATACTTAAGCAACATTCAAGGCGGCAAATGGTAATTACTGCTGGTCGGGAGGTCTGAACCCAGTCATCAAAACCACTCTTGACTTTTCGGGCTAGCGTCTTTTCCTAAGGTCACCGACAAGTGCATGTGTGCGTGTGTGTGTTTCTGTGTAAACGTTAATAGACCTAATCTTCTCAATAGTGCTTGTGAAAAAGGCTTGTTGTTTTAATGGGATGTGTCGTGTGTTGACACCTTCACGCCGTTTAGTGTAATCGACTTATCCCCTCATCCGAATCCAGTCGCGGATTATTGATGCTCTTTAAGCGTGTTTCGTTGATAATAGCTCTTCGCTCATCCGCTCGGTTGCTGCTGCTGATGCAATGTCAGAGCTGCTAAAACCGACAGACCGTGGCTTAACGACAAGACACGTCTCACACTGACGTCTCTATCCATTCTGCACAGCTAACTCTTTTTCCCCATTTAGTAAATATAGTATAAAATACTTTGAAAAACGTATTAAAAGTAAGAATAACTTGTGTAATCAATTTTATTACACGTGAACATTGAGTTGTTGCATTGTCGGCCAAGCTCCAAATTCTGCCCTATTGCCGCGATTCCGCCTTCCTGTGCCTCTTTTACAATTTTTTTTTAATGGGATGTACCTTGATGAAATATTACTAATGTCCGTACAACGTGCATTCCGATTATAAACCACGAAAAGCAACAAAATCTCACCCCCATTTAATCTCGAGATCCTTAGATTCCGGAAATCTCCAACAGTTTCTTCCTTCAGACGGAGACTTTGAAAACGCCTTCCTACTTTTCCGTCCTGGATATACCTTAAACTATATCCGATGGTGAGGCCCCAATTTGCGGGCTTTGGGGGACTGTGGAACCACCCTTTAATCTGACCCGAAGTTGTAGTACCTGTTAGGGTCCTAACTATGGCTTAAATAGAAACCGACTTGGAAAAAGAAAACAAATATATTCTATTAAAACATTGTTCTTCAAAATCACCGGATTTGGCATTAAATAACCTGAAAAGAGTTGATATGCCGTAAAAAACAACCAACCAACCTTTCTACTTCTCTTACTGTACATACTAACATGCTGAAGTTTAAATGTAAGTTGCCACTAATCTCGCTGCTATCCGCCTACTATCCTCTGTTAGACAGGGCCCCAAATAATAGCCCCTTACGTTCCAAGTGGTAATATGTTTTGTTTGAGGTTGAAAAAGAGTACAAATAATATTTATGTAAATACAAGCAGTTCAGCCCGGCTTGCATAGCTTTATGTGTATATAGATATAAAAATTTGGAGTCTTGTTCATGTAACCTACGTCTAAAATTTCAAATGTCTAGACCCAAAATTGGCTGAATCGTTTGCTAGAGACCGCAAAGGTCAAATCTTTTGAACTTTGGCCCTTTGTCAGCCACATTTTTCGGCCGAAAATCGATTAAAATCTGTCCTATGTCTGGATACACCTTATGTAAAATTTCAAATGTCTAGACCAGAAATTGGCTGAGTAATTTGGTAGAAACTGCAGAGGTCAATTTTTTTTAATTTTGACCCTAATTTTGACTCATTAACATTTATTTTAAGGCTCAAATCAAATTAAAAAGTTTAATCTATGTCAAAGTTACCTACATCTAAAATTTAAAATGTTAAGACCCAAAATTGGCAGAGGAGTTCGGGAGAGTTTTCAAAGGTCAAATCGTTGAACTTTGACCCTTTTATAGCTAAATTTTAGATCGAAAACCGATTAATAAGATTTTTCAAAATCTTAATACTCCTTATGTCAAATCTCGAGTCTGTAGACTGAAAATTGACAGAGCAGTTTGGTAGGGAAATATACATACACGAATACATACACACAGACAGATAATTTCACTTTTATAGATATACATAGTAGTTCAGCCCGGTTTTGCTCGGCTCCGTATGTACTATTCATAACTTTCCCTACGTGTAAATACACTTTATGATAGATTTCAAATGTTTAGTCCCAAATTTGTCTGAGTAATTTCGTAGAGACCGCAGAGATCATTTTTTTTTATTTTGACCCCAATTTTGACCCCTTAACATTTATTATTTTGGTCTCAAATCAAAATACAAAGTTTTACCCATGTTTAAGTTACCTACATCTAAATTTTCAAGTCTTTAGACCCAAAATTGGCGGAGGAATTTGGTAGACTCTGCAAAGATCAACCCTTTCAACTCTGACCTTCTGACAGCCAAAATTTCGTCCCAAAACTGATTAAAATGCTTGCCGCATTTTGAATATCCGTTATGTATAAATTTCAAATGTTTAGACCCAAAATTAGCTGAGTAGTTTACCAGACACCGCAAAGGTCAAATCTTTTGAACTTTGACCCCTTGGCAACTCTAATTTTCGACCCAAACCGATTAAAAAGCTTGTTCTATCTCTCAATACCGTTTATGTAACATTTCTAAATGTTTAGACAAGAAATTGGCTGAGTAATTTGATAGAGACCACAGGGATCATTTTTTTTAAACTTTGACCCTAATTTTGATCCTTTAACATTTACTGTTTGGGGGGCCTCAAATCAAATTAAAAATTTGGATCCTTGCCCAAGTAATCTACATTTAAAATCTCAAGTGTTTAGACCCAAAATTGGCAGAGAAGTTTGGGAGAGTTTTCAAAGGACAAATCGTTGAACTTTCAACTCTTGACAACTAAATTTCTGGCCGAAAACTGTGTAAAAAGATTTTACCAAATCTCAATACTCCTTATGTAAAATCCCGAGTCTCTAGACCGAAATTTGACAGAGTTATTTGATAGGGAAATGTACAAAGACACACACATAAAGACATTTTTACTTATATAGATATATAGATATATAAAGCCAATGATTTGAAGAAAAAATATATTCAGGATATTTTGGTAGTTTAATTAAGTATATAAGTATTTAGTAAGGCTCTGTGTAATGCATAATCCTGTTGACACATCGGTTAAGAAAAGTTGATCCTCCTAAATCCTAAAATGGTTTATTATTTAAAATTACCAAGTGCCAATAGTGCTCTCCGCTCACCTTAGCATTGTTTTCAGTTGTTTTGATTTCTCCTTTCCACTAGATTTAAGCAGTGCTGAATCAGGAGACGTGTGGTAGAAGATTGCGCAATCCCTGCTTCGCAATTATATGCTTACCCACCCTTAAAAGCAGTAGTCATTGTTTATTAAGACTACAAGTACACCAGTAATACATGCGGAACAAATGAACTTAAAAAATGAGAAAAAAATGCATATAATTGTCACAATATATTTTTTAATAAATTGTCTATTTATTTTTTAGGAGATCGTTCACTTTTTCTTAATGCTGAACGGTAAAAATATTTTGATATTTCGAGTGAAATTTCTCTTCTCAGAAAAAAAAAACGATGACTGGTATATAAACTACGCTATATTCACAGAAAATATAAGTTTCAGTTCACTACTTAAAATATAATATGTATTATATATTCATTAATTTATATTTGTACGCATTTATTTATCACGTTTCGTTTTTGCTTGTAGGTTTATACTGTTTAAAATTATTAATTTTATTTTAATTTAGTATGGTTATTATATATATATATATATATATATATATATATATGTGTGTGTGTGTGTGTATTATATATATATATATATATATATATTTGTTATGTTTTTATATTTTTATAGTTAAAATCCATGTTTTCTGAAAAAAATGTGTGTGTGTGCTATTATATAAAAAATAACTGTGTACGTATTTTATGGACTCGAAAACGTCTGATCTGATTTTTTTCCAAATTTTCACACGAAGGTACTTAATGTGGCTGGGAGGTACTTAATGTGGCTGGGAGATCTCTAACGAATATGTTGTATCGGAATGTGTCTGATAAGTATCGAACATCGATAATCGAAAAGAAATCCGATTAAAAAAGGGTATCTAATTCGACTAAAGTTAACACTTTAACACATTTTAAGATCATAAGTGCATTTAAGATGTTTTATCGCCGCACAAGCTGAAAGGCCCAGCCTATAAAATCAAGTGTAAATTCATTTATAAGACAGGGGCGTGTTCGAAATAATTGCTTCTTTTTAGATCATAATTGACCCATGATTCTTTACTTTTGTACGTTTACCTTAATTCAAGTAATTACGTAAAAATAATTTAATAAAATCAATAGTTGGTATTATGATAAGACATATTCGCATTTTAAATAAATGTTTCGGTATAGAGCACAATTGAACTATGATACTTGAGTTTTGCATTTGAAACATAAAGTGAATGCATTATTTACAAACAATTTTATGAAACCAACAGTAGATTCTCTAATGTGCATTGTAAACTACAATGTATTATTAACTAAGTAACTGCGAGAAGGCATGTGAAGCTTCACCCGGGTACACTGCGGATGTTGGGGGTCTCTAACTGGAGCAATCAATCGATTTGATTAAAAGGATAGGGGATTTCATCGATTTCAATAACAATAAAAGTATGGGAGGGTGGTGGAATATTTGTTGATCGTCATTCAATCCCGGACAACGTCGGCCCTTTTCTACTATATATATATATATATATATATATATATATATATATATATATATATATATATATATATATATATATATATACGAGCCAGTGTATATTATAAATTGACTGTCACTCTCAAAAACTAATATTAATACAGGTAGACACACAGGTAGATGCTAAGTCTAATCCTGGTTTGGATTTTTTTCAAATGGTGTTATTTCAGTTCTCTTTGTTCATGGTTTATTCTGTCAAAACGCGTTGCCATGCACACATTTATCCGCTTAATATATTTTTATACAAAACGCTGTCTTAGAAAAGAAAAAAAATACTCATGGCGGTCTCATATTTTATAAGTGTTTGAAACTGTCATAGTTGGATAAACGTCGCCTTTGACGCGATTAATATGAAATGACTTACAATTAGAATAAAGCTTCTTCTTTTTAATCCTCTTTTCTAATTTGACGCAGTCGATCGACATCATTTTTTGTTCTTGCGAATAAATACACGACACAAAGCAAAGAAAAGATTTTTCACGTGCGATAAAGCCTTCGAATTCCTATAGACTTTATTACTTACTTCTGACTGCCTTTTGTTTGATTAAGATGTTATCGTAATCAATTTGAATAAAACCCAGGTGGAATTTTCACTAAAATTTCATTTATGTTTTCCGTTTTTTTTCCTTAACTGCTTTGGTAAGATCAAAACCTAAATTAATTATCTACTTGCATTGTTCATTATTATAAAATCAGCTTTAGGCGCCCAATTGGTTTTACATTTTGAAGATGCGATTCTTGCGAGCGATAAAATTTATATTTGCTTCTATTGACTACGCTCTCTTCTTCGAAAAAGAGAGCCAACTCAATATTTACAACTAATGAAAGTGGTTTCAAACTAAAAAAGTAACGATCCCGTGTCAAATAAACAAGTCTGATAAAAACTGTGACCTGGTCACAGGGAAATAAGTTTGACAAGAGATCAAACCCGGCGCACGACGAAGGACCTCAGTCAGGGTGACGGAAGATAGCAATTTTGTAATTAGATCTTGATTTATCTTGATTTATGATTTTGATCATGACAAAAGTTTAGTAAAACTTGAATAAGTCTGAAATAATTAGCATAATACAGAGATAGTTCGTTCTACAGAAACTATTCTATCAAACTCACAATTGACCTTGAATCCAATTTAATTGAAAGAAAAGAAATAATTAACGGGCAAACCTTAGAGTAAGGCACATGAGACACGTGAATCAGGCTTGTGCAAGGAGTTCAAATAAAACTATACTATTTTCGGAAAGTAAAAAACATCTTGGTCAATAAGTAATATATTTCCCAAATTTTCAAAACGCAAATTTACAATACACAAATTTACAATACATAAATTTACAAAACACAATGTTACAAAACACAAATTTACAAAACTCAAATTTACAAAACACAATGTTACAATACACAATTTTACAATACACAAATTTACAATACACAAATTTACAGTACACAAATTTACAAAACACAAATTTACAGTACACAAATTTACAAAACACAAATTTACAATACACAAATTTACAAAACACAAATTTACAATACACAAATTTACCATACACAAATTTACAAAACACAAATTTACAAAACACAAATTTACAATACACAAATTTGCAATACTAAAATTTACAAAACACAAATTTACAATACACAAATTTACAAAACACAAATTTACAAAACACAATTTTACAAAACACAATTTTACAATACACAAATTTACAATACACAAATTTACAATACACAAATTTACAAAACACAATTTTACAATACACAAATTTACAATACACAAATTTACAAAAAAAAATTTACGATACACAAATTTACAATACACAAATTTACAATACACAAATTTACAAAACACAAATTTACAAAACACAATTTTACAATACACAAATTTACAATAGACAAATTTACAATACATAAATTTACAATATACAAATTTATAAAACACAAATTTACAATACACAAATTTACAATACAATTTACAAAACACAAATTTGCAATATACAAATTTACAAAACACAAATTTACAATATGCAAATTTACAATACGCAAATTTACAAAACACAATTTTATAATACACAAATTTACAATACACAAATTTACAGTACACAAATTTACAAAACACAAATTTACAGTACACAAATTTACAAAACACAAATTTACAATACACAAATTTACAAAACACAAATTTACAATACACAAATTTACCATACACAAATTTACAAAACACAAATTTACAAAACACAAATTTACAATACACAAATTTGCAATACTAAAATTTACAAAACACAAATTTACAATACACAAATTTACAAAACACAAATTTACAAAACACAATTTTACAAAACACAATTTTACAATACACAAATTTACAATACACAAATTTACAATACACAAATTTACAAAACACAATTTTACAATACACAAATTTACAATACACAAATTTACAAAAAAAAATTTACGATACACAAATTTACAATACACAAATTTACAATACACAAATTTACAAAACACAAATTTACAAAACACAATTTTACAATACACAAATTTACAATAGACAAATTTACAATACATAAATTTACAATATACAAATTTATAAAACACAAATTTACAATACACAAATTTACAATACAATTTACAAAACACAAATTTGCAATATACAAATTTACAAAACACAAATTTACAATATGCAAATTTACAATACGCAAATTTACAAAACACAATTTTATAATACACAAATTTACAATACACAAATTTATAATAGACAAATTTAAAAAACACAAATTCACAATACACAAATTTACAAAACACAAATTTACAAAACACATATTTACAATACACAAATTTACAATATACAAATTTATAATAGACAAATTTACAATACACAAATTTACAAAACACAAATTTACAAAACACAAATTTACAAAACACAAATTTACAAAACACAATTTAACAAAACACAAATTTACAAAACACAAATTTACAATACACAAATTTACAAAACACAAATTTACAAAACACAAATTTACAAAACACACATTTACAAAACACACATTTACAAAACACAAATTTACAAAACAAAAATTTACTATACACAAATTTACAATACACAAATTTACAAAACACAATTTTACAAAACACACATTTACAAAACACACATTTACAAAACACACATTTACAAAACAAAAATTTACAAAACAAAAATTTACTATACACAAATTTACAATACACAAATTTACAAAACACAAATTTACAATACACAAATTTACAAAACACAAATTTAATGTAATAGCACGTGTTACTCCGCTTGACAACACCCGACACGAGCGTTATCTTATTAGTATTCTTCTACTTTTTTTTAAACTATAAAAGAACGGTCCACAAAAAATGCAATCATTTTACCCGCCTCGTGCTCCTCTTCAACTTTGCCTCTCAGAGAGATGCAGTTTTACAAAGAATAGAGGATAGACATACATACACACAGACATAGTGAGTTTCATAAATTAGATCAGGAAAATATTATAACGCATTGAATATTAATTTTTTTCATTGTTTTCCTTTAATATTAACTCGTTTATATTTTGGTTTTCTCCCCCTCCCGCTCTCTCCCTCTCTTTCTCCCTCTCTCTCTCTCTCTCTCTCTCTGTCCTCATAAGAACTGGTTTCCTATTTAAAACAAAAACAAATTTTTCCATACTCCATTTTTTCTTCTGCGCTGAGATCCTGCTAATACCTTAAAGAAAAAACATAAATACCTAAAAATCCCAACACACTTCTCCCAAATTGACTCGCATCTTACTCGGAAATAATATATCGCTGAAGATAGCCGGCAGCTATTTGTTAACAACTGTAATTGTGTGCAAAGAAAAATAAAATTTCGATTCCACCAAGTAAGCTTCATGCCTGAGCTCTACGTTTTATAGGACAATCATCATCATCATCATCATCATCATCATCATCATCATCATCATCATTAACAAATGTAGAAGAGATGCCCTTTTCTTTCTCTGCAATCCCTTTCTCTCAAAACAGACGTTGCGAGCCTGTCTCTGTTTTATCGTTATTTTCATGGCAAGTGCTCGTCTGAGCTTCAATCTATGGTCCCCACTCGCCAAACGTTTACGAGAATCACTCGTCTAGCTGTAAACACTATCAATAATTTCCCCCACTCCTTATACGTCTCTAAACCTTACCGTAGATTCCATGAACAAAGCTTCTTTCTTAGAACTGCACAGCTGTGGAACTGTCTTCCGTTTCCCTGCTTTCAAGCTGACTACAATATGGCTGTCTTCAAGTCCAATGTGAACAAGTTCTTGATGGGCCGTTCTCCTTAAGTAATCCGAATTTACCAAAGTTACACTTCTAACGATTACTATATTGTCCCTTTGACCACTGTGCACTCTTAACCCTTATTCTCGAGTGGCCTCTGTGCCTTGATAAGTGATGATTCCTCTGTAATATATATATATATATATATATATATATATATATATATATATATATAAAGATGGTGCTCGAAAAACGCGGAAAAATTTTCTTTAAGCGAACTGTGCGGGCACACATTTTCCAAACATAAACATAAAAAAAAATCAGCCTAAATCGTTACTATAGCAGCATTCTAAATGCCGCTTGTGTTTACAGACTTTTAATAATTGAACAAATAAAAACTTGATTCAAGTTCGTTATAAAGGTGTTTGATGTGTTTATCTTTATAGATGTATAAATGTAGTTTTCGACAGCAAAAAAAAAAAAAAAAAAAAACCTTAATAAGTGTTTACTCCCAACTGAGTATTTACTGAACCGGAAGTTGAATCATGACGCCTTTGCACTCGATCAACTAAAAGACAGAGCAAATAGCCGAACAACACAAGTGTAGAAAAAGCGAAACAGACGAGCAAAATAAAAGACAAGGATGTTTTGATGACCATTAAATTAAAAGTATAAGATACAAACTTTTTTTTTCTGCTTACAATGAGTTGTTGCACTTGACCTCGATTCGACGAAAGAAGAAATCGAAAGCTGACCGTGATTACATTTCCGAATTGATATCCAGGTTATATGCTCTCTTATTGGGGTACACGTAACGTCTCGACGGTGTTATTTAGCCAACAATGCGTGTACGTTGTCGGCTGAGATTTTTTTTAATACATTTTCACCCCAAACAAGGCTCAGTGGAACTTTGACATAAGGGGCTATTAACTGAGACATACTTTGCAGAGGTGCTATGTAGGAAGTTGAGCAGTAAGATGTCTGTTTACATTACACTTGAACTTCTGCATGTCAGTACAGCCAGGGAAGCAAGAACCCGAAAGGGAATTCCAAAGTCTACCACTTCTAGGGAAGAAACTGTTAGAGTGGAATGATTTTGTAGATCTAGGAATTTCTACTGTGTAGAGGTGAGATTTTGCCGCTTGTCGGGTTTGTCGGGGTATTAACATCGAGGAGGACAAGGTTTAGTAGTTTGTCGCTACGGAGCACCTACTATTAAAAGTCTTGTAAAGCAGGCAGAGAGGTGCGACATTTTGTCGATTGGACAGCGGCTGAAACCTAGCTGTTAATGCGGGGCCTATCCCCGTAGAACAAGACAAAATTAAATTAATTTTAACTCAGAGTTGAACCACTTTTTCCTCAGCAGCAAAGTCCATAATGGATTAAATAATGTGCGTACACATACGTATACAAACATACTAGCAGGCCGCCTGACATTATCCGGGCTTAAAATGAGCATAACGATGATATTTTAAGTTATGGAGATTTTTTATAAATTATAAATAGCCCAAACTCTATTGATTATTATATTGTAATCAATATATACATGGTGGGATGATAAATTTGTCGCCTTTTTTTCTTCTTTTTACAAGATGGTCACCAATCATCAGGGCTCGGAAGCCACTAGGGGATAAGGGTTATTGCGTGTACAGTACCTTAGTGTTGAGATTTGATAAAGTGTCTTACTTAAGGGGGCGGTTCATCAGGAATTTGTTTATGTTGGACTTGAAGACATCCAGATTGTAGTCAGGTGGGAAACAGGCAAACGGAACAGAGTTCCACGGGCGTGAACTTCTAAGAAAGAAGCTCTGCTCATGGAATCTAAGTTTTGGTTTTGGCACAGATAAAGAGTGAGGAGAATTTTTGGCAGTGGTTTCAGCTAGACGAGTGCTCCTCGTGAAAGATTGGCGAGGGGAGATCAGAGATTGGAGCTCAGACGAGCACTTGCCATGGAAGTAACGATAAAACAAAGACAGGCTCGCAACGTCTCTCCTGTGGGAGGGAGGCTGTAGAGAAGAGAAGAGGACATCTCCAACTAAGCCACGACGCCTATTTTGCACTCTGTCAAGGCAGGATAGGTTGTTTTTAGTAGCTCCTGCCCAGATGTTGCAACAGTTCTCCATCCTTGGATGTACTTGGTTTTTATATAGATAGAGAATTGCATCAGCAGTGAGATATCTTCTGGAGCGGTAGAAGGATCCTTCCATTTTTCCAGCGACCTTAGTAATAGGCTTGATGTACGTGTTCCATTCAGGTCAGAAGTAAATGTCAAGCCCAGAAGCTTATCAAAACATGTAGCTTCCCCTAGTCGAGAGCCATTTATTTCTATTGATGCCAGATCAGAGCGTAAAGATAGCAGCTTGGTTTTAGATGCATTAAAAGTAACCAGCTACCTCTTCATCCACTGTAGCAAGCGCTCGAGTTCAGACGAGAGAGAATCATAGAGAACTTTGTCATTTACGGCCTTTGATGTGTTGCCATAGATGGTCGTGTCATCGGCATAGATGTCAATGAATGATTTAAGTATGTGTTTTGAGAGATCATTGATGTAGATCAGGAAGAGAGTTGGGCCCAGGATGGACCTCTCAGGGACTCCAGCATTAATACTGAGGGCCTCTGATTTCTGCCCATCAACCACTACTCTTATGAGTCTATCAGAGAGAAATGATTTAATGATCGAGAAAACATTTTCAGTTATACTGTAGCTAGAAATCTTGTTAGGTAGGCCCTTATGCCTCACTTTATCGAAGGCTTTTGATATGTCAAGAGCAATTGCCCTAGAGAGGAAGCCTTTGTCAAGAGATTCACTAATCATATGAGATATAACCGTTAGCACATCTGCTGTAGATCTAGCAGAACGGAAACCATATTGCGTGTCACTAAGAAGGTTATTTCTGTTGAGGTGGATGACTATTTAATATGGATTCCAGCAACTTACTCATGACACACAAGAGACTTATTGGTCTGTACTGAGAGGGAGATGACTTATCACCTGAGTTCTTAAATACAGGGCATACTAATGAGGTTTTCCAGGGTCTTGGGAAGCACTTTTCTTTAAGGCAACGCTTAAACAGTTTTGTATGTATGGAGGCAAGTTATTTTCTTCTTTTTATTTTTATGTTAACTCGATATTTTCACACAGGCCATCAAAGTTTTTTTTTTTTTAGAATAACCTGTAACTTTCTCTAGACTCTGAGTGACAACAAGTCTACCCAATTTCCGGTACTTTTCACTTCTTTCAATAACTTTTGCAAATTAATTTGCATTATCGCAACAGCTGTTTACCATTGATCGGGGTCGCTTCCTGGACCAATCGCAACCATTTCTGTCACCTCAGGGGAGGTCCCATCTTCCCCCGATTGCATCTGTGGATTCCAGTCGCTGTTCTCACGATGGAAATGTTAAGCCCGTGACTTCATCAGTCTGGTAACTGCACTCAAAGGCCAAACAACCCTGAGTCATCATTCATTGACACTGGAAATGAAATCATGTTTCCCTTACGTCTCTCAAAGTGACATTAAGTTGTCGCTTTTATAAAATAATGGAATTTATAAATCAATTCTTTCTCTCGGCAAGGTGGTTGCAGTCGTCCGGGCACACAACGATACTTAAAGCATAAAACAATCATATCTGCCCGGAATTCTCCAGTGTTTCGGGAGTCTCAGCCTTCCCCAAGAAACAGTGTGCTTATTTGGAGACAGGGGCCAATTGTATTAATTGGGGCCAAATGGCTATCAGAGAGTTGGTGATGAAAAGATAGGATCTTGGTTTTGGATGCGTGAAAATAAACCGGAGATTTTTTGCCCCATTACACAACGAGCTCAACGTCACGAGAAAAGAGACACAGAGATCTTGGTTGTTGGTGATCTATGAGGTCTTACCATATATGGGACGGTCACTCGCACCTTGAATTACATCATTTTCGATATTCCTTTCTGATCCCTGGCCAGTTCTGTCTATTTGCTCCACTTTTCTTTGTTCTTGATATCCACTCTGTATTCTGGTGGGACGGCGAAATCTACGTTTAGGGAAGACTTTGCCTTCTTGTTAACTATTATGACATACGGTCTTCTTGCTTGGATGGGGTTATCTGTCTGTACATCGATCTCCCGTACAGTTTTGTGCTTTCTGTTTTTATATACTGTGCCGTTTTGTGCTTGTGTCATTTTTTTCGGTGCTCAAGATGCAGTTTTATGCACAATTCCCAATATATTGCCTTCCCAATTTGATCGTGTCTATTCTTATATTTTTTAGCTAAATGATGAAATGGAGGTTAATTGATTAGTGTGTGTAATGAAATAATCAGCCCAGCAAATGTATCACAGTTATTATTTTCGTAAGTTTGGGCGACACCGTTGGTTTAAATTATATAAAAAAATATTGTCAAAATTAGTACTATATCTAATAATTATTAAAAATAAAAATGATGAAATGTGAGTTAATTAATAGTTGTGTTTTTTTTTATAAAATAATCAGTCGATACAATATATCAAAATTAATATTTTAGTAAAGGTAGAGGCGATAATGCGGGTTGAAATTATGCAAAATTATTGTCGAACATAGTAACATATTCAATAATTATGAAAAATGATAAAATATGAGTTAATTGACCGGTGTGTTTGTTATGAGATAATCAGCCCATGAAATATATCAAAGTTATTATTTTAGTAATTTTTTAATAAAAAACTAGAATATGATTGTGCATTCATTCATGCTGAAGAGAACACTCACAGCAGGCCCAGCAACAATATATTGCATAGGAAAACTGCTGGTGTGGAATTTCTGCAGGTCCCGCTAGTTATTATTATTATTATTATTATTATTATTATTATTATTATTATTATTATGTACACACTAGGAGTAGTCACACAAGCCATCATCTAAAGTTGCTCTTTGAGAACAACTTGTGTTGTGTTCCCTAGCGTCTGGGTGACAACAAGACTCTCCAGACTTCCAATACTCGCCATCTCTTTCAATAAACTTTGCAAAATAATTTACGTTACCATAACAGCCGCTTACCATTGGTTTCTCGTTGGCGACAACCATTGGTCTTCACTGCAATTTGGGTGGCAATACGCCTCTTCAAGGCCTCAGTCCTATATGCACTCAGTAAGCTGAGGTCTAGTTAGTGCTTTCTCTCCTTTGTTTTTCCGTCCTCCTTGACTCTCATTATTTGGTGTGGTTATCTTTTATGGTGACTCTCAAACACACACAAAATGTGGATTATTATTATTATTATTATTATTATTATTATTATTATTATTATTATTATTATTATTATTATTTCACTTACTTACTCACTAGGAATTCTTACACAAGTCATTATAAGATATTGCTTATTGACAACAACCGGTGGTTTCAACTAGAGTAATTTCTTTCAAGATTTTTAGTTCTTTCTACCTATGTCGCTTATCTTTGTCGCTTACCTTTGTAAGCCGCTTGCCATTGACTTTTCGATGCCAATGACCATTGGTTTTCACTGGAATATCCGTGGCAATATGTCTCACAAAGGTCCTAGTCCTCATCCAGAGAGTGAACTGGTTAGTGCTCTCTATACTTGGTCTTTCAATCCTTCGCGACCATTCTCGACTCTTATGCGTGGCGCCACTCGATTCTGACACTACGTTACTTTTGTGGGATTATTCTTGATTCACAAGGTGCTTCCGCACATGTTATCAAAGATCTCTCATTGAAAACAGCATGTGGTGTTCCCTGGAAGCTGAGTGACAAAGTCTCCCCAGATTTCCAGTACTCTCCACCTCTTTCGATACTATTTGCATTATCGCAACAGCTGCTTGTCAATAATTTCCCCTTGGCGGTGGCTATTGGTCTTCACTGGAATTTGAGTGACAATAAGCCTCCCGAAGGTCCCAGTTCTCCTCACGCGTATTATTATTATTATGATTATTATTTTTATTATTATTATTATTATTATTATTATTATTATTATATTTTAGTCTCAACTTTTGGATGTTTTTAGTTGGCTTTTTTTTACTTAAACATCAGGTTCAAGCTGGATATTTCTAAATTCCGTATTTTTAGGAATACACTGTTGTTTCTCAACAAGTCATTTCTCTCGTCTTTCTTAACAACTTTGCTTCTATACGCCCCAATCCTTTGTATCTATTCTCTTTTTATTTCACCAAAAAATAATCGTATTATTCTCAGAAATATATTTAATAGACAACCTACATTATTGACATTTTACACACGAAGGAAACCAGTTAGAACAATTGATCTGATTTTCTTTCTTTTTTTTTTTTTTTTTGCAAAATTGTAGATATTTTCATGTGCTGGTTTGATAACGTTTTAGTTTATCGGCATTTTAGTTTAGGATAAAAGTAGTTCGTGAAAGAATAACAATTGTTCTCTTATAGATGTTACTCAAGTCTTAGTCTACTCTTATATTAGGCTATATCTGTTTGTTTTTTTCATGTTTCCATCGCATTTCAATAATCTTTATTATGCATTTATAGTTGCTGTTACTGTAAAAATTCTTTATAATGTATCCTGCAAGGCCATTTTTTTTTTTTGTAATTTGGCCTACAGGACTACCTTTATGCAGACTGCGAAATATATTACATAACACATGAAATTTAATTATGTCTGAATACAAAGGTTCAACTACGTTTCATGTTGCTTAATTCAAGGCAGTGTTTTACTGAAACGGCTGTGAAAACGAAAACCGAAATCTATCTCGTAGATATAGAAATTGTTAAAAAAATATACGACTACTAGTTTTTAGAACTTATTATGTATGTTTCTTTGTTTATTACAACCTGGACATTAGGTTTCCCTGTCGATTTCCCTGGCAATTGATTATGAGTGTGGTTTTCCGTTTTAATATTTTTGTAAGTATGTATAAATATTATTAGTGCTTATCATTTATAGTTACGTAAGCAAATGATAACAGAGATACCTTTCAAATTATTACTGATCACAAGATGGCATCTGTCTGAAGAATTAGAGAATAAAGTATTATGAGAATTCAATTAAAGCCTGTAGAATGTTATTGTGCTGAAGAATATAATGCTACGATATACAAAGACTATCCATTGCGAATAAAATAGTGCTTTTGTTGAAAGTAACGTATTAATGAAAGAATCGAAAAACAAATAGCGAGCTTTAGTTTATTATATAGACACGCTTTAATTTTGCCAGCAGTAATGTTAGCGTGACTGAACAAATACGCTGTTTTGTGTGCTCAGCCAGAGAGTCGTTTTCCACAAATCTGTTTACGTTCTTGTGTGACGATATTTATTTGAAATATGCGTCGCGTCTAGCTTTTTTGTTCTGCTCGAACGCTCAGAGCGACACTTCTCAATAACCAAGGTATCAGGTTCCTTTGCATGTTATATGTGGTTGAGTCTAAACTAAAAATCCATTCTATTAATCTCCCGCCGTTGACAGTCATCATTGTGTAACCGCAGTCTAACTTCCTTCCTGTTCTCCACTGTCCTGACACCGAGTGTTAATCCATCCGTTCAACTTGAAGTTCAGATAGCAACCACAGTAGTCTCACTATTTCCGTTCACACTTGTTTATTTATATAATGGATATCTGCGCGCGGGAAAACCAGGGAAAAATTTGTAACAATTGTGTGTATGTTTTTCTTTTATCTTTATCTTATTTCGTGCTTAATATACGTTATATCTGCCGGTTGTTGCCCGATAGTGTATTTGTTTTCAGTCTGTTTTGTCTTGCTGTATTTTGGACTTTGTTAGCGCGACAATAGTACATGCAAAATTTGGTTTTACTCGCAACATAAGACGCAACAGGAATAATATACATAATAAATTAAGCAGTTGATTAAAATGTACATGAGGAAATCATAATATTCCATAAGCAATCGTCAACTTCATTATAAATTCGATTGCAAACTAATACTTCCGGTTTCATGCTTCCGGTATAAACATGCCTCCACCGAGGGATCCCACATATATTTTTTCTTGTATACCTTCTGAAGATGGAGTATGGCTCGAAATGTTGAGAACTTAACACCGCTTTACCATTATGATTCATTATGTTGGTAAATATTTATTTTATGACTGAACATAAAAAACGAAACTAGTACCAGCTTTTGCAAAGCTGTTTTAATCGATGCCTAAAGAGATTTGCTTCCCAATATCTTGGAAAAACTCATCAGTCTGCATAGTTGTTAAAAACATTAGAGATCGATCTTCTACATCTCAGTACAAACCCACAAGTCTTCTGTGCATCCTGAATAGGTTGCTTGAATCCAGGCTAAAAAGAGTTGTCAACCACCTCAATAAAAATAATCTACTCAGCCAGAAGGAATATGGTTTCTGTCCTGCAGGATCTACATCTGATATGCTGATTGTAATTTCATATAGGATCAATGAATCTATCGCTGGGGGACTTTAGAGCAATAAGTCTGGATATAGCAAGGCATTTGATACAGTATGGCGTAAAGGTCTACTTCACAAGATTTCCACCTATGTAATATTTGAAAATGTCTTCTACAACCATAAAGTCCTTTTTCCCCGATAAATTCATACGTTGATAGGCAGAGATCCTGGACTCAACTCATTACTTATCTTCATCAATGATCGCCCAAATGATAGTCTGAGTTCATTCGTCGATACATACGTAGACAACTCAACCATATATGGTAAGACCTCATAGATCACCAACAACCAAGATCTCTGTCTCTTTTCTCGTGACGTTGAGCTCGTTGTGTAATGGGGCAAAAATTTCCGGTTTATTTTCACGCATGCAAAACCAAGATTCTATCTTTTCATCACCAACTCTCTGATAGCCATTTGGCCCCAATTAATACAATTGGCCCCTGTCTCAAAATAAGCACACTGTTTCTCAAGCTTATGTGACTTACCTTCACCCCTAACCTGAAATGGTATACTTATAACAAATATCTTGCTAAGGTCGCTGGAAAAATGTTTGCGTCATTCTACCGCTCCAGAAATTATCTCACTCCCAACGCAATTCTCTAGCTGTATAAGATCCCAATACGTATTACAGTGGAGAATCAATGCCACATCTGTGAAGGAGCTGCTCATGGCACCTTATCCTACTTTTACAGAGTTCGGAACCTGTTTCAAAAATCATGGTGGATAATGCTTTTTTCTCCTACCTGTAACCCTTTTCACACAGAAGAGACGTTACCAGCCTGTCTCTTCTCTATCATTATGTTCATTGCAAGTACTTGTCTGAGCTTCAATCTATGGTACGCTGACGATAATCTTTCACAAAAACTATTACTCTAGCTGCATTCACTACCAATAATGTTCCTTATTTTCTATATGTGCCTAAATCTGAACGCAGATTCCATGAACAAAGCTCCTTTGCAAGAACTTCCCGACTCTTGAAATCAGTTCCCTGACATGCTTTACAGCTGCCCACAACATGCTCGTAATCAAGTCCAATGTAAACAAGTTTCTGATGTCTCGCCACCTTTAAATAACCATATTTCACACAACTTCCACTTTCCAACTTTATGCTGTCGTCCCACTGAATACCTTACACTCAAGAATCGTTATCTACGAGTGGCCTTCGGATATTGATAAGCGGTGACTCCCTTTTGAAAATATTATTGACGTCTTCCAATATTTCATTATTCTTTTTGCCTACCTTATCTCGTTCCCTACCCTGTGCTTCTATAAGACTGCATTGTCATAGACTTTAAACACAACTCCTTCTGATGTATGTAGAATGTTTCAACATCATCTATATATATATATATGTGTGTGTGTGTGTGTGTGTGTGTGTGTGTGTGTGTGTGTGTGTGTGTGTGTATGTGTGTGTGTGTGTGTGATTACTTTATTCAATCACATAAATGCATATATGAAGATACATTTTTATGCGTGAAATTTCAGTATTTACTTCAACAATGCTCAATACATACATAGAGCTAGGTCGTAAATTATGAAACTATACATGGCAACTAAGCTACACAGAATATTCCGCGTTTCATTCTCGTGAGAATTCGCCAGGCTTATGCCTGAGAATGAAACGCGAAGTATTCCGTGTAGCTTAATTGCTAAGTATATATATATATATATATATATATATATATATATATATATATATATATATATATATATGATGTTGAATGTGATTGTCTCCTTTCACTGGGGAATGGTGGCGACAGTACGATCTGGCTGTGAACAAAGTGAACCATTTGAAGTGTCAAATGGAACTAAGCAAGGATGTGTCCTTGCTACGATCCTATTTGCTCTTTTCTTTTCAGTGATGTTTGAGACAGCTTTCAGGAACACCTCAGGAGGCATAGGTGTTGAGTATCGATCAAGTGGAGGATTATTTAACCAGCAATGGTTCAAGGCCAAAACCAAGACTTCTGTGCAGACTGTTCTTGACCTCCTTTATGCTGATGACTGTGCTCTTGTCACCCATAGTCTTGATGACATGCAGAACATCCTCAACAGCTTTTCTGGTGCATGTAAGTCTTACAATTAGCATAAAAAAGACTGAACTTATTCACCAGCCAAAACCAAACACTATGTCCTCTTCACAACCAGTGGTATATGTTGGTGGTAAATCTTTGAAAACAGTATCTTCTTTTACATACCTCGGCTCTATTGTGTCTGATGATGCTAAATTTGAAAAAGACATCCAATGTAGAATTAATAAAGCTAGTGAGGCATTTGGAATGTTGCGACACAGACTCTGGAACAGCCACGATGTGTCTCTAAAAGTAAAGGTGGCAGCTACAAATCTGTTGTTCTGCCTACTCTTCTGTATGGTCCCGAAACGCGGACCTTGTACCGCAAGCATATAAATCAGCTTGACTCCTTCCATATGAGATGTCTGCGTTTTATCTGCAATGTTGGATGGCAGGATTGTGTTCCGAATAGTAAATTACTGGAGAGATGTGAAATCACTGGTATTGAATCATTTTTGATCAGGATACAAATGAGGTGGTCGGGTCATCTTGTAAGCATGGAAGAAACTTCTTTATGGGCAACTGACAAATTCTGTCCGTCCAATAGGGCGTCCCCTGCTTCGTTACAAAGATAAACTAAAAGACAACCTGAAACGTTGTGGAATTTCTCTGAGTTCCTGGGAGAGTGCAGCAGAGGATCGCAGAAAATGGAGGAAGACGTGTTTCCTGAGGACCAAAGAATTTGAAAATAACCGCCTTTGTCATAGGAACACCCTTCGTGCAAATATGAAGGCAAAACACAAGAAACATCCACCTAAAAATGAATATGTATGCCATTGTGGTTTCAGAGCACGCAGCAAAGCAGGGTTATCTGTTCGTTCGAGAAGGCATCTTTGACCTACGAGCATATGAAAGTTCACCATCTGCGGAGGAGTGTGCCGGACGTCTACAGGATTGCAATTACGCATGTGGTGTCACAGATCTTGGGAGCTGCTGAAGATTGCATACTGAACCCTCAGTTATCGTCTTCGATGAGAGAATCCACCATATATATATATATATATATATATATATATATATATATATATATATATATATATATATATGGGCGTGCGTGCATGTAACACAGTCCGTAAAAGAATGATTACACATAGACCAGCTTCATTTTTATACAGAAAGACAGTTTTCGTCAATTTAATTTCTCTAGATTTTTTTCAGTAGTCTATAAAATATTCCGCGAGAAAAATAACATTTAAAAGAATAATCGGTGCTAATGCACTTACTGATCCGCGCTATTTTTTTAAACTGTATTTCTAAGTTTAATTAAAGTTTTATGATATGTTTTTTTTTATTCGATTGTAAGGTTAAAGTACAGATTAGGTACAAAACGCCCTCCCCTCTCCATGTAAAGAATGGCTTTTTAATAACAACGTTATTATTTCAGTACGGATCAATAAGTGCATGAGTACCGAATAATCAATATGTTAGAATCTAGAGATTAAGAAATACTTTTCCAATCTATTTCCTTATTTGTAATACTGTTTGACCATAATACGGCATATCGACCTCTTTCATATGATCAGATGTCGAAGATTATTTTCTATTGTTAACCATTTATTGTATACAAATTGCTATGTAATTCATGGCTTGGAAGAATTACGGATTCACACCTTTCTCATCAGAATGAGTTAATGGCCTCAAAAATTGGCGTGGATTTTTAACTCTACAAACCGATGTCATAATCATGCATGTGTACAATGGTAACTTGTTTTTAATTAATTGTATACAGTGAATCATTTACAGCAGGCTAGGTATTTGTCAAGTAGTTGTAGTGCGACACACATCCTGGCTAAAAAAGAGGAAGTTTCTAAGGAATATCAAGTTCACAACTGGGTCTCAGTCGCATGGCTATCCCTTTCAGCGGAGATAGTTTAACGACGTAAGTTTTGTAGGTTTATATAGGGAGTGTCGCCGCTCTCCCAAATGATAACTTATGTGCTAATGAGCAGGTTTAACATTGCTTAACTTCTGTGTATCAGCATAACTATAAAGAAAATAGAATGGAACCATTCCTTTTTAAAATATATGAGAAAGATGCGAACTAATGAAATCTCATCGGATTTACTATTTCAATAAAGCAATTTGCAAAGAACCCTGTTCAACTTATATTGTTTGGTAAAACGTATTTCTATCCTAAATATTAAAATCAATGGAAGTGGTAAAAACTTTTCTCTCTTATAAATTCCTCCTATAACCGCCACCACTAAACATCGTTGGGGATCGTTAACAAGGAACAGTTCCGAAGGAACACCGGTTTAAGTTTTCTTTATTTCGTATGTTAAAAACCTGGAATTAACCAAATCAAAGAGTTACTTCGTAGTGTGTTCTTATCGGTAAAGATGCGAGTATCATATACATTAAAGATTAACTTACACTTTATGGAAACGTTACCAAATTTATTAGCGGCTTAAAATACGAGAGTTAAACAATACATGACCAGGTAAAATGTCAAGTACAAAAAAAGGCTTACATATGGAATCAAGTAAAGATTAGATACCTCGCAGCAGACGACAAAGATAGGCGAATAATTCAAGGCACACCGGTTGTTCGCCCTTGACATTGCCGTTGGTTGTTTGTAAACACGTAAAATAGCAGACATATTCCAATGTTCGCAAGATTGTTTTTAAAATATACTTACAATTTTTTTAAAGATTTAAAAGAAAAAATATATATTTACAAACATTTTCTTTAATATTAAATATTTACAAAACTTTAAGGATTAAAAAGTTACAAACATTTTTCTATTTACACAAAACGTTTTAATGTAAGTAATAAAACGAACGTATTTAAACAAAATATATGTAAATAAATGGGGCGTTTTCTAAGTATGTTCTTTTTATATATTTACAGAACTTTTAATAAAACTACTACTACTAATAATAATATTAATAGTAACAATAATAATAATAATAATAATAATAATAATAATAATAATAATAATAATAATAATAATCCACGGAAGATTCATAAGAATGACAAAAGATGAGAATAACGAAAACACCTGGACATGGATGCGAAAAAGACATATAAACCAAGAAACTGAATCTCTAATAACTGCAGCACAAGATAACTCGATAAGAACCAACCATATCAAAGCAAGGATCGATAAAACACAAGAAAACAGCAAATGCAGACTCTGTGGACAGAGAGACGAAACGATAAACCATATAGTAAGAGAATGCAGCAAACTGGCCCAAAAGGAATACAAAAACAGGCATTACCAAGTGGGGAGGGCGGGCTGTGCACTGGGAATTATTCAAACGAGTGCATTTTGAGCGTACAGACAAATGGTACAAGCATAAACGCGCAACAGAACTCGAAAACGAGAACCACAAAATCCTATGGGACATGGGCATACAGACAGATAAACCCATCCAAGCAAGAAGACCAGATGTCGTAATAATTAACAAGAAAGAAAAATCCTGTCAAATCGAAGACTTTGCTGTCCCAGCTGACCACCGGGTGAGTATGAAAGAAAAGAAGAAACGAAGCAAATACACAGAGCTAGCCAGAGAGTTAAAAGGGATTTGGATGATGAAGAAAATCAAAATAGTACCGATAATAGTAGGAGCACTAGGTACAATTCCGAAAAACTTTGAAAAAAGAATGACTAAGAAAAGGAATCAGAGGAATAACTGCAAAAATACAATGCTTAACGATAAAGAAACGGCTGAAATATTAAGGAAACCCATTGAATGTGGGGAATAACACAAAACAATATAACAAAGAAGCGTTACATGAAATGAAGAACGCCAAAGCTGCATATCAACAAGTTCTACACCACCATCATGCATCCCCCCATTGTCTCGTCACTGTTTCCCGCCCCCAATAGAAAAGTGATACCAAAGAACCGAGAAGGGTCAAGGAGGATCGAAAGACCGAGGAGAGAGCGCTGGCCAGACGTCCGCTAGACAAGCGCGAAGAGAACTGGGATCGTGGGGAGGCTTAGTGCCACTTAAATTCCAGTACAAACCAATGGCTACTGCCAGCGATAAATCAATGGCATGAGGCTGTTGTGATGACGCAGATTTATTTGCAAATGCTATTGAAGGAGATGGAGAGAGCTGGACGTCTGGGGAGACTTGCTGTCACTCAGCTTCCAGAGAAAACCACAGGTCTCCAAACCGATCTTTTGTTGACTTGTGTGAAAGCTCCATGTGAGCCAATAATAATAATAATAATAATAATAATATAAATAAATTGTGATTTTTTTACGACGTGCCCCAACATATTATAAACACTCCAACCTCCCTATGTTAAGAACGGCTTTCGGAATAAACACCCCCAACCTCAAAAGCCGTTCTTAACATGGGGAGGTTGGGAGGTGCTAATTCTGAAAGCCGTTCTTAACATGGGGTAATTGGGGGGTTTTATACTACGCTGGGGCAGGTCGTAAAATAATACCCAATAAATAAATAAACCGAGGTTATAACTGAGAATTTCGGATGATGTCAATTGAAAAATACACAATTAAAAAAAAAATTCAACAAAATTATTATATCCAAACTTTTTAATGGCAGAAACAAATATAAAATAACTGACTTGTTCGGATTTTTGCAACCAAGATTAATTTTCTTGTACAGTGTGTGTGTGTGTGTGTTTGTGTGTGTGTGTGTGTGTGTGTGTGTGTGTGTGTGTGTGCGTGCGTCTGTGTGTGTTTATATTTCTTTGTGCGTTTTTAATACAATTAAATATTTATTTAAAGTGCGATGCATGTAGGTAGTCAGTGGGGGAGAAATCTTTCTAGACAGAGGCAATTTTTATGCATAATAAAATCACAAGTGTAAACAATCCAGATTTTGTAAAATAAATCTTATTCACATATCTTTTATAACTTTTATTTTTATAAAGATGAAGTATAGTATTACAAGATACAACTCTTTTTATAATTTTTATTTTTTATCTTAAAAAAAAACTTGCTATTATTTGCTTACTTCTCCATAAGTGCAAGTAAGTTTAGCGTCCGAATTTTTCAGTTTCTAATGTGTTGCAATTAATATAGTCCATCCTTTTAATTTTTTTTTATTATAATTATAATTATTATTATTAGTTTTATTACAGTGCTGTAAATATATTTTTAAAAAACGCACTCAGAAAGACACCCATTTATTTGAATATATTTTGTTATATTTACGTTCGTTTTGTTACTTACACAAAAAAATTTGTGTAAATAGAAAAAAGTGTTTTTTTTTTGTTTATCCTTAATAGTTTTCTAAATATTTAATATTAAAAAAAAATGTTTTTTTCTTTAAACTCTTTAAAAGTTTTGTAAATATATTTTTAAAAAATCTTGCTCGCGAACATTCGAATATGTCTGCTATTTGACCTGTTTACAAGTTTACAATCAACCAACGGCAATGCCAAGGTCGAACAACCGGTGTCCTTTGAATTGGTCGCCTATCTTTTTCATCTGCTACGGCGTATCTAATCTTTACTTGATCGAAATATTAATCGATGAGACGAAACGATCGCTGTTTTTTACTGAAAACATAGACATACAGCCATTAAACGGCCATCTTCTTTTCAGCATTAGTAACAGTATTTCTATTTAGAGGGAGAAAGGCGAAAGATTGAACCACTGGAATTCTAGGACAGATACTACACTTTGATCTTAGCCAAAAGACCAAGTAACGGTATTATATAGTCTACTTTCCTACTGATCGTGTACTAAATTCGGACGAGACGTTATATTCCAAAAATCACATCGCTGAACTGCTGATTCCAAACATCACGTGAATGATTCTGCATGCTGAGTGCTTATTCGTAACGTTACACAAATCACGTAAAGAACGAGTCGGCATATTAACAAAACAAAACATACGGCCATTTTCTTTTTTGTATTAGTAAGAATACGACATTCTAACTCTTTACCGGAAGAGGGAGGGAAAGATGTGACTGCTTCAATTCCAAGAACAGATACTACACTTTCATCTTAGCCAAAAGACCAAATAAACCTATAACATAGTGTAAGTTCCCACCGAACATTATCTTCTATAAAAAAAAAGATGCATATTATATATATAATTTTTAGTATAAGAAGGAGATAGTACTTAACTATTATAGAATAGGATCGTGCTGAAATAAAAACATTATTATTTAGAAAGCCATTCTTAATCTTGGGAGGGGATGTTTTTTATATGTCCTGTACTTAAACCTAACAATTCTTAATATAAAACAATTTCACAATTCTAAATATAAAAAGGGCAATAATATGGAATACGGACCCTGCTAAAAAAAAACATTATTATTTAGAAAGCCATTCTTAGTATTGGGAGGTGATGTTTTTTATATCTTCTCTAATTACACATACCAATTTCTATTTTCTTAAAATAAGGCAATTTAATAATTCTTAATATAAAATGGAGATAGCATTTTACTATTATAGAATACGGACCATTGTCTATGGTAAATCAAGTCTAAGGTAAATAAGTTCTTGATGAGCCGTTCCATATAAGTTATTAAATTTACCAAATTTTCATTACTAATGATTACTATATTGACCAACTTCTACTTTACACTCTTTAACCCTTATCCTTGAGTGGCCTCTGGGCCTTGATAATGTGGTGATGCCTTTGTAAAAAAAAAAAAAAAAATATGATTAGAATAATCATTGTAATAATATGCGAGTGACCTCCCTTGGATCTAGCTTCGTTGTCAAATACTATTAGAAGAATATACAACCATTGCTATAATATGCAAGTGACCTCCCTTTGATATAGCTTCATTGTCGAATACCATTCGAATAATATACAATCATTGTTGTAATATGCGAGTAACCTCCCGTGGATGTAGCTTCGTTGTCGAATATCATTAGAATAATATACAATCATTGTTATAATATGCGATTGACCTGCCTTGGATGTAACTTCGTTGTCGAATACCATTAGAATAATATACAATGATTGTTATAATACGCGAGTGACCTCCCTTTGATGTAGCTTCGTTGTCGAAAATGATTGTCAAAATTAGTAACGTATCCAAGAATTATAGGATTCAACGAGATAGACTTAAATACATACTAGCAGAATACCCGGATTAACCCAAGATTGAATGAGATACATGCAAATGTATGCTAGTAGAATACACAGGCGCTTGGGATTGAATGAGATAGATGCAAATATATACTAGCAGAATACCTGGCGTTGTCTGGGATTGAATAAGATTGATTGAAATATATACTAGCAGAATTACTTGCGTCGCCCAGGATTTAAGGTAATTGATGAAGATATATACTAGCAGAATATCCGGCGTTGCCCTGGATTGAATAATGTAGGTTAGAATATATACTAGCAAAATACCCGGTATCGCTTCGAATTGAATGAGATACGTGGAAATATATATTAGCAGAATACCCGGCATCACTCTGGATTGAATAAGATAGGTGGAAATATATAGAACAGAATACCAGGCATCGCTCGATATTTTATAAGGTAGGTTCAAATAAATACTAACAGAATACCTGGCATCGCCTGGGATTAAATACAATAGGTACAAATACAGAATAGACCAATACTTAGCGTCGCTCAGGATTGTATAAGATGGCTGCACATATACACTAGCAGAATATCCGGCATTGCTCAAGATTGAATAAGATAGGCGAGAAAATATACTCGCAATATCCCCGACAATGCCCAAGATTGAAGGATATTGATGGAAATATCTATTGGCAGAATTCCTGGCGTTGCCCCGTATTGAATGAGATAGGGGCAAATTTATACTAGCAGAATAATCAGCGTCACTTTGGATCAAATGAGGGTGGAAGAATATAAAGGTTGTATCAGAAATGGCTTAAACAATTTTCTATCTCAAAATTACTTTATTTGTGAAGTCGATTCCGAATATGGCTTAAACAGTTTACGATCTACAAATTAGATTAATACATACTAGCGTTACCATGATGAAATTCCACAGCGGCATTTTTCGTATGTAATATATTGTTGCTGCAGATTCTGTGGGCGTTCTATTCAGCATGAAGGAATGAATCATATTATTCTAGCTCTTTTATTAAAAATGTATCGCCCCCTTACTAAAATAATACCGTTGATATATTTCCTGAGCTAATTATTCCATTACAAACACGCCGGTCAATTAACTCACATTCCATCATTTTTCATAATTATTGAATATGTTACTATGTTCGACAATAATTTATGATAATTTTAACCCACATTATTGCCTCTCCCCTTACTAAAACAAAGTGTGATATATTGTATAGGCTGATTGTTTCATTAAAATCACACCTATCAATTAACTCACATTTCATCATTTTTCATATTTCTTGGATATGGTACTAATTTCGACTATAATTTTTCATCATTTAAACTTACCATATCGCATACCTTACTAAAATAACTTTGATATATTGTCTATGCAGATTATTTCGTTACAAACACAACAATCAATTAACTCACATTTCATCATTTTTCATAATGCTTGGATATGTTATTCATTTCGACAATCATTTTTTATAAGTTAAACACATCTTATAGCTTCCACCCTTACTAAAATAGTAACTTTGATATATTGTCTGGGCTGATTTTTTCATTACCACACACCAATCAATCAACGCACATTTCATCATTTTTCATAATTCTTGTATATGTTACAAATTTCGACAATCATTTTTATCATTTTAACCCACATCATCGCCCCCTTACTAAAGTAATAACTTTGATGTATTGTCTGGTCTGATTATTTTATTGCAAACACACTAATGCATTAAATCACATAATATCATTTTTCATAATTCTTGGATATATTACTAATTTCGACAATCATTTTTAATAATTTAAACCATCCTTATCGGCCTCTCTTACTAACATAATAAATTTGATATATTGTGTGGGCTGGTTATTTTATTATAAACACACCAATTAATTAACACACATTTCATCATTTTCGTATTTCTTGGATATGTTATTCATTTCGACCATAATTTTTTTTTTTAATTAAAACCATCCCTATCGATCTCCCTTACTAATATAATAACTGATATAATTTCTGATCTGATTATTTCATTGCAAACACACTAATGCATAAAATCACATTATCATTTTTCATAATTCTTGGATATGTTACTAATTTCGACAATAACTTTTCATAATTTAAACCATCCGTATCGCCCTCTTTTACTAACATAATACTTTGATATATTGTCTGGACTGATTATTTTATTATAAACAAACCAAACATTTCATCATTTTTCGTAATTTTTGGATATGTTACTAATTTCAAAGTTTTTTTATAATTTAAACTGTCCTAATCGCCCCCTTTTACTAAAAAAAACTTTCATATATTGTCTGGTCTGATTATTTCATAAAAAACACAACTAACTATTAACTCAAATTTCATCAATTTTTATAATTCTCGGATATGTTACTAATTTCGACAATCACTTTTTATAAGTTTAAACCACATTATTAACCATCCACTACTAAAATAGTAACTTTGATATATTATCTGAACTGATTATTCCATTTCAAACACACCAATCAATTAACTCACATTTCGTCATTTTTCATAATTCTTGGATATGTTACTAATGTCGACAATCATTTTTCATCATTTTAACCCACATCATCGCCCCCTTTATTAAAATAATAACTTTGATATATTGTCTGGGCTGATTATTTCATTGCAAACACACTAATGCATTAAATCACATATTATCTTTTTTTCATAATTATTGGATATGTTACTAATTTCGACAATCATTTCTCATAATTTAAACACACCTTTACGCCATCTAAAATAATAACTTTGATATATTGTCTGGGCTGATTTTTTAATTACAAACACACCAATCAATTAACTCACATTTAATGATTTTTCATAATTCTTGGATATGTTACTAATTTCAACAATAATTTTTTTATAGGTTTACCCAAATTACAGCCTCGCCCTTACTAAAATAATAACTTTGATATATTGCCTGGGCTGATTATTTCATTACAAAAACACCAATCAATTAACTCACATTTCATCAATTTTCATAATTCTTGGATATGTTACTAATTTCGACAATCATTTTTTATAATTAAAAACCCACATTATGCCCAACTTCTACTAATATAAGAACTTTGATATATTGTATGAGCTTATTATTTCGTTACAAAGACACTAATCAAGTAACTCACATTTAATCATTTTCATAATTCTTGTATATGTTACTAATTTCGACAAAATTTTCATAACCCACTATGTCGCTCTCCCTTACTTAAATAATAACTTTGAAATATTGCCTGGGCTGATTATTTCATAACAAACACATCAATCAATTCCGGGTATTCTCATAGTATATATGTTCCACATATCTTATCCAATCCCGGGTGATGCCGCATATTCTACTAGTACATATCTTTCACCTATATCATTCGATTCGGGGCGACACTGGGTATTTTGTTAATATATGTTTTCCACCTCTCTCATTCAATACTGGGCGACGCTTTTTGCTAGTATATATTTGCACTTATCTCCTTCAAACTCGGGACTGACTTCATGTCCGCCACCACACTAGTAAAAATATACATGAAATAAAGTAATATTTAAATCGTAAACTGTTTCAGCTATTTCTGGGACTGACTTTATATCCCCACCCCACTGCTAAAAATATACATGAAATAATGTAATGTCTAAATAGTAAACTGTTTCGGCCCTTTCCGCGACTGACTTCATATGCCCTACCCCACTGTTATAAATATACATTAAATAAAGTAATGTTTAATGCGTAAAAAGTTTCAGCCATTTCGGGGACTGATTTCATATCCCCCACACTATTGTTTAAAATATACTTGAAATAAAGTAATGTTTAAATCGTAAACTGTTTCATCAGCTTTTCGAAATTAATACATATAAATATTAACACGATAAAGGATTAGGCAACCATTGCTTCAACATGAATTTATGAGTGTAGTATCAGTTTCAGCATACCAGTGACTTGAATCCCCCTCTTTTTTGTCTTGGTTAATAGAGAAGAAATCCTTCATTACTGATACAATTTTTATTTTTGTTACTGATCAGTGCCCTTTTTGGGAGCTGGTTCCCCCCCTCCAATTTTTAACCGAACTCGTGTCCAGCTCTGCCTTTGTGAGGAGACAAGTAAAAAAAAAATAATCAGAAGGGACATTTTTCATGGCATCTTATAATTAATCAGAAGAGACATTTTCAGTGCATTTTATAATTAATCCGAAGGGACATTTCCAGGGCATTTTGTAATTAAATCAGAAATTACTTTTCCCAGTTACTTTTGTAATATTAAAACTTTGTTACATAGTACCTATTTACAATGCCTTGCCATGGGACAGATTTGGACACCAGGGTCGTTTTTTAACGTGGAGAAAAGGAACAAAGAATTATCTTAGTCGTAAAGGATTTCTCCTCCACTGTGAGAGAAGAAATTGAAATGTAGCATCTGAAGACAAGATGGTGTTTATTTGCTCCCCCACTGAGCAAATTAGGCACAAGGCCGTTTTTAATGTGAGGTAAAAACCAGCTCCCCTAAAAGTAAGCGAAAAGGGGGCACTCTGGTTACCAAAAATAATAATTGTCCCAGTATAGAGGGTTTCCCCTCCATTGACTGGTACAAATTATCTTAAGTGCAGTATCTGCCGGAACAGATACTACACTATGATCTTGGCCAAAAGGCCAAGAAGAACAAATCATTTCTATTAGCTTTGCCTCAACAGCGACACCAATTTTCTTTCTTAACAATCAAACGACCCGGATGTAAGCTTGACACACAAAAGAACACACATGCTATCGTATTAATATATAGATATATTGTTGATTTACTATGAAAGTTTACTAGACCAGTTTCTATAGGGGGTGATCTATATTTTTTGCATTTTTTTATGTTATCATCCGGCATGATGTGAGGGTTGGATATGTGGGTAGAAAGAAGCATGATTATTTTAATTTTAAGTTTTCTTTTGGGGGTTGGGTTGGAGAGAGTAATGTCTGTTTGGGGTCAAAAAGTATGTGAAATTGTTTCATATATGTATTTAAATTACCGGTCTTAGTGTAGGTAAAATTATTTTAAATATGTGTTGTATATTCACCGTCCTTGCAAAGGTAAAATTATTTCATATACAGGCTGTAAATTATCTACCCTAGGTAAGATACAATTATTTCATACGTTTAATACCCGTCCTAGCTAGGTAAAATATTCTTTTGCTCGAAATAGCAAATGATACATAGACATTAAAAATTCCTCTCTCCTAAGAATAACAAATATATTCAAAATCAAATTCAATTTTCTCATTGTTTATACGGTCCCAAGCAACGTCGGGTAGCCCCGCTAGTTATTAAATAATCCCAAAAGTGTTTATATGCTGCATAAGCCTGCCAGTCAAACGGTTTTAAATGTATTATTTAAATCTGTTACTTATAAGTATACTAGTCTGGGTGACCGGCGTTGCCCGCGGGTTTTCAGGTGTGTGTTGAAAAACATAAGTAGTAGTAGGAAGGCAGGCAGACTCGAACCCGTAAAGCGAAGGAGGAAAGTAACGTGAGAAAAAACGTGACGTCTTGGCTGTTGTGCCCATCGCTAAACAGGAAGTGACGAAGGTTTAAATTAAGGCAAGTCAATCGAAAGTAGGGGATGACTTTCGAAAATATCGTCGAAAAAGCGACCTCTCACTGAAGAAAAATGCCTAGTTTAGGATGAAGGAATAGATGTTTTTAGCTAATTTTTCGATATCTGCCGTCCGAATGGTCGGGCTACAAAACGATACCGATCTCGTGAAAATCCGTCGCCTTTGTCTAAAGTTATAGGCAGACATACATACACACGTACATACATGCACACATACATACATACACACATACACACACATACATACATACATACACACATACATACATTTAAACAGACAGGTGAGATTTATATTATAGAAGATCGTCGAACATACAAACACGATACACATACACGTGTACACATGCCTATGCGGGTCCCTCTCGGGGCATATGCATTTAGCTCGACAATGAAGACATTAGTAATGTTTAAAATAGAAACTCTTTTAATTCATTTCTTAATTACTTTTATTGAGGAAAGGGTCACAGGTTGTTTCCGGATTATGCCTCGCGTTATTGAATAGCATTAATATGACCCACTTTTTTCAGGCTATTAACCACGGCGGAATCCGTATTCTATTCTGGGTAAACCGTCGCATCCCCCCATAAGAATAACTAACATAATTGACGAAAGAATTTCCGTTTAGTGTCAAACATTAGACGTAGAATTCTAATGACTGCTCGGGCTTATGTCTCTCTCATTTACATAATAGCGCATGTGACTTTTTACAAGCTGAGTTTCAACTCTTATTACTATAAAATGTCTATAAAGCATATGAAAGTTCCATCCGGAAGTAACGTATTTTCGTTGACTTGTTTTCAAATCGTTTCTCATCCTAAAAATGTTGCTAAGAATTTTCTATTACAAACACGAACGAAACGTAACGTTTATTTATCAAAGAAGTCACCATTTGTCAAGGCACAAGGGTCACTCGAGGACAATGTTTGATAAGTGTCTGCTGAACAGTGAAACAACACCGTGAGAATTGGTAAAGATGGGAGAAACTGGGTAGGTTCAGACTGTTTAAAAAGCTCAACAGAACAGAGTTTCTACTCAGCTTGAATCAGGAAATGAAACAAGCGAGAGCCGTTCGAAAATGTAGAAATCTAAGTGAATGTTGCCTTGAGACTCTGCAATCATTAATGATAAGTTAAGAAAACTAAGTAAATAAATAATTAGTTACGTGTTTTTTACCACATCTCTCTCAAAATATAACCTTGAAACACAATTGTGTTTTCATTCACAAGTAGATTTGCCTTAAGTTAAACAAAATCAAGATTAAACTCCTTTAACAAATACAAGAAGCCTCTCCGAACACCGATATCCATGACAAAAAAACTCCCTACCTGAGTATTATTCCTTCAAACTCCTCGATTAAACATTAACACGAAATATGAACTGGAACAAATACATTAAGGACATTGCGAAAGATGTCTGCAAGGAAGGTAGACTCCCTCTATCATGCTAGAAAACTACTCTTACATGAGACAATCCTATACCTCTACAAAGCCACTATTCGCCCGTGCATAAAGTAGTGTTGCCACGTCTGAGATGGTGCATCTACCACTAGTCTCTCCTTCTTTAATAGAGTTCAAAAAATGGTCTCCAATCTAATAGGCCTCGCTTTGTCAACCAGGTTCCAATCCCTATCCCATCTCCGCAATGTTGCATCCCTGTGCCTATTTTACACGTATTTTAATGGAATGTGCTCTGATGAACTCATTGAACTTGTGTCTCCTTGATCTATATATCTCTGACAAATTTAGCAGAAAGATCACGCCCATTACCAGTTGAGATCCCTAAATGCCAGAAAGCTTTCTACTCTAATAGCTTTATTCCTAGAACAGCTAGAGTTTCGATTGCATTCCTTGCTACCTGCTTCCCTAACGGTACTGATTTGGAGAAGTTCAAATGTAATCTGAACCAACATCAATGTTTCCTAATAATGGTCCCCCTTAGTAGCCCCTTAGTAATATACCTTGTTTGGGGTGAAGTCCAGCAAATATATATATATATATATATATATATATATATATATATATATATATATATATATATATATATATATAGCAACAACCACGCAAATATCATAGATAAAAAAGAGAGGATCAAGAGAATGAAAGACAAGATTTATCTGGGTACTTGATCGCTCATGAGTGAGAACGCACATGCGTTTTATTTAAACTATTATGTAGGAACATATTGTGGTAACCTTTAAATGTTACAGATCTAGGTACACTAAGGAAGAAAAGAAAATTATTTACAGCAAGTGTAGCTATATCTTGTTGTGAATATTTGACAAGAAAATGCGTAGATTGTAGTTCAGTCGAGCACCTACCATGAAAATAACCAAAAGGGTAGAAAAAGAATAGCAACGTCTTTTCTGTGCGAGAGAAAGAGAGAAATATGGGGAGGTGCAGTAGCGAAAAAAGGGGGTATGACTACTAGATTTAGAAGTTTTTTTTACTCTGCCACGATAGAAAAGTATGTTCTGAGCAGCAATTCTGAATATTTAACAACCATCATTCATCTCTTGACGCATTTGACTAGTATGAGATATTTTCTGGAAATTTAAAATGATAAAACATGATTCCAGCGATTCTAGCAACGTATTTATGTAAGTCTTCTATTTCAGGTCTGGAGTAAAAGTCGCTAATAGGGAACTTCTTCAAAGAGAGAGTAATCCGTTTAAATTGGGGCAAAGTGAGGATCAGAACATTGGCGAGTAAAGATTAAAACTTTGTTTTAGACATTAAAATTAACCAGCCATATTTTCATTTATTGCACAACTTGCTTCGGGTAGAAAGAGAGAGAGAGAGAGTATCATAAAAACCTTGATCAGTAATGCTTTTCTAAGTGTGCCATAGACAGTTGTATTATCTGTATGAATATCAACAAATAAGAATGTGAATTTGGATAAATTATACTTAGGAGGCGATTTATATGGATCAGGAAGAGAGTCGGGCCCAGAATAGATCCCGGCGAGACATCTGTGTTGCTTAAGATTTCTGACCATAAACGAATACTTTTTTCAAACTTTATAAACTTCTCCTTGGAGAGAAAGAGTTTGATAGCCGAGAGAACATTTCAGTTACTTAATTAGTCATTAAGGTTGTGAAGTAAACCTTTGTGCCAAATCGAACCAAACATGATAGCATACAGAACCGTAAATGTAAAATGAATAAATATATCGCTGCAGAACTTCCTATTTAAAATGACCATACAAATCTTGCCCCGAATTCACAGTAGTTCTGCTCAATGGCAATAATGTTCCTGGTTTCTAATGAATACCAGTAACAAAAAGTTAATACTGTAGATTATTATAACAATAAAATATGTTAAAAGTGTATTTTCCTTATTTTTGTGTTTGCTTTAATTATCTATTTTCACGTTCGAGTTTTTCAACGCCCACGTTGTATTTGCATAGCTCCTGTGGTTAGATTTGACCCTGAATGAAGACAAAAACGACTGGGTATGTTTTGGGTGCAAAACATTCAAAAAGGGAAAACGCATTCTGCCGATGGTGAACTTGGGGGTATAAAAATACAACAGCCACCCAAGATTCAAAAGAATTGAATGCGAGGTTGGGATTCAGGGTGGCGCAGCAATTGAATCCCAGGCTGAAAATCGATGAAGCTTAAAAAGAAAGGAAGCAAGGAAAGGAACAAGTGATTTCTATTTTGAGGCTTACCGTTTGTATTTTTGTGTCTTCATTTGTTTAATCAGAATGAATTAGTTAAGTACATCTGAAGATGAAGAATAAACAAAAAATTGGAACATCGAATTAATAGATAAAAGAATATTTATATATCTACATATTTCTAGATAATTATGACAGATATACCGTTTGATTGTGACACACGTAAACATATAATCATATCCCTATCTCTACTATTATATAAAAAGAAATTTTGCCTGCGTGTCTAAGTTCCTTCTCTATGAACTCGGAAACGGCTGGACCGATTTATTTAAATTTTTACATGAAAGTACTTTATGTGGCTGGTGGTGTGCTACATAGGTTTTGTCTCGGAATACTTTCGATAATTATTGAAAATCGATAACCGAAAAAATGCGATTAAAAAAGGAACAGTCTGATTTTCCCCATCTGACATCACAAGTGCATTTGAAAGTTTCATCACAGCACAAGCAGAAAGGTCAAGCCCATAAAATCAACTGTGGATCATTTTATAAGATGGAGGCGGTGTTTGAAATGCATGTTTCATTTTAGAACACATACGTTTAACTTTAATTCAAATGAATATGTAAAATTAATTTCATAAAATCTATAGTTGGTTCTTTGATAAGACAAATGCGCTATATTTTGTTTAAAGCACAAGTGAACCATGATACTTGAGTTGCATTTTAAACTTTAAGAGAATCCATTGTTTACAGATGATTTTATAAAACGGCGGGTCTTCCTGCTAGTATATATATATATATATATATATATATATATATATATATATAAATATATATATATATATTTATATATAAATATCATCTTATCAAGTGTTTTCTTATATATATATATATATATATATATATATATATATATATTCACTTATCAAGTGTTTCCTTTTCAGATTAAATATGTTTTTAACTCTTCTTCAAAGTGTTTTAACATGTTTTATTAATTGTTTGCTCTTATATTATATATATATATATATATATATATATATATATATATATATATATATATATACTAACAGGGAGGCCAGTCGTTTTCTACAAATCGGAAGAAAATGATATGTGACACACAAAGTAACACACACGCTATCGGATTATCGTATTAATCTATATATTTAATAGCCGTCTTGGAACATTTTTCGTATTTACTTGCTTCCCCACGAATCAGAGCATGATCCAAAGTTAGCTTTTAATGCGAGGAATATTCACGTTCCCCAAAATAGACACTCGTAAGTAAAACTTAACTTTAAAAAATGGTCTCGGTTCAGAACGTCTCTTCTTCGTTAACCGAAGACGGAAGAGACTAAGTACAGCATCAGAACAGATACTACACTTTTCTGATAGCCAAAAGGCAAAGGAAGAACATTAAGAAATGCAGAGTTAGATACGAGGTATGTTTTTAATGAAGAAAATACTAGCAACTGGCACTCTCGATCGGTGCAAAAACAAATGTTTAGTCAGATTTAGATGATTTTTTACTGCGCTGAGCGAGAACATGAAAAGATGAAGTGTGGTATCAGGAGAGATAGCAAAGGGCAATTGATATTCGGTTCTCACCGGGTGACACGATATTGACCTATTCTATCAGACGAAAGTAAAGCTCAGTAAATAACTATTCCTCTATATACAGATTTGTGCGTATCTGTGTTTGCGTATGTCTCTTTGTATTAGTGTGTGCGCGCGGGCTTGTTGAGCGAGTAATATTATTTGCATTTGTGTCGGAGGCTTAGAAAGGCGGTCTATGCATACATGAAAGCCTCAATATTAAAGAAGTATTAATACAATTCAAACATGGCCAATTGGGCAAGTCTCTGTCCGTAAAATACGGAACAGAAGTCACAATGCAGTATAAATATTGGTTATTTCATACAAAAAACTATAAAGAGTGAACAGGGGGAAAAAGAAATATAAAAAAAAGCTTCGAGGTCAGAATAAAAAGTCTTTATTTTGTTTTCTTATATTATCGTTGCCTTTTTTTTTCGCTCTTTCAATTTTTCTTGGTCTCTGTAACCTTATTTTCTTTACTCTTCAATCGGCTTCTATTCTTCTCGAGTCAATTTTGGTCAATGTATTTTCGTCTTTGTTTTGTCGGTGGTTACTTCTTTATTTCAGTCTTTGCCTCCTTATTTTCTTCTTTTCTTTTCCTTTTTTATGTTTCTTTTATGCATTCGTTTCGTCGTTTTTTCTTCTTTTTTCTCTACCCTTTTTCATTCTATGCCTCTTTTTCTGCTGTTTTGAATATTATTTATTTTTATTTAGCATTTTTTAGCCTTTTTTTGGAAGCCAACCGCATTTGAAAAAGCCTAAATTCACAAAATTTTGCCGAAATACGTCGATTTTTCTAAAATGCGCGATCGATGTACTAGGACGTTATATTGGATACGGAGCGCTCATTCAAATATGGAATTTTTCTGTGAGTGTTATATAAACTTGTAGATTAGTTACTATTCGATAATAATCTGTTGGAAAAATTTTTTAAAAAGACAAAAATAAAAAAATTTACAGAGGAGATACCGCTCCCATACATGCACCATTTTCTTCTTCATTGGTTCATTCGTTTCTTTTTTCTTTGTATTTTTTTTTCTTTTGGTTGGAGGTTTGTAATTTTATTATACTTTATTTTTTACTTCATTAGTTTATTCGTTCTTTTTTTTCTTTCTTTTTTCCCCTTTTTGTTCGTGATGTTTCAGTTTTTTATGCTTTATTTTTTTTACTTCATTGGTTCATTCGTTTTTTTTTTCGTTTTTTTTTCCTTTTGTTTTCTTTTTGTTCTTTTTGTTCGGGATGTTTCATTTTTATGCTTTATTTTTTTTACTTCATTAGTTTATTCGTTAGTTTTATTTTGTTTCTATCTTTTATTTGCCTTTGTCTATGCTTTAGTACTTCTTAATTATTTATTTTTTTTATATTTGGCCCATTTTAATGTTTTCTTTTTTTCTCGCTTTTTTATGGCTCATCATCGTCTTCATTTATTACTTCGTTTTTTTTTTCTTTTTCGTTTCTTTTTATCTCTGCTCCTTCTCCATTATTTTCCTCTTTTTCTTTCGATTTTTTTTTTTTTCAGATTTATTTTCAGTCTGTGTTGGTTTCTTTTTTTTATGCCCTTTTTCATTATTTTCTCTCTGTTACTGTGCTTCGTTTATGCACTATTTTTCTTCAGTGATTCCTTCCTTATTTTCCATTCTTTTCGCTTTTCTTTATTTTCTATCATTTGTTACTTGTGTGCTTGATTAAATTTTCTTTCTTTTCTTTTTAGTGAGTTTTTCGTGCCTCTTTTCTTTTTTAACATGGTCGTAAATTTTTAATTTCATTTCAAACTTCTCGGACCAACACGCCGTCTGACCCCGTCGCAAAAGAAACATACAAATAAAAAAGGAAAGAAAAAATCCAACTTGGCATGTTTTTAAGTGCAAATGAAATGCATTTATCTGTGGGTCTTGCAAAACTTTTAATTATTTATTTCATTATATTGCAGAAGTTTTTTTTTTTGAGGGGGGGTTGCTCACGCCATGCACTTTTTAAAAGTCTTTCTGCTCGTCACCTTTTTTACACGTCTGTCTCACTCGGTCCGCAACTTACTTCTCCTCGACCACATGGTGTAAGTTTCTCCTTTTCTTGTGATGCAAGCTTACGCACACTAGCTAATTTGCACAGTGCGTTAACGGCTGCTGCTGCTAATATTTTGCTAGCCAGCTATTCTTTGGCTGTTGCTGATTTTCACACACGCGCCCATTTTTTATATTTTCTCCAATATGTTCTTGGTCTCTTTAAATCTTTTTTACTTCTTTTCTTTGATTATTTCCTTCATCTTTAGATTGAGCCCGTATTTCCCATTTTTCTTTTATTTGGCACTCTTCATTTTGTTCGCCTCCTGCTTGCTCGTGTGATAAAATAATTTCGTTTTTCGAAAAACAAAAATACATACACATCTATGTTGACATCAAAACGTGTATTGCATATATATATTTTTTTTAAATATGTGGGCCGTTCCAAAAGTTATGAATTTTATTGCTTAACTTGAAGAGCTGCGAAGACGGGGGCGGTTTCATTAAAACGACGACCTTTTGTGCTCCAGAATTTATTTTTCGACATGGTCATCACTGTTCTGAATATACTTTTGCCACTTCCTTTTGATGCCTCGGTCGTAAATACATGGAGCGCACTTCATCACTCGCATCTCCGTCGACACTCTGAGATCGACGAAATCATCTCCTAACTGTGCTGACATCATCTGCATTGGTTGTGCAAACGTCTAACAAGTGTTGGTGAGTTTTAATCGGTTTATTTCTTTTTCTTTAATGACGCATCTCTGCTTTTGACGCACGTCCATAAATAGTTCACTGCCAATATCTGCAACAGAGAAATAAAGATCACAAATGCATGAATTCCGTTAGGCGATAGACGAGGATAGTCAGCTTCTGTTTCAATTCTAAAAGAAATTGCCCAAAATTACTGTATTCTCTTTGGTCCTAATAGTGATTGTATTTCCTTTGGTCCAAATGGTGACTGTATTTTTTTTTTGTCAAAATGGTGACTGCATTTTCTTTCTTTAAAATAGGTACTATATTTTCTTTTGTCCAAATACTGATTGTATTTTCTTTGGTCCAAATAGTGACGATGTTTTCTTTAGTCCAAATTGTGGCTGTATTTTTTTTTAAATTGTTACTACATTTTATTGTTCAAAGGATCATTATTTTGGGGGGGGGGGCAAATAGTGATTGTGTTTTCTTTGGTCTAAATAGTGACTCTATTTCTTTTGGTTGAAATAATGATTATATTTTCTTTGGTCAAAATAGTGATTATATTTCCTTTGGTACAATTGGTGACTGTATTTTCTTTAGCCCAAATGGTAACTGTTTTTCTTTAGTCTAAATAGTTATTGTATTTTCTTTAGTCCAAATGGTTATTGTACTTTCTTTTCCGATAGATAACAAATTATTTGACATTTGCAGGATACGTGCAATTAAAAGAGAGTATTTTTTAAGTTTTAGTTTTTAAAAGTGTATTTAATTTATCATTTAAAAATACAGCCGTTTTTAAATGCTTAAAATTTTTGAAGTAGTTAAAATCCTTTTATTCATTTATTTAATACAATTGACACCATCTATTTCCCCTGACGTAGACGACAAACATTGTCTCGAGTCGACTGTGTGTGATCGCCAAATACATTTCAGTTTTAAAAACTCCCGACAATTTCTCTGAGAATTGAAACAGAAAATAACTATCCTCGTAATTGTCGTCTATCGCCTACCGTGGCCATTGTACTTTATTCACGATAGGTCACCTAATTCAAGTGGAACGGCCTTCCATTTACCTAGGCCATGATAGAACACGTTAATATGCGTGATCACCATACTGGTAAAAAGGAAAATGAATAACTCATTATTAATAAAATTGCTACACAAAACCGTTTCAAATACTCTTCAAAATTAAAATTTGGGGAGTATGCAATGAGTTGTTTTATTCCATACCAACTTAAATGTACTTTGATATCCAGAAAATGGCTGCCATTCCCGTTTGTGCTTCGTTTGCGTTAACTTATATAAAACTAAATGAAGCCCATATTACGATCAGTTACACCTATTAACTGTGTTCCAAATTCAATAATTTACTAAATTCTAAATGTAAGAGTGAAAATTTATAAACATATACACATATCTAGATTTATGTTGCGAAACATGGATTATAAAAATAAATAAGCAAAATGCAACTGTAATTAAAAAAAGTAATAATCTGTTGTCTACATGTCCGTAACCAAAATTACGTTTTATTTCTTAATACTACTCTTTTATATTCTGACGTTCCTTGCTTTTTGTTAATACTAGCAAATATATGCTAACCCGGACCGTCTATCAAATTATTAATCAGGATGCCTGTCGAGTTACAGGTTTCAGTTGGATCGGGATATGTTTTAGGGTGTTTTACATTTATGCTTAATTCTTGTAGACTTGTTTCTTTGTAATGCATTCATTATTATTTGTTATATTCGCTATTCACTTGAACTTCTACTGTGTTGAAAAATAAAACGTTTATTTGTACATGAATAACAAGCACGTTGACATAAGCGGCCCCATCACCGTTCTATGTTTAGTTTATCTCCTCCTCTTCACGTTTTTTTTTCTTTTTTTTTTTCTTTTTGCAGATTCAATTCACATGTATTTTATTTGCTCGTGATCATTTATTTCCAATTACGTTGTTGGATTCCTTTTTCTTTTATTTTATTTTCTTCTCTTTCTCTATTTCTTATTTTCTTTTTTTTTTTCAGGTTACTTTCTGTGTTGTTTCCTTTTGTTTCCTTTTCATCCGCCATTTTTAAATATGTTTTTATTTCTAAGCATTAATTTTCCTTGCTTCGTTGTTTTTATTAGCGTTATAACGCTTTCCTTTCTCTTGTGTTTTCATTTACTGCGCGCCTTTTATTCTGTGCTGTTTCCTTCACTTCTTCGACTAATAAAACGAAAGATACAAAGAAGAACAAAAAGCCATAGATAAAGAGAAAAATGGTAAAAGATTTCCCTTCATGATTTAAGCCAATAACAAATTTATTTTACTATTATATAAAAGGAACTTATTCTGTGTGTATATGTGTGAGCCAGTTTCCTATAGACTCGAAAACGGTTAGGTAGATTTTTAGTAAATTTCACACGCAAATACTCCATGTGTCTGGCAGTGTTCTATATCAGAATTTCTCGATAAGTTTCGGCTTTAATCGGAATTTTTCTATCATTAATTATTGAATTGATGACAGAAAAATTCCGATTAAAGCCGAAACAGACCGATTTTAACGAGAACATCTGCATTTAAGAAGTTTTATCACCGTGCAAGCAGAACGGTTCCACGTATAAAATTAACAGTAGATTTTTTTAGAAGACAGGGGCGCGTTAGAAATGAATCTTTATGATCATGGCACAAACAATGATACCTGACTTTTGCATTTGTAACTTTAATCGAAGTCATCGTATTATGTATTAACTAACAAAGATACCCGCGCTTCGCACGGGACTTTGCGGGTACCCGATTGTACAGCAAAGTCCCGACCTTAATCTTTGATTTTTTCCTTGAAAAATGGTATGCACTATCCATAGGTTGCAGGCCATCATTATTCCAGGTTTTGTCATGATCGCTCCAGTGGTGTGCGCTGTAGAAGAGTCTATATATACATAGGTTATGACCTTGTTCTTTGATCTTTACCTTGGAAAATGGTGTGCATCATTCCTAGGTGGGGAACCATCATCACGCCAGCTTTGTTCATGATCGGTCAAGTGATGTGGGCTGTATGAGAGTTGTATACACCCACACACACGCACGCGCGCGCGAACGCTACAACTTAAAATATAGATTAATATCAAATTCTGTCCTCTTGGTAAAAGTTTCCTATGCTCTTTGTTCTTTAGATCTTCAAAAATGTATTTTTAATGTTTGGTTTGGTTGGTTTGTCTTACAGCATATCAACATTCTTCAGATTTAATCATTTTGATGTAGGTTTCTATGCTTCAAGTTCTTTTTATCTTCAAATATTAATTCTATTGTGTTTAGTTTGGATGTTTTTGTTGATAAAAATTACTGTTTTTGTATTTGACGTTCAAGAATCTGATTGAGTTTTGCAAAAGGAAAATGACATCAATTACGTTTCTGAGTGGCTGAGATGAGGTTTGATTATTCGGACTCTTCGGATTATTTTCCTCATCTTAAATGTTACTTTCATAACGTTTCGGTCGATGTAACTTCTGATCTTCCTCTGGTGTATTTTTCCAACCTTGTCCGCAAAGACCCGTGATGCAGTGGATATAATACTTGGTCAATCCAACTGTAAAATTTACACTTCTGTAGGATAAAATTTACACTTCTGTAGGATAAAGATTTCATTGTCAGTGCGGGCGATAGTCAGAATACAATTTCGAATTACTTAGGACTTCTGGCTGACAGAACGAGTGAATGCTATCTAAAGAGTTTCGTTCAAAATTCGGAGCAAATTCCCGAGTTCGGCGGAAAAATTCTCGCGTTCGGCAAGATACAGCTGAGAAAGGTCGAAGGTTTTTTACATAAGAGTCACAACTTATCAGGGCCCAGAGGGAAGCAGGCAAACGGAAGACTGTTCAACAGGCGTGCAGTTCTAAGCAAGAAGTTTTGTTGTAAGGCACGGATAAAGAGTGAGGAAAAGTATTGATAGTGTTAGCTAGATGGGTGTTTCTCGTGAAAGTTTGACGAGGGGGGGAACATAGATTGGAGCTCAGACGAGCACTTTTCATGAAAGCTGAGAAAGGCTCGTAATGTCTCTTCTGTGAGAAAAGGCTTGCAGGGAAGAGAAAAGGGCATCCTTTACTAGGCTACGAAGTCTATTTTGAACTCTATCCAGGCAGGACAAGTCTATCTAGCCGCTCCGTCCAGATGTGGAAACAATACTCCATCCTTGGGCGTGGCTGGCTCTTATATAGGTAGAGAATTGCGTCATCAGGTAGATATCTACTGGATCCATAGAGAGACCCCACTATTTTGTCTATCGGCCTTGGCAACAGATTTGATGTACGTGTTCCATTTCAGTAACATCGACATAAACGATATGAAAATAGCTAGATGAAAACAGTTAACAGAATAATCCAAATGATACGAATGACATAAATGTTTGGTGAATTTGATGTCAGGAAGCTAATATCTCCAGGCAGGCTGCTTCTGGTAGCATCAAGAGAGTTTGCTATTGTTATATGAACGACAGTTTTATCAGCTACTTTCGATCTACAAGCCGAGGGTGAGCTCATAACAGGACGTCGAACAGTGAACAGCTACTTCAGCGGTAGTAACATTATGAAAAATAAAAATACCTCAATATTGACTACAATGACCGAGTCCGCCTGGTTTTTAGACGACAGGACTGGTAAGCTTCAAATCTATGATAGCTTTTTTAGCGTGCCGTCTCCATTTGGTTATCACTAATCCAAGATTCACTCTTACTCGGGCTGATGGTGCCAATCCGTGTTCCGTCTATGAGTGCAGAAACTATCGCTTATAGATTTCTAGCGGGATGATCCGATATTGCTCGGGATCTAATGAAGAACCCTTGCTTTCTCGCTATGCTCATAACACCATATTACTTTCCCACGTGTCAGTTCCTAATATTGTCAGAAGAAACTATAGTTTTGCAAAACTTTTAGAACTGTTGACTTATTCATGTAGTTTATATTTAATCAAAAATCGATATAAATATGCCAAGATTTCAGAGGATACTGACACAGAGTTACCTTAGAAGGGCCACGTAGGTATTCAGCGCACTGACTGGCACGTTCAGTTTCGAGAGCACTTCCATTGTCTTCCCATAAAAGTTTATACATATGATTTAAATTTCAAACAAATTTCAAGTTTACGGGGTGGCTCTGCCACCATAGCTGATTAGTGAGATTCGGAACATGTATTTCATGTATTACTGCAAAATTTTACATGTAAATACACTTTCATTTCATCAGTTTTGATACTAAAGAGAAAACACAATGTGCATTGATATTTTCATGCACACACACACATACAAATATATATATATATATTATATGTTTTACTTTAAATAATACTCATTGTATATATATATATATATATGTATATATATACAATGAGTATTGTTTAAAGTAAAACATATATATATATATATATATATATATATATATATAATCCACATTCTATTTTTTCTCTTCTCCCCTTCCTTCCTACCTGTACATTTTTAAGGTAATTGTAAATATGTCGTTCTCATTTTCATCTTATTTTTAATTTCTTCCCCCTATTTTCTTTTTTAAAAAAATCAAAATCCCATCCTTTGCCCCTGATGAGAGGATGGTGAAAGACGTCTTGGGTCTAAAAAAAACATCTCTTCTCTGTATATATATATATATATATATATATATATATATATATATATATATAACGAACCTGTAACGCTAATAGGGAAAAAAAACGTTAAAAAAAAAACAAACACAAGTCGTCTCACCCACACGACTTGCGACATCACAGGACTTCGAAATAATGTCTTTTATACGTATGTCGAGATCGCGAGGAGTGAATGACTTTGCAAAAACGTCGACGCAAAGCCTGATCCTCCTTGGAAAAAAACGACCCAGTTGACCATCAAAAAATTAATGTAATTGGCCACTTTCTGGGTATTTGCCGTCCGAAAGATGGATCTTCTTAATGATATAGATTTTGCCAGTGTTCGCCGCGTGTGTCGAAAGTTCATGGGAGACATTTTCTTAAAATCTCTTTCGATACACGCGAAATGTTTGCTATCTCGAGCAAAAGAATATTTTACTTACCCTAGGACGAGTATTACACGTGTATAAAATAATTCTACCTTCCGTAGGAAGATACACATGTATAAAATAAAGAGAGGATACGCATTTATAAAATAATTGTGGCTTCCCTAGGATAGGTAATTTACAGCACGTAATGTAACATACTCTCGGCAGATATTTTGCAACATATATGAAATAATTTCTCTTCCCACCAAGGCAACCATAATTTTAAGAAAAATGAAGTCATCTTTAGAAGATTGATCATTAGGATTTCCAAATTAATAGATAAATACATTATCTTGGTTATTAATTAGGCAATCTTTGCTTCATCATAAATTTCAACATTACTGGGTTTCTTTCCTTCCGTACTATCGGCACTATAATTTTAAGAGAAATTATATCATTTTTAGATGTCTAAGCAGGATTTTTAAATTAATACATAAACACATTGACACAGTTAAGTGATAAAACAACTCTTGCTTCACTATAAAATTCCACATTTCTACGTTTTTCCCCTCGCTACTATGTACACCATCATTTTTAGTGAAAGTATATCATTTTTTTAACATGACTTAGTAGGTTTTCAAATAATTACATAAATGTATTGACACAGATGTGATTAGACAACTTTACCATGAATTTCAAGATTAATGTAGTTCTTCCCTCCCCAAAACCGACAGCATAATAGTAAGAGAAATTATGTCATTTCCAGAATACGATTCCGCGGGTATTCTATATTTTTGGAATATGACATTGTGGGAGATTGCTTTGCAACCCCAAAACGGACATTACTCCTTCCAGTCCCACCCCAAAGAACATGGTTTAGTCATCACTAGAGAACTCCATGTTTAAAAGCAACATAATTATGCTTGTTTCTACCAATCACTACAACCGTAACGTACTATCTGGATGATAGCATTGAAAATTCAGAAAAATATGGATCTATCGGCAAAATCAGTAGATCAGAAAGACAAACTGATTATATATATATATACAGTGGGGAAAATAAGTCTTGGACACATCCCATTATTCTTTATTTAACACATTTTTTATGCAGCGAATGACACGAAAATTTAACAAGAAATAGTTACTAACTTAACAATAACAAATAACTTTAGAAATTGGAACCTTTTAATGCATAACAAAAATTATATAATAAAAACGAGAATAGCCTGGAAAAAAAGTGTTGGACACATTGTTTTAAATTATATTTTATTATCATTTTTTATAAATAATGCTGACAATTGTAATTTGTATTTTTATTTTCCGACACTATTATAAGTTTTAGAAGTTTCTTAATTGTTGTAGACCATACTCTAGGTCGTTGGAAAGTATTGAAACACGTTAGTCACCAGTAAGCCATCATGCGTGAAGGTTCTCAGGATGAGTAAACATAAAAACTCTCTCAAGTCGTCCGTGATTAGATTATTGCCGAGCACAAGAATGGAATTGGTTTTCGGCGTATATCTGCTCAATTCAAAATCCCTGTAAGCACCATAGGAAACCTTATTAGGAAATGGAAGGTGCATGACTCAACCCTGAACCGTCCGCACACCGGAGCTCCTCGCAAGATATCGGATTGAGCAGTGAGAAAAATTGTATAAAAAGTTCAGCAGCAACCGAGAACCACACGAGGCGAATTTCAGAAATATTTGGAAGAAGCAGGGATAGTAGTAACGAAACCAATGATTAGTAATATACTCTGATGCAAGAGTCTTAAATCGCGTACACCTCAAAAGACACCATTACTAAAAAATGTCATGTTAATGCTCATCTGGATTTTGCAAGAGACCACTTATTGAAAAAAGGTGATTACTGGAAGAATGTGATCTGGTCCGATGAGACGAAAGTGGAACTTTTCAGCATTAACTCTGTACGTCGAGTATGGAGAAGAGATGGCACAGCGCACGATCCCAAGGACACCCTCCCCACTGTAAAGTTTGGTGGTAGAAATGTCATGCTCTGGGGATGCTTCTCTTCAAATGGTACTGGACCACTTCATATTATAGATGAAAAGATGAATGCAGCCAAATATCGAGAAATTCTTAAAAATAATCTCTTGCCTGCTTCCAATGCGTTAGGTATATAACAAGGATGGATCTTTCAACAAGATAATGATCCCAAATATACTGCTAAAATAACCTCCGATTGGTTCGTACAGAACAAAATAGATGTTCTTAAGTGGTCCAGTCAGTCCCCAAACTTAAATCCTATAGAAAATCTATGGAGAGAGCTCAATCATGGTCCACCAGCGAGATCCACGTAATATTCAGGATTTGAAGAAAGTATGTGTTGAAGAGTGGGCAAAAATCTCGCCTGAACGTTGTCACATATTAGTTTCGTCGTATAGAAAACGTCTCGAAGCTGTAATAGCCAATAAGGGGTTTTCAACTAAATATTAGATCAAATTGTGTTAGTGTGTCCAATACTTTTTTTCCGGCTATTCTCGTTTTTATTATATAATTTTTGTTCTGCATTAAAAGGTTCCAATTTCTAAAGTTATTTGTTATTGTTTAATTAGTAACTACTTCTTGTTAAATTTTCGCGTCATCTGCTGCATAAAAAATGTGTTAAATAAAGAATAATGGGATGTGTCCAAGACTTATTTTCCCCACTGTATATATATATATATATATATATATATATATATATATATATATATATATAATCAGTTTAACTTTCTGATATATGATATATATATATATACATATACATATACATATATATATAATCAGTTTAACTTTCTGATATATATATATATATATATATATAAATATATATATATATATATATATATATATATATATATATATGATTGTTGAGCTGGGTTAAATCCGACGATATGAAATAAAATGGAGGTGAAAGGACCTAAATACTCAATGTTTCTCCCAATTTATGCGGGCTTTTTCAATGACCATCCCTATTGAAAAAGCTCGAATAAATTGGGCGAAACGTTGAATATTCATGTCCTTACACCTACATTTCATTTCATATATATATATATATATATATATATATATATATTAATTTCATGAACAAAATAAAATATTTTTCAAAATATATGAGTGAAGATTTAAAATAAAATTAAATAAATGTCATAAGGAATGTTCGTGTATCGATCGACAAGATTTTGACAATAAACAATTAGTTTGGCAATTATAAATATATTATTCTAATTTTGAGACTCATTTTGGAGTCCCAACGATGATATATTAATATCGAAACGTCGATTGATCAGTGCGGACTCTTTCAATTCTTGTTTCTCTTATCGCTTTTATTTTTTTTTCCTTAGTTCTTTTCTGATTAGCAATCGTTCGTTTTTTTTTAGCTTATAGTTTCTCAATCGGTCTTGGGGGGTACTTCTCTCTGTTGATTTCAATTTATTAATATGTTTTGGATCTTTCTGTCGACCTTTCTTACCTTTTCTCTAACTAACTCTCTTTTTTTATTTTTTTCGGCTCGCCGGGCCGGGCCGAGCCGGGGTGGTCTCCAATGTTGATCAAAAGGTTGCAGCAATAGTGGCCATGTTTGTTGAGCACGTCCATAGCTCATTCACTTATTAACACAGTGACGGTGTTCGGGGAAAGAGGTAATCAGGACAAAATGGAAAAAAGGATAACCTGAGACGAAACACGGCGTTCAGAGAAGAAACGTTGGCGGTCGTGGGGAGAAACAAATACGGCGCAGTTTTAATTGTACTATTTGTAGGCAGGTGGCTTCGTATTTGCCAAAAAGGAAAACATTTCTATTCACTCACACAATCAGTTCTATTTCACCAGCTTTTACACATACACACATGTGCGCACGTGTGTGTGTGTGTATCTTGAAGGTAACTTCGGAACTGGGTTCGAATCTGTCGAGCAGCAGAAATAATCACTACTTACAATTAAGTCTACGTACGTACCAAATACAAAAGACATAAAACTCCTTCAACAAAGGATCGGGACTCTACGAGAATTTATAAGTTTATAAAAAGCCGCGAATCTTCGATTAAATGGGTGTTCTGCACGCGACCCTTGAACACTATATGATTTATCTCACAGTATATATTCGCTTATTTTACATAATATAGACTTTAACTTACCTTTTTTTTTCTCATGTTAATCAATGGTGACTAAGAGGATGAATACCAAAACTGCGAAGTTAAAAGTGATTTTAAAACTCTTGGTAAAAATTATAAATATTTAGAATAGAAACATTGATATATATATATATATATATATATATATATATATATATATATATATATATATATATATATATATATATTTATAGTCATTTACGTACAATACTGTTTCGCTGCATCACAGCTAATCAGTGTGGCAAAGCCAGTACCATTTCCTAGCTAGGGATTGAACCTACAACTATCGAGTTAATAGTCGGCAGTTCTAACCTTCGGTCCATGAGATCGGTGCCAGGAAACTACCTCTTCGTAAGTCCATTTAAATAGACACTCGCTCACCGCATTTTACAGTGCTCGAGCTGCTTGTTTATTTACAAACAGCGAACCTCGGATTAATGCCAATTAAGCAGCGGGTAGAAATATATTGATGACAGTGCTCCAATTAATGAGGGGGTCTTAAATATAGTAATCCACATACAGTACTCTTTCACTGTATAACAACACACCGGTGTGGTGCTCAGTAAGGATTAACCAGTGGAAGAGAAATAAAAAGAAGTCTGATTAGTTGGCAAGAGTAAACAGCACGTGGATATTTAAAAACAAACAGTAACAAAAGATCTCTGAATTTAGCCTGACGATTCCCTGCAAGGGATGAAAGACTGATGAGCTGTGATATAGCGAAACAGTACTGAATGTAGATGACTATATATATATATATATATATATATATATATATATATATATATATATAACTACTTCATTTACTCATTTATTTGCGCGAATTCTGTGGTTGTTTCTCCTTTTTATATGGTCCTCTTCTGTTGAGGATTTTAGTTAGCCAATCAGCTTTCTAGTATCCACCGCGCCTCTTCCCATCAGTCAATGGGCATGCATTTTATCGAACAAAGGATCTGTTTTAGAACTAGGTTAGTGGTTTAAGGCAGACCTTTTCCTCCTTTTTTTATACATATAAATATACATATGTGTACATACATATATGCACATATATATACATATATATATGCATACATATATGTGTGATCGTTTATGTATATTCATGTTTATTTAATTTATTTATTTGTTTATGTTCTATTCTTTTTGTTAGTTTTAAAGCTATTTTGTATCGCTATCCTAGAGTAAGTTTTATTTTGTGAATACAATTATTTGCTATTTCTCTTCTACAGTTTAATAGATTTTGGAGTTCTTTAAAGTACAGGATATCAAATTTTTTATGAAGCCATAATTTACATGGGTCATCTAAATGCCTACACGTGGTAGCTTGTCTTATTATTTTCCATTCGACTACCGGCGAATGTCCGCTTTGTTTGAGTTCCCAGTATTTATTCGCTAGTGTTGTTTTTATACGGTGTTTTTTTTATTATTGAATGTACTTTTGTGGTCATAGTATCGGGTTTTGAAATCTAAGGAAGTCATGCCTACGTAATATTTCTTGTTATTCAGGTTTTCTTTCGCAAATATTGTTGCTTGATAAACTACGCTTTTTGTTAGACATTTATTTTGAACTGGGCAAAGTGTGCGGTGTCTACAGTTGCATTTATCTTGTTCGTTATTAGTATTTTTATTATGGTATGGTTGTTCTTGTCCGGGGTTGGTTTGTTGTTGTTGTTATTATTATTATTATTATTATTATTATTATTATTATTATTATTATTATTATTATTATTATTTCTGCTAGTGTTGGTTTTATTTTTGTCATAGTGTCTACTTTTTTTATTGTTTATTTTGTTGTTGTTTACATTGTTTTTATTTATTATTTTGTTATTATGTGCTTTAATTATCATCTCTAAATTTTCGCAACAACTGTAGGATAACTTTAAGGTATTTTTATTGAAGATTTTGTGTAAGGGGTTGGTTGCGGAAAAGTGTTTTTCAATAAGATCTAGAAATTTCTTGTCAAATTTTGTTTTTAACATTTGATTGTATGGGGCCGTATACCAAATTATAGTTCCTTTTCTTCAATTTTTAATTTTATTATAGTTGTTGGTGTTTTGTTGCGTATATTTGATATCGATATTTTTGTATCCACTATTTTTAGGGCTGTTTCGTTGATATTGGTTGACCTGTTAAATGCATTTTCGTCGCTTGAGTTATTACTGAGTCTACTTACGATCGACTTAGGAATGCGTTTTATAAATGATGGTGGGTGATTGAACTTGGGGTTTACGTAAATTGGAGTATCGTTATCTTTTAAGTATGGTTAATATGTGTTTTTACCTAAGTTTAACGTGACGTCCAGGAAGTTTGTTATTTTCATGTTAGCTGATACGTCTGCTTTTAGGCCTAATTTTTTCATTTCCTTGTGTATGATTTTCTAAAATTTATCTCCCTTGATTTTGTTGGAGGCTTTTATTATAGCTAGTCCGTCATCTCTATATAGGCCGATATCCGTAGTATCGAATATGCTTGTGAGGGTATATAGAATGAATAATCCCACAAGATCTGATGCCTCTGCAGAATCTCTGGCATCCATCGCCAAATCAAACGAATTTTTCATTTTAGTTTTTATCCATTGGTTATTGTTATTTATTAGAATTGATTTTCTACATTTTTTAAAGATGTTGATTTCTTCCGAGGATATATCAGTATATTCCTCGGCAAATTCTAGGGCAATGCTAAAAAGTTTTTTCAGATATCGAGGGATAAAGTCTATGATGTCAAACTGTATAAACGTACATTTATCTTTGTTTTCTATATTTTTAAACCAGGTGATTGCTTCGGTAGTTTAGTTCTAGGTCTTGTTCGATTTGTTTGTTTACTCTATAAAGCATAGTTTTGCTAATTCTACCTATTTCTGGTTTAGTTGGGTTTATCAAGCGGGTGCTGGGATTATTATTAAAGTCCCATTTGTTGTCTTTAAGCAGAATGTATGCCTCTCTAGGTTTCAATTTGCCAACATTATCGCTAATTTTTAGTTTATCGGTAATTTGTTTACTTAATATCTATGTAGTCGCATTCGTTTGTGTCTAGTTTTTTTGTAGTTTTTTGTAATGTTTCCTGTGATTAGTTTGTTATATTCTTGCTTATCTATTTTATAAAATTTCTGGTTTTATCTGCTTTTACAAAGATTTTATTAGAGTTGTTTATGTTACTAACGATTTTGTGTAGTTTCCCTTGGAAATTGTTAGGTTGATTGTGGAATTCTACGTTTTTAATTACGTTTAAAAGGTCATTTTCAAAGTTTATCAAAAGGTCTACTGTTTTCGCATTTTTAAGTGTTTAAAAACCATAGCATTCTTTTTTGTTTATGTTTTCATTTTTAAGGAAGAAATTTGCTCGCCTTCGCATTCGGCGCATTAGTTAATCTGTTTTTTGGATTAATTTAATAATATAGCTATGTTTGCTTGGTGTGGGGATGTTTTTTAGCGATGTTTCGAAATTAACTCTTTCCATATCTATTTTCAATGTGGTGAAATAAATTCTTTTGAGGGTGTTCGACTGTTTCAGGAGCTAAGTATAACTACTTCATTTACTCACATAAAATTAATATACGAAATTATACATTTATGCATAAACTTTAAGTATTTACTTCAAAAATGCTCAATACGTAGGTAGAGCTAGTTAGTAATGTATAAAATATATATGGCGATTAAGCTACACTGAATATTCGGCGTTTCATCCACTCTAGGATTCGTCAGGCTTATGCGCGATATATATATATATATATATATATATATAACGCCCTAAATGCACTCTTTTGCCATTGTGCAGAACACGATCACTCATTTAATTTAGATCAAGCGAAAATTATTAAATACGTGATAGATAGAGCTAAAAGAAGACTTTTAGAATCAGCACTAATATTGAATACTAATACTATTACGCAAAGAAAAGGCTTCTACCATTTAACCCCTAGCATAGGGAAAATAATAATCAAAGAGCAAGGTATCAGGGTGGATCCTGGCTAGCCGTTTTTCCTTGAATGTTTCAGGAAAATGAGTAGTTTCGCAGAAAAAAAATGTACATATTTATTTTAATGCATTTTTAAAAGTGTATATATAGACATCAAACAACCCAACCTTCCCATACGCACACATATTCGTCCTTTCCCGACATGGGTTGGATTTTAAAAAACTGTCTTTTTTCGCACGATCTATGACTTTTTCTTTTATCACATTTTTATTTCAATTATCCTGAAGATGTCCTCTGAAACAAGGACGAAACGTTGATTTTTTAATAATTTCATTCGTTTTTTTCTATTTTTTCTTTAAACATATATATATATATATATATATATATATATATATATATATATATATATATATATATATATATATATAATTTGAATTGCTCTAACTATAATAGAAACCTATGAAGAATTTTTGGTAAACATATTTATAAAAAAAAATTGATGACTTCAATACCAGCTATAATCAAAACCGAAACAAAAACTGATTATTTATTACAAGAAATGGAAGGTCATAAAAATTAAATGACGATCACTTGGAAGAAAAAAGATATAAACATGGCACAAAATAACACATACGCTATCGTATTAATATATATATATATATATATATATATATATATATATATATATATATATATATATAGTAAGTTATGAAACTATATCTGGAAATTAAGGTACACAGAATATTCCGTGTTTCATTCTCGTGAGAATTCGTCAGGCTTATACGAGAAGTTGTGGTTATCGCTGGTTTATATATACGAACATGCTATTGAATTTTTTTTAGTATCCAATAAGTTTCCTAGTTTCCTTTGTACTCATCCTAATCAGCCAATCGGCGGGCACTTACAGGACAATGGCACAGTTGACCTCCGGTTCACCCCTTCTCGTTTTGTGTTTTATGGGAAACGTAGATATAATTTGTTCTGTTTACTTTATATTTTATACAAATTTTATCTAAACGTTATTGTAATTTTTTTTTAATGTTTGAAGATATTATGAAGATTTAAACAAATATTTTTTTGGGTTTTTATGAATTATTTCTTGTATATCTTTTTTCTTTATTGTTTTTTCTTGCTCTTCACGCTTGTATCCTGATGATACACGCATACGTAAATACGTAATAGTTTACTAAAGAGTATCATCCCATAAGAAAACCGCAAAAACAAATAAGGGATTAATAACAACGAACGTTTAAAAGAATGTACAAACTGTTTAGACCTTTTGCAGATGAATGCAGTTCCATGACTCATATATAATAAAATTATATTTTCTTTTTCAATAAATAGAATAAAGGGTTTTTGGATGAATATCATCATTCCCAAAACAAAAAGTTATAGACGTGTGTATATATATATATATATATATATATATATATATATATATATATATATATATATATATATATATATATATGTGTGTGTGTGTGTGTGTGTATATATATATATATATAGAGAGAGAGAGAGATAGAGAGAGAGAGAGAGGGATGGATAGATACAGATGCTGGATTATGAAGTAGGAAAAATGGAAAAAGTTATAGGTTGTTGATTTAGAATGAGTGTTGTATGCCAAATTGATGATTAAAATTTTGGTCATTTTTGCATTTAGTACAAGTCCTTACTTATCGTCTGCGGCCAACACATCCATTAATACTTAGTTAACTGCCGTTACAAAATTTGCGCCAGATCGGACTCGTAGTTTCCTAGAAAAGGTGAAAATAAGAAGCAGATAGTGTGAAAGTTCATAAAGATCTCTTGATACTCTTACATGAAAAAAAAAACAAAAAAACAATAGGGTCTAGCTTACTTTTTAAAATTGTAATATTTAATTATTGGCTGGAGTCCGTAGAAATTGTACGGTGCTTTACATATTGATATGTCTAGTTTACTGACTGAATTTGTCAATATTATTAAATAGAAAACCTTTTTTATTTCCATGAAAAATTATTGCCTCTATCAGTTAAATTTTCTTTAAATAGAAAATACGATTATTTCTCTTTTTAATGTGTCTATTTATTTAACGATAAAGCAAACTAATTCTATTCATAACAATATTTTTTTAAAGGAATCACCATTTATCAAGGCCCGGGGGCCACTTGAGGATAAGGGTTAATGGGTATATATTTGTCAATATGATTATAGCATAGTAAACGTAGTGGAATTTTGTAAGTTAGGTTACTTTGGGGGGCGGTTCATCATGAACTTGTTTACGTTAGACTTGAAGACAATCAGATTGTAGTCAGCTGGAAAGCAGGCCAACGAAGATAGTTCCATAGGCGTGCAGTTCTAAGAAAGAAGCTTTGTTCATGGAATCTACATTTAGGTTTAGGCACAGATAAAGAGTGTGGGAAACTAATGATAGTGGTTTTGGATAGAAGCGTGTTTTTTGTGAAAGTTTTGGCGGGGGGAGACCATAGATTGAAGCGCAGACGAGCATCTGCCATGGAAATAACGATAAAGCAGAGACAGGCTCGCAACATCTCTTCTCTGGGAAAGGGGTTGCAGGAAGAGAAAAGGGCATCCCCCACTAAGCAACGAGGTCTATTTTAAACTCTGTCACGGCAGGATAAGCTGCTTCTAGCAGCTCCAGCCCAGATATGGCAACAGTCATTGGCCGTACTTGGCTTCTATATAGGTAGAGAATTGCCTCAGAAGTGAGATATCTACGGGAGCGGTAGAAGGAGCCTACCATTTTTCCAGCGGTCTTGGCAATGGATTTGATGCATGTGTTCCATTTCAGATCGGGAGTAAAGGTTAAGCCCAAAAGCTTGTTAAAACATTAAGCCTCCCTCGGACGAGAACAATTCATTTCAATTGATGCCAGATGGGCATCAGAACGTTGATGGTGTACAGATAGAAGCTTAGTTTTGAATACATTAAAAGTAACCAGCCACTTGCTCAAGATCAGAGAAGAGAGAATCAGAGAGAACGTAGTCGTTTTCGGTCTTTGATGTGCTACCATAGATGATAATGTCGTCAGCATAAATGTCTACGAATGATGTAAGGATGTGATTTGGAAGATCATTGATGTAGATTCAGCAAGAGAGTTGGGCCTAGGATGGACCCCTGAGGGACTCCAGCATTAATACTGTGAGCTTCTGATTTCTGCCTATCAACCACTACTCTTATGAACCTATCAGGGAGAAATCATTTAATAATTGAGAAGACATTTCCAGCGATACCATAGCTGGAGATCTTGTGAAGTAGACGTTTTATGCCATACGTTATCAAAGGCCTTTGATATGTCAAGAGCAATTGCCCTAGAGAGGAAGCCTCCGTCGAGATATTCGCTAATCCTATGAGATATAACTGTAAGAACGTCTGCTGTAGATCTAGCAGAACGGAAACCATATTGCATGTCTTTAAGACGGTTATTTTCGCTGAGATGGTTGACTACTTCTCTATTTAACACAGATTCCAGCAACTTACTCATGATGTACACGAGACTTATTGGTCTGTACTGAGAAGGATATGATCAATCACCTGAATTCTTAAATACAAGGCATAATTATGAGATTTTCCATGGTATTGGGAAGAATTTCTCCTTAAGACAACGCTTAAATAACTTTGTAAGTATGGGCGCTAGTTCCGATTGAAGCTTTTTTGGGCACTATAATCGGAATGTCATCAGGATCAGTTGCTATACTCGAATCAAGGTTTTGATTAGCTTGGCACATCCCGTACAAATTTTTGTATGTCGCATAGTGTGTTTTCAGATACACAAGGAAATACTGGGGGTTGACGGCCTTGGTGGTTAAGTGTAGAATTACCTGCAAATAACTTGACTTTATCTGATGCTGACGAGATTACCTCAGGTCCATGATGATAGTTGGGATAGAGCACACGCTTCTGTTCAGGATTCTGTTTGCTACTTGTCAAAACTGATGGGAACCAAGCCGCTGCTCAGCTACTTTGGACTTGACAGACTGAGCATACAACTTTCTCGCGTTCTTTATTACGTTTTCACAGTGGTTGCTGGCACTCCTAAAAACAGCTTAAGTCTTAGTGCATCGATTACGTTGGAAGTAATGAAAAAAGTAATTTCTGTGTTCAATTGCAGCAGCACATTCTGGAGAGAACCACGGCTGGCTATTAGGTTTTTGCTGGAACTTTTTCGAGGGTATGAAACGGCCTATACCTACAATTCCGTCAGGTCTGATACACATCCTTTTTAACATCGAAGGTAGAGCTAGATCTGATATAAATGTACGGAAGTTATCCAGTCAGCCATAGAGTATCGATGGAGCGGTACGTCTGAGGACCTATTATATTTTGTTTTTTTATCTTAACTGATACAACAGAGTGGTCGGAAGATCCCAGTGGAGACAGAACGGAAGATAAACATAGCTCAGAGCTACTAGAGTATAGCCCGTTAAAAACGGGTACAATTTATAGACTGTTAACTTATAATGAGTGCTTTATGCCAAACCGATGGTTGAAACGGTAACTTTGTGATCACTTTTGCATTAAATAATAATCTATATTAATCCTTAACTCTGCATTGCAAGGGTTATTTAATACTTAGATTGTTGCATGTTGTCATAACAAACGTACATTTTAGCCAGATTGGGCCAGTAGTTTTTAAGAAAAAGTTAAATTGACGGACAGACAAACTAACAGCCTAAGAGAAATAAAATATATAAAAAAAAATTCCTATGTTTGACCACTTTGATATAAGACGTAATATTAGATCTTAAAATGAACAATATATTATTTAATATCGTAAAACACATAGCCACATTCAAAACAAAATATCTTATGACAACTTTAATATATGATTATTGTAATAATAATTTTCAGTTAGATATGTTTCAAATTTTGATATTTTTCATAATTTTAAACTTGGTATATTCAAAATTATTTACTTTAGTAACATTGTGAACATTTCTGAGGCATTCTCGCTCGGCTCGCTCTTTCTTAAAACTTTTTATATCACGTCTAAATCATTATAACTACAACTTAACAACGGGGGTCGCGTGTGTATTTAATTTGCCCGACTTTTACCAGCTCGCCACGTCTTCGAAAAGCGAACGATCTGGCTTGCAGCGCAAAACTAGGTCAGACATCACGCGATTCCTCGCACCTGTTTATTTCGCTTTATAATCCTTCACTTAACGCGCTTAGCAGTTCCTCTCCCCTCGTGGCCGAGATGGTTAGGTTTCTGGATTTTTTTTCACTTTCTTTTCCACTTTCGCGTCAAGGCTTCGGGGTTCAATCCTACCTTCCTACTGAAACTTTTTCTTTTCTTTTACCCGTCCAACGTTTTTTTTTTAACACACACACCTCCAAACACCCGGGCAACGCCGGGTACTCCCCGATAGTTTATAATAAAAGAAGAGGTGTCATTTAATATCGTCGCAAGTCATTTCTTCGTCTGCATATTTTAAAACTAAATATTAATCAGAAGTGATTTTTCCATGGCATTCATCGTCAAATCCAAATAGCAGCCAACGTGACATTGTAAACAAACGCAGACGAACTTTAATGAATGTCATTATCATTACTCTTTTTTACTCGCTGGCTGGCCGCCCGGCGTTGCCCAGTCGTACGCTTACACATGATATTTTAATTTGTGCATTTATGCAGACTGCATGTGTATTATCATAGAATCAATCTTCTATTGATTATTTTATTATTCGAGGAAGAATTTGCCCGGTGAAGTAATTCGCAAAAAATAAATGAATAAATAAATAAATAAATAAATAAATAAATATAACAGATGTTTGTTTCTTAGAGTCTTACACTGTCAATATTTGCAACAGAGCGTGGAAACTTTCAGGTCATGAATGCATAAGTTTAATCATCATAATAATACAATTTGCAATCTCTCTGATCCATTTTGGGCGGAATAAAATAGAAGACATTATTTTGGAACGTTATTCGTAAATATAAATATATATGTATATATATATATTTATATATATATATATATGTGTGTGCGCACGCATGCGCGTGTATGCGTGTGTGTGTGCGTGTGTGTGTGTGTGTGCGTGTGTGCGTGTGTATGTATGCGCGTGTGTGTGTGTGTGCGTGTAGATGCCGTAAAGAATGTTTTTATTCAATAGTTTTGCATTTTTGTGCATTTTGATACTGAATAGCTTGCCTTTGTACTCATTTTTTTTTTTTTTTTTTTTACAAAATCGGCGTTATCGTTTATTTTGATCTTTATTTCTTCGTGTCATTAGGAGTTGAATAATCTATTTGCTTTTGACCCCGTGGCATCGCGTACGAATTCACCGTCCGACGCAAACAACGATAAACATCGTAATTGGCAGAGTTAATATGCTTATTAACCTTATTTTATCTAAAATGTGAGCACCTCAACAATCAAACCCTCTTTTTTTTTGGAGGGGGGGGGGCCAATACAAATACAAAACAACAATGATAGAAATAAATAGAGAAGGGGGAAGGGGTGAAAGGAAAGATAGAAGTAAACAAAGACAAAAGAAGGGACGATCAAAAACGAAATAAGAATTACATTACATCAAGTAGCTTTATAACTTGTCTGTAGCAAGTTCAATTAAAAATAATCAATGAGAAGTAGTTAGAATAATAAACAGTTTAAAAAATTATTTCGACTGTTATTCATTTGCCAGTACATCACCATTGACGTTGATTAAAGATGTGTTGTATTATTTATATATTTATTAATTATATTATGTTTGTTTGTTTTTTAATTTATTTTTGTCAAATTTTTCTTTAAAAGATGAGCAAATGAAAAACGTAGAAAGAAAGATCCAAGACTAGTATATAGGGTGCGAAGAAAACAAAACGATATATAAAAGTTAAAAAAAAAAAAATTAAGAACGTGAAGAAAAGAAAGGAGGTAAAAAAGAGGGAAAGAAAGAAATATAAAAAAAAGTCATAAAAAAAAGAGAAGATAGTGAAGAAAGAAAAAAGGACAGAAAGAAGGGGAAGGAAGAAATTGAAAGAAAGAAAGACGAAACAAAGAAGAAAGGAACATAAAAAAATAAAAGAAAAAATAAACAGATTAAGAGAAATAAAATAAAAAAGAAAGAAATACAAATAAGAAAAGGAAAAATCTAGACAAGAAAGAAAAAACCAAGCAATAAACGAACTAAATAAAGAAAAAAGAAAGAAAGAACAAAAGAAAGGGCAAAAGAAAGAAAACGAGAAAGAAAGAAAGAAAGAAAGAAAGAGCAAAAGAAAGGGCAAAAGAAAGAAAACGAGAAAGAAAGAAAGAAAGAAAGAAAGAAAGAGCAATAAATAAAATAGACAGACATTTTTCTTTTCGTCTTTCCCGCCAGCCGTCAATCTATCTTGGTGTTAGACCTCCCGAGGTCGCAGCGATTAAACAATTGATGAGAAGCGGGGGTCATAAGTAAATCATATTAGGCTAATCCGACGAGGATCCAGACCGGCAACATCAAACGACTTATCTGTAAGCTAGACAGATTAACGACATTCTCCCTATTTGTATCATGTACTCAAGTCACCGGCCCTCCAGGGTGACGAGATAGGCAAATGACATGCAAGATTACGTGGATTTCGTAATCCGATTCTTCAGATCTTGCAAAAAAGGTCGTGGCCGCTTTTTTTTTTTTTTTTTTACCTCGAGGCAGCCTTTTAATGTTTTACCCTTCGTTTATCGTCCTGGTAAGTTTTATGTGGAAGTATGACGCTTTTGAAAAGAGCTTGTCGTTCTGTAAGCACTATGGGCGCTATGAAATCGCTAAGCAGCTTGCTATCAACCAAGCTTTTCAAGAATTATTAGGCAACACATATAGCGGTGTATTTATTTATTAAGATTTATCGTTATAGCATACTTTCGCTTTTTATCCGTTCAATTGTGTAATCATCAATAAACTGTGCGTAAAATGAGTACGTGTACTAATCTTTTTTTTTAAACGACGTACATGCAGGCACGCACGCATAACCGATTTATTATATATTTGATTTTATAAGCGTGTCCTTGTGTTTATGTATCATAGCACGCACACACACACACACACACACACACACACACACACATATATATATATATATATATATATATATATATATATATATATATATATATATATATATATATACAGTATCGGCCATAATATAAGGAACGGAAAAAAATTTACAATTATTCATGTATATTTAAAAAATTAGTGCATGGATTTTTCTGAAATACTCAGATTAAACAAATAGACCCAATGTGTATAAACTAGTACCAAAACAAAAACTTATGATTCAATATTGAGAAATATTTTAGTTTAAAATAAGTAATTTGAAAGTAAATTTTAAAGATCATGGAACGCTGGCCTAATGGTTACCTTATTTCAGTCACTGTCATTAGGTTTTGGTTTCGATCTCAGCTCGAGTATTTTTTTTTTTTTTGCTTTGTTTATTTACAAGAACCGAACGGTTTAGAAAAACATAATACTTGCATACACATGCCTCAGTTTCTGTATTAATAAATATATAATATTCATGCGTATTTTACGATCAAGCAGTGTCGGGCGACCTGCTAGTATATAGTGTAAAATTTGGTTGAAAATTCAAAGATTCACGTTTTATTTTTCATAACTTTCGTTTATTTCCTGTTTTTTCCATTACAGCTGTTTCATTAGTGGGTAGGCAATTTCACGATTTATGTGTCCATAAAATATTCTGTCCCCACCAACTTCTTCAGATGTTTATCCATTAGATTTTTTATAATAAAAGGTATATTTTTAACATGCTGAACATCGTATGTGACACATAACACCAAAAGATGGAAGAAGTGAGGAGGCATGGCTTTTGAAATCTTTTTACCCGAATACACGTTCACTTTTATAGATAGATAGATAGATAGATAGATAGATAGATAGATAGATAGATTAAACAAAATTATATATATATATATATATACATACATAAATATATATGGAAACATTTTTTGTTTACTGTAAAGATTTTACGCAAATATTATGCAAGTATAAATCATATAGAATATCTGCATGAATATAATTACACGTAATAGATGCAATAGACGATCATTTCATGATGAAACCGAAAACACTTATAGGGAATTAATTAAAATGAATGTTTAAAAGAATATGCAAATTGGCTAGACCTTTTGCTAGTGAATGCATTTCTACAACCCCTTTATAAGAAAATTGTATTTTCTTTTTAAATAAATAGAAAAGAGGGTTTTTAATATGAATATCAATACACATAAGAGAAAAACGAATTTTTAGGAGTATATATATATATATATATATATATATATATATATCATTCAATATGTTAATATATATATGGTTAAGTGCCAGGTTTAGTCGATTAGAAATACTTTAAAGATTCGCCGCTTACTCATTTTTTGGCCGAATTTCAAACAATTATTACAGTTTATAAATCACCTTTTCAGCTATATTGTGAAAAAAAATTTCAATTTTCGTTCTGTAAAGCAAAATTATAATGAATTTCCTGGTGTTTAAAATCGTAAAAACAAAAACGTAAGCGATCGATGTTTTTTTTATGGCTGTTTTCCATAGCAACCACGTCATCTCATCTACTACTATTGCTACCAATTCACCGCTCTTGCGAAAAGAGAAGCTATAAGTGAAACAGAGAGGATGAAAGATTGAAAGGGGGATAATTGAAAGGCTTTTATTGAAGGCAGGCGGTTGTCGTACATTGTTATTACATATGTGCATATTATGTTTATGGGAGCAAAAAATAAGACTGAAATCAAAGAACAAGTTATTATACTGAAAGCCTGGAAAAACCATAGATTACAATAGAAAAATAATATGGTTAAGCTTAAGCATGGAAAAGTAAAGGATTGATTTTTAAAACTGGAAAGGAAAAGGACAAGATATTCTAGTAAAAAATAATAAATTTGTAACTAAAAATTTTGCAGCATTTAGATTTTTTCAAAACTTAACTTATAACATTATATAAGCAATGCTTAATGCTGCAATATTTTAAGTTATACGTGTCATTTTCTTTTCCAGTTTTAACAACTACTCCTTTACTTTTTCATGTTTAAGCCTAACCATATTACTTCATGCTCACATTTTTCTATTTTATATATATATATATGTGTGTGTGTGTGTGTGTGTATATATATATATATATATATATATATATATATATATATTCTTGAAAGTGTTTCAACCTTTAAAACTATATAAAAAGAAACTTATTTGTATATTTTTATCATCCACTGGAAAAAAAAATTTTAGTCAGTAAGTCATTTAATCACCCACAATCTCTGAATCAACTTGCTTTCTATAATTCATAATAGTCCTAATGTTATTCAAGGGATCATCAGTTGTCTACCATGAAACAGTTTCAGGAATTTAAAAACAGACCAGTATATTAAATCATGACTCCCCAGCAGTGTTGATTAAACACCACCTCTCTTAATTATATATGTGTGCGTGTGCGTGTGTGTGTGTGTGTACAGACGTCAGCTGAGAATCATACATGCGATTATGTACAAATAGCGTCAATAGAATGTAGTCCCTCCGCGATTGTATTAGGAATGCGATTATTTTCTTGCGCAAGTTTATGTTTTTTATGATCTTCTAGACGTGTCTGTTCCTGCATGCGTGTGTCAGTCTGTCCCTTTATGTAGCCTCACAAACAATAATTAATACAATTTTGTCACGGTTGATTGGCTATGAATAAGCAACATATCCGAAATTTTATACCTTCTTTCTGCCTGTATGTATGTCTACACTCCTTCTCCTTCCTCCTTACCCCCTTCTCTCCCACCTTTCTCTGTCTTTCTCTCTGGTATTTCATTTCCTCCTTATTTTGTTGTCCTTGTCTGAACGAAACATGTAAATGAATATATAAATATGTATATGTGGGTGTGCATGTGTGTGTGCGTTTGTTTGTCTGTGTGTCTGTGTATGTATGTATGTATGTATGTATGTATGTATGCGTGTGTGTGTGTGTGTGTGTGTGTGTGTGTGTGTGTATTTGGGAAATTCCGGGAACTATTTTTTCTTTTTGAGAAAAGAACAAAGGTAATATATACCTTTAAAACACAGAAGAACAAAATAAAAAAGAAAAAGAATAACGTGCCGTTTTCATAGCTTTACATGGCTGTCGAATAATGGCGAGATTTTTTTTTATGACGACATAAATGTTTAATCATCGAAAACTCGAAAAATTCCTCTTGCTGGACGTTTATATGATTTGAAATATTTTTCATATTATAATCTCCTACTAATAAAAAAACGTAGGCATAAAGTATTATGGAATAAAATCCCGCCCACGCTAATGGAGCTATATATTCTCTTATGCTTAGCCGTTTCTTCTATCTTTCCCTCTGTTTGTTGGAAACTTCGCGTAATAAGCATTGATCGAACTGGTGCGTATATTGATCTTATTGTACTATGCTAGAATAATACCTGTCCCAGTTCTGACAAATACAAATATATCCCCCTCGTACGTGTTTTTAATTGTTTTTTTGGACATCTATTTATATTTACGCTAATTCGCTTCAGCCGTTATCATCCTGGGCACCTCGTAAAAGTAAAGTGGTATATTCCAAATAATATTCCAGTGTAATAAAACAAAAACATTGGTGTCGCTTTTAAGGCAAAGCTAATAAAATATGTTTTGTTTTTCTACTACTATAGTTATTGTAACAAAGTTTTAACATTACAAAAGTGCTTGGGAAAGGTCACTTCTGATTCATAATAAAATGTCCTGGTAATTTCCTTTCTAATTAATTATAAAATGCCCTGGAAATATCCCTTCGGATTAATTCTAAAATGCCCTTGAAATGTTCCTTCTGATTAATTATAAAATGATCATAATGCTGCGAGATCAGGATAATATCAGAACAGTTTAACACATTGGTGCAAGATAGCAGGACCTGAAGTGATTTAGTTAAGTTTTACAAGGTCCAACCTCATTGTAATTGATAAGTTTCTTACTGATGTATGTTTTTAAAATTGTTCAACTACCGTGGAATTTCCACGGGTTCTGTTATTTACTTGTTTATTCTTTAGTTCCTTAAATCAAATTGCTTCATATCTTGTCTGGAGTGATGTATACAAAAATAAACAGATTTTTTCCACGGTTATGTCCCTTTACAAAGATATAATGGTCATAAACCTTGTATCTGGAATCTTTCTTAAAATTCGAATCCAAATTCTTGATACGATATTGATTCTAGAAAATGCCTAAAGCCTATCAGAGTTGAAAATAAAATACTTTTTGCAGAGTTATCGACACAATTAATCTGTATTTGCAACCTTATTTCTTTTTTAGTCTGATGAGGTGTTATCCTTGAATTATAATTCCACTTAGTTAGCTTAAGTGTTTCTTCTTTTTCTTTGGAAGCAGGGATTTATTTTCAACACAACAAAAAGTCTGTTTCCCTTTTCCCTTTATGTGCCTAGTATCGCACGGGATTTACATGGAGAAAACCTTTTTGCAGGTGCTTTCCGACTGTAAGACACATTAACGCAGAACTGCTTCCGTGTTGACTACAATCTGGTTCTCTTCAAATAGACTGGCAACAAATTCTTGCTATAAACTATCCCGTGAGTAAAACACAGTCCATATCTTTAATCAGTTTAGCACTTCCATCGTGTTCCTCAACTTTCCGTTAACAATCACTCCGTCTTATTAACCCGCACACTCGACTGGCTCTAAATGTTGATAAGCGGTGACGCAGTCGTGGAAAACATATTTGTTAAAATGCAATACATTCTAGAATATATATATATATATATATATATATATATATATATATATATATATATATATATATATATATATAAAGCAGAGCACGTGTGCGTATGTTTTTGTATTGATAAAAGCAGTCCGCTAAATAAAAACTACAACTTTTGCGTAATGTAAATGAGCCATATGGGTGCTTTGAAAGCATTATGGCTGTCGCAAGTTTAAACGAGGTTAGATTTTATCTATAACTGCAGACTATCATTTTAAAAATATGTGTTTCATTATATTTTTAAGGTGTATAGGGTAAACTTAAAAACTCGGCGTATCCCAGGGATAAATATAAACAATTTTAATGTTAAAGAAGAATATTGAAAACAAGAAACTCTGTATTATCCTGCAAATATGTTGAAACAAAAAGGTGCCATTCTATAATTGGAGATATTAGAAGAAGGCAATAGAGAACCCGGGAGTAAATATAAACATGCATGCGTTTAATTTTAGTGTTGAGGGGGTGGATAGGTAAGACAAGAAACTCGCGCTGAGAGAGAATAATAATTCTATTGTTTTTTGTTTTGTTTTTTGTTTTTTGTTTTTTTGTTATTTGCAATACATTAAAATAAAACAGGAGCATTAAAAGAGGGGAAGAGAAGACGGGGTGAGAATGAAAAAGAGAAGACAAAAGAAGTGTAATTTTGAATACGTTCTACGATTTTAATATTCGGTCCTGATCGCTTTTTACTTTTTAGACAGTCCTGCATAAAGAAAGGGTAAGAATTATGTGATGTGTATTTGAGATGCACTCTTTCGTATCATCATCATGATGAAGTTTGTTAACCTCCATAACATTTTCATGTGCCTCTTAGTATGTGCGCACGCTATCACAATACGCGTTGGAAAGCGCTGGTTGAGTTTGAATAAAATAAAATATGTATTATATACGTTTGAAGCCAAAATAACGCATATATTACAAAAAAAAAAACAGACATTTATTTTGTTTGAAATTTATATCAAAATTCATAAATATATTTCGAAGGAAACCTCCATCTTCAGTATGTCTTTCTTTCTTTTCTTTTTTTCCATGTTGTGGTTGGAGCAGAGAATCAGCAAGTAGAAGTCCGTATGCGTATTTTATTTTATTCAAACTCAACCAGCGCTTTTAAGGAACAAGAATCTTAACGTGAATCCCGCGTGACCAAGATTCCGAGATTTAAAAAACTACCGCAAAAACAAGGACTTCTACTTGCTGATTCTCTGCTCCAACAACAACATGGAAAAAAAAGAAAAGAAAGAAAGACATACTGAAGATGGGGCTTAGCTTCGAACTATATTTATGAATTTATTTATTTTGTAATAATGTATTGTTTTGGCTTCAAACTTATATAATGCGCATTTTATTCTATTTAAATTCAACCAGAGCTTCTAAGGAACAAGAAACATTAAAGCCATTAGATATAAAAATATTTGTATTAAATTAACAGTAGGTTCTCTACATTGCAATGTTTACTACAATGTATTGTGTACTAAGCCATTGCGTGAGGTATGTAAAAATTTCACAAAAAATGCGCCACAATAGGTTCCTAACAAGTGAAGGCAATCAATCGATTTGATTGAAAAAGTGCGCGATTTCACACGTTTCGATGACATCGAGAATATGGGGTATAAATAAAGCATTCGTTGAGCATCATTCAATCCTGGGTTTTCCATTTCCTACTAGTATATTCTATGTATATGTGTGCGTGTGCCATAGGCTCTATCGTCGATACAACGTATGAGGTTCCGACAACCCACATTTTTAAATTTATTTATGTCTTTGCCTCTAATGACTTTTCAGTCCATCAAGAGACCTGCAAACAATGTCGCATATGGAACATGAGTATGGATTGCCAGCTGCTGAGAGTGGTGTCGCTGCTAATCGTTTTGTTCTTTTTTCTGTTTTCAACTTACTTAGGATAACATATTGAATTATTCGGATTCGTTCAAAACAACGCGATCTCCATTCCTTACGATGGACTGCTTCTTTTTTAAAAATCCAATATGGCATGTTTACTGCAAACGGATTACCTTTCAACTTGTCCTTGTGCCTAAGCCAAGGCCAACCAACATTTCTTGTTCAATCTGCCAGCGGGCTGTACACAACAATTTTTGGTATTCTGTTATCAGGCATCCTCAAGACGTCACCAGTCCACCACAATTGTAACTAGATGAGAAATGGTTTGATGCCAGATATTTTGCATATTGGATATATATATATATATATATATATATATATATATATATATATATATATATATATATATATATAATGGACTCTCCCGTCGTGTTCGACGCATGAGGGCCAAAAATTCGCTCTGTTTCACTCTGCCTTCAATGCTTGTGCCGCATGTGTGACACGAGGCCAGCTCTGCTCCCACAAACCAAGCCGCACGACTCACAGGATACAGGCTGGGAAGGTGCTGTTCCTACTCTTGCTCTACGAAGCTTTGTTTGATTCGATAGCCGTGTGTCAATGTATGTGTTAATGCCCGCAAAACATTTTTCCCTCCACAATTTTCTATTCGCAGCATCTCCTTCAAAGGTTTTTGTGTTCAGGCCTGCGTGCTTAAGATTGTCTTTCAGCTTATCCCTGTACCTCAGAAATAGACGACCCACATTTCGATTACCCTCTTTCAGTTGACTGTATGCTAGTTGCGTAGGAAGACGGTTTTCATCCATGCGAACAAGGTGACCAGCCCACCGAATCTTAGACTTAATCAGGAAGGCCTCAATACTTAAAATGTCGCACCTAGCAAACAATCCCGAGTTAGGGGCCTTGTCTTTCCATGTTAATCCACATATACTGCGAAGGCAATGCTTATAGAATGTATCCAGTTGCTCAATCTGCCTACGGTATGGGGTCCAGGCTTCCGATCCATACAGGTGTATCGAAACAATCACTGCACGATAAAATGAGATTTTGGTCTTTAGAGTTAAACGTCTTTCATTCCATATCGCAGTTTGCCGAAGGCATCAGTCGCCTTTGAAATTCTGCTCAATATCTCATCATCAAGTGATGCTGACGAATTCACATTACTTCCGAGATATGCAAAGGACTTAACATACTTAAGAGGCTGTCTATTCACTAAGATTTTCTGAGGCGGTTCCACATATTCTGGTCTCGGAATATTCACACCACCTTGCTGCAACGGGGTGGGCTTTGGTGTGTAGATAACTTCTGTATCTTAAATACTAATCGTCAAACCAAATGATTTTGCTACATTGGAAAACTTGTCAACTAATTCTTGTGCTTCTTCAAATGAAGAGGCCACGAGTGCAGCATTGTCTGCAAAAAGAAAATCACGAACCATTTTGCTTCTTGTTAGTGTTTTAGCTTTGAATCTTTGATGATTAAAAAGACCCCCGGTAGTTCTAAACTCAAAATGGACACCTTGCGTGTAATCTTTAAAAGCATGCTCGAGCATAATTGAAAAGAAGATGGCAAAGAGCACAGGTGCCATAACACAACCCTGTTTCGTACCGGTTTTTACCTTGAATGACTCAGAGAACTTTTCGTCTGCTCTTAAACGTGTCTCCATATTCTCGTGAAAGGATATTATTACATTTAACATTTTTTCAGCGATTCCAAATTTATTCAAAACCTTCCAAAGTGCGACTCTGTTGGCAGAGTCAAACGCCTTGGTTAGGTCAATAAAAACGACAAACAGACCCTGATTTTTTTCTCACGTGCCTTTTCTGCAACTTGGCGTAAACAGTAGATCATGTCGATGGTTCCCCTTCCAGATCTAAAACCACACTGCGTCTCAGGATACATTTTGTCTACAAGATGAATGATTATCCTGTTCAAAATGAGACTGGCTAGTACTTTTCCAGCCACAGAGAGCAGTGATATTCCACGGTAGTTATCACAATCAATGCGCTTTCCTTTATTCTTGAAGAGATGGATTATTGACGAGTTCCTGAAATCCTGAGGTACAGAACCGCTTTCCCAGATCCTGATGAATAACTCCAAAAGTTACACTTGAACTTCTGCATGTCAGTACAGTTGGGGAAACAGGGACCCGGAAGGCAATTCCAAAGTCTAGCAGTTCTGGGGAAGAAACTACTTAAGTAAAAAGTTCTCTTACATAAAGGGATCTCTACTGTGTAGGGGTGGGGTTTAGATGCTTCTCGAGTTTATCGGGGGTATTTACGTCGAAGGGGTACGAGTGCTTACAGTTCGTCGGAACATTCACCATCAAAATACTTGTAGAACAGGCAGAGGGATGCAACATTTCGTCGATGGAAAAGAGGCTGAAGCTTAGATGACAGTTAAGGACCTATCAGGTTGGCGACTCTCTTTTGAACGTTGTCTAGGAGCGAGAGACTAGCAGCAGATGCGACAGTCCAAATATGACAACAATACTCCATGCATGGGCGAATGGTGGCCTTATAGAGGTATAGGATACTTTCGGGTGTAGAAGATTTCTAGAACAGTAGAAAGAGCCTACCTTCTTCGCAGCGGTCCTGGCAATACTCTCAATGTAATTGTTTTAACTCATGTTTCCTGTGAACGTTGGACCGAGGAGTTTAAAAGAAGTATTTTCAGATAATGAGTCTTTCATCATTGCTACTGGTGGTAGAGAAGGTTACGTGTAATTATTGAAGGAAATATGTTTAGTCTTGGCAGCATTGAATGTGACCATCCATTTGTTTCCCCATTCCTCTACAGATCGGAGGTCATCCTCTAGTGTTTCTGCAATTTCTTTAGATATGTGTTCATTTGTTTTCCTGTCGTGACTGTTATAGAGCGTGGTGTCATAGCATATATACCCATTTGAGAGACAATTTTGCCAGGGAGGTAATTTATAAATATTAGGAACAATAAAGGTCCAAGGACAGACCCCTGAGGCACTCCTGCATTTATATTATATTGTTTAAATATACGACCATCGAGGAAAACATGGATTTTTCTCTTATCTAGGAAGAATTTAATTACGTTGACTATTCGTCCAGTGATATCGTATGATCTGATTTCCCTTAGAAGACCTTCATGCCATACCCTGTCAAAAGCCTTTGATATATCTAGAACTACCGCTCTCCCCTCCACTGCTTTGTCCAGTGAATGGTATATACGTTCAGAGATTACAGTGAGGATATTTGCTGTGGAACAGGCTTGCCTAAGACCATATAGTTGGTCGGTCAGAAGTTTCGCATCTGTAAGGTGATGGACTAGACCTTGATTAATTATGAACTCAAATATTTTGGCGAAAAGCGGGAGGAGGCTAATGGGGCGATAATTGAATAGGTCAGTTCTTACGCCAGAATTCTTGAAAACTGGTACCACAGAAACGGTTTTTCAGCAGTCCAGAAAGAAAGATTCATTAAGGAATTTGTTGTAAAGTTTGGAGGGAACTGAGGCTACTTCGGCGGAGCATTTTTCTTAATAACACAGCTGGGATGAGATCAGGGCCACATGCTTTTGAAGTGTCAAGATTTTTATGATAACATGCACCTGAGAAGGGGCAATTTTCAAATTGTCTAGTGTCACGTCTGTTCGCAAAGGAAAGTCAGGGAGGGGAAGGTTAACAGGGTCCAGTGTGGAGTTGGAGACAAACCGATTGGCAAGCACCTTAGCCTTCTCATGATTGCTGGATAGACTGTTGTGAATTTTGCAGAAATTACGGGTTCCTAATTTCTGAGCTTCGATGCGTTTTTTGGTGATTTCAGTAAATTCTCTTTTAGCTGTCGCTATTTCTTTCTTACGGTAACTCCTAGCTTCTATATACTTTCGTCTGTTTGAACTGAACTTATGTTGGTTAAATCTGCGGTACGCCTGCTGTCTTTACGAAATTACAGCTGCACAAGTAGAAGAAAACCATTGCGGAAAGTGGGGCTTGCTATAAAATTGGCGAATGGGGACATGTGCTTCAATTGACGTTTTGAACCAGTCAGTGGTCTCAATTGCGCACTGTTCAGCAGGAAGGGAAAAGATATTTCCCCATGGACCATCTCTGATGAAATCTCTGATGGCTTCCCAGTCAACCTCTTCATAATATCTCGTTGTTTTCAGCAATGGACCTTCAGTTTTGGCTCTAGAGTTTAGGGATATTTCAACCATTATCACCGCATGATCAGCGTTCCCAAGTGGCCTGTAGGCATTCGTTGTACAATCATCAGGAACTGTGGTCAGAAACAGATCTAGAGGTGATGCGTGTTGTTCTTGTGAGTCTTGAAAACGGGTTGGAAACGTAACCATCTGTGATAGGGAATGGCATATAGAAAGGTTATGTGTTGTGCTACCAGCTCCATCTGTGTAAGTAGAGAATCCAAGCCAGTTGCTGTGGTGGACATTGGAATCACCAAATACATGCACTTGTGCGCTAGTGTCGAGGGAGAGTGCTGTATCTCTGCTGTCAGAGATTTTGTTTATAAGGGTGCATCCTGGCTTGAGGGAGAGCGGTAGATAAAATAAAAGTAGCTAATGTTATGTCGAATGTTAAGTCTAAAGCACATAAAGGCTTGACCGTCCGATTCTAGGTTTGTTTCTCTAGTAAGGGAGAGGGTGTTACTAATATAGACCCCAAGTCCGTGCATATGTCTGCCAGAGTCCTTATGGCAAAGTGGGAGATATCCAGGCATGTTAAAGTAGTTAGAACGGATGGAGTAGTGTAGGTTAGTCTCACTTAGTGCTAGTTTGCTAGGAGAAATGCTTCTACATCATCTAAATTAGTTCTAAGCCCACGGATGTTCGAAAATGCAAACCTCACGAGAGGAGCCAAGTTGGTTTTGTTTGAGTTTAAGCCTGGTTTAAGCGTAATTTTTATTGTACTGTCATCATTTTTTTAACTGTTTCAGTTTAGGTAAGGGGTTCTGAACAAGTAGCTATGCAGAATACCAGACATACAAAACCAGTAGACCTTCAGCCGACCTTTTATCTTCTAGGATTGTGGCCACAGGAAAGCTCACAGGGGATGCGTGCAGGGTCCCTATCAATGCACGACATAGCACTACAAACATCCCGATATTATACAACTGTTGATGGAGCAGCACTTCAAAGACTTAGGTCTCCTGTACTACCAGTCGGAAACAGCAGCTAGGAACTGTCAATCCAGTACCCTCAACCCATCAGACGAAGGTCAACCCAATCCAATTGCACTGGCATATATGGCACTTAAGCACTCCCAAGCGCACAGTTTAGAGGGATGGGATGTGTCGGGAGCGGAGAAAATGGCGTTCATTGCGCCAGTCAGGAAACAAGATCGACCACTGAGTGTTTCTGTCGAATTCCTGTGATAGTACGTCTGTTCTTGGCTAATAGGCAAAGAAGGAGTATGGAAGCCGGGTGATAGACAGAGCCTATCTAGTCCTTAAGCAATTTAGGTTTGCAAACCGGTAATTTGTTTGAGTCACCAGCTCTAGGAAGGTTGTCATCCAAGACTGGAGAAGCCTCCCTCCCCTTAGCTTTAGCATCAGAATTTTCCTTCTCCTAGGCGGATAACCTGGGAAGATCTACGGACCCATCAGCACCGAGAGGGGTTGCCCCGCGCCTGGGTCCTAATCCAGGTATTTCTGCGACCTCGCGTGCGTAGTTAATGTTACTGGATTAGTTAATTTTTATTTTGTTTTTTGTTTTTATTTATATGTTTGCTTAGGAACAGGATAACGTGTTACAGTATGGCTTGATGTTAAGAATTAAATTAAAAATTCGGTGCCCCAAACTGAATATTTAAGATGACAGGAGATCTTAGATGTATATTCAATATACATGCAAGTAACTTCATTTTTGATTTGAAGTACAATACGTTATAGGTATAACTAGAAGTAGATTATAGACTATGGCGTATTCCGTGTGTATAATTACGTCATTAGATGTGGGAAAATTTTCAGTAGATGCGAATATATGGAAGTGGTAGGTATTAAGTATGTTTCCCCTTCTAATGAAGGAAGATAACTACACTTTTCGTTTAAAAATCAGGAAGTTGTATTCTGCATAACAAAGCATAACGATTCAATTTTTGTATTAATCATTGGAAGACTATCTAAGGAAGAAACAGATAAAGATAATGTAGATCGCTTTAAATCTGAGTACAGACTACTGCTCGTAAGCAAATAACTGGATAAGAATAAACTCTAATGAATGTCTAGAGGTAGAAATGTATAGATGTTTAGTGATAATGACTTTCAAAGCGCACAGCATGCGAAGGTTAAGGACTGAAAGCTAAAGACGCCACTCCAAAGGCGTGTGTAATGTATGAGTTTTAGTGGCCGCTTGGGAAGTAGAGCAAATTGTTAGTTTGCAGGAGAGGGGATTTAAATTGTAGAATACAGAGTTACACATTAGAATTTAGAGTTCCAGGTAAGGTTTAGTTCAAAAAAGAAAAAGTCTTCTTTTTTTTGTAATTTAACATACATATTAGACATAGGCATTCTTCTTGGAGGAAAACTATATATTGGATATACGTAGCAAGCCAGCAGGGGTGTTTGTACAGTTATGAGAGAAAAATTAGTACATGGCGAGTCGGTGTTCGTAGTTCTAGTCGCTCATTTAGGCCAGGCACAAAGCATTTTGTATCTAATCAGAAATAGTCTTAGTGACGTAACTAAGATTACTGTACAGCTAAATTGCAAATATATATATATATATATATATATATATATATATATATATATATATATATATATATATATATATATATGATTAGTTTTTTTGGGAAAAGAATTCCAGCAGAGTGCTCAATTAAAAGGAAAATCCAAATTGTAAGAGCGTATTTATATTTTGTGTACAGAAAGTTATTAGTTGAGACAGATCATTGATACCGTCGGTTTCAAGCCCGATAATAAGGCCCGTTTAAGGTATCCTTATCAAGCTCTCTTCAGCCAATATTCGTCTATCTTATAACCGGAAGTGTGAAGTATATATACCTCCCGAATTCACGTTTAAATCTCGTTTTATTAAATCCCCCCCTTTTATATATATATATATATATATATATATATATATATATATATATATATATTACAAGGTAGTCACCACGTATCAAGGCCCGGAAGCCACTCAGGGATAAGGGTTATTGTGTGTACAGTACATTAGTGTTGGAGATTTGATAAAGTGTCTTACTAAAGGAGGCAGTTCATCAGGAATTTGTTTACATTGGACTTGAAGACATCCAGGTTGTAGTCAGGTGGGTAACAGGCAAGCGGAACAGAGTTCCACAGGCGTGCACTTCTAAGAAAGAAGTTTTGTTCATGGAATCTACGTTTGGATTTTGGCACAGATAAGGAGTGGGGAAATTTTTGACAGTGATTTCAGCTAGGCGGGTTTTTGTCGTGAAAGATTGAGAGAGAGAGGGGGGGTAGAGGGAGAGTTAGTATATATAATTTATAAATTATATATCGGATATATATACTATATATACTATATATAAGATATACATACCATAAATAATATATATACTATATATATATTATCTATATATACTATATATACTTTATATAATATGTATATACTATATATTCTTTATATACAATATATACATACTATATAATACATATATATGTATGTGTGTATATGTGTGTGCATATGTATATGAGTATATATGTGTGTGTGTTTGTGTGTGTGTGTGTAAAAGATAAAATACAAAAAAACAAAAAATGGAACAAATCAAATTCAGCAAATAATTTAAATACAACAAAAAATAAAAGTTACTAGTTCAGAATTTTTTTTTAAAATCAAATTAAGTAAAAAAAAAAAAGGTACGCTTTCGTTCCTTAAACATTAGTTCTTTGAAAAAAATACACGTAACATAAAACTATTCGGAAATACTAACCGAAAATGTATATTTATTATTAAAAGCAAACATTCTCATAAAATTATGTTTTTACAATTTAAATATATTTCCACAAAACAAATGAAGTTAAAACTATTACGCTGGGTGATAACATATTGCTTTTTACATATCGCATAGCAGTTCTGTTTTCATTCGCAAGACATTATGTGTCTTTCGAAAAATGCACGTAACTTTAAAATAGTTGAAAATCCACAATGAAAACTCATATCTATTATTAAAAGAAAGTCCTGAAAAAATCTGAATTAGAAGTGCTTTATTTTTACAATTTTAAAAGCTTAAAGCAAATAACATGAAATTTTCCGCATCTTCAGTTCCTTGCGAATAATTGTGAGTACAGTTTCCACACTGACATCATATAGTGCATGAATAGTTTTTAGACACATGGCGGTCCTTATTCATGAAATCCTTTATTTGGCCAATCAACTCGGGTGTTCTCACTTCCTTACTCCTCCTACAGCTCTTATCACCCCTCACACACTCTCTGCCTTCCTTGAATCTTTCATGCAACTAAAAACTGATGCTTGATTCATGAACAATGGTCCAAAAGCAGTCTGAAGCGTTCCATACGTTTCTGAGTCATGTTTCCAAGTTTTTAACAGAATTTTATTGCATATCGTTCTTTTAAATTGTTCTCGTGTTTAAATTTCATTTTTGAAATTTATCAGCTTTGACAATCAGGCTTTAGTAGGGTGTATTCCAATTTCTGCTGTATTTGTTCATTTGAATCTGGAATCATAAACATTGCTCATCTCATAAGCTATATATCAATAGCATACTGAATTTTTAAGAGCCTACGACAATTTTAAATGATCATACAAAGTTTAGAAACTTATCGACGGTATCTCGTGCTTTTATTTTTTTTCAGAGTATCAAGAGTAACCCTATCAAAGTCATCATCACTCGTTACACCACCGAAGAGCTGATATGTTTTTTACAAGGGAATAGCCACTTATCAAGGCCCAGAAGGTACTCAAGTATAAGTTTTAAAGAGTGCACAGTAGTCAAAAGGACAATATCATAATAATCGTTAGAAGAGTAAATTGGTAAATTGGATTACTTAAATGGGAACAGCTCACAAAGAACTTATTTACATTGGACTTGAAGATGGGCATATTGTAGTGAGCTGGAAAGCAGGTAAACGGAAGACAGTTCAACAGTTGTGTAGTTCTAAGAAAGAAGCTTTGTTCATAAAATGTAAGTTTAGGTTTAGGCACCGATAAAGTGTGGAGGAAATTATTGATAGGGGTTTCAGCCAAACGAGTGTTTATCGTGAATGTTTGGTGAGGGGCGACCATAGATTAGAGCTTAGTCGAGCACTTGGCATGAAAATAACGATAAAGCAGAGACAGGCTCGCAACGTCTCTTCTGTAAAAAAGAGGTTACAGGGTAAAAAAAAGGGCCCCTGCAAGGCAAGGAAGTCTATTTTGAACTCTGTCAAGGCAGAATAATACTTCCTAGCATCTCCTACCCAGATGTGATAGCAATACTCCATCCTTGGACGTACCTGCCTATTATATAGGTAGAGAATTGCATCAGAAGGTAGATATCTATTGGATCGATAATTAATTTTAGACACAAAATTATTTGCTATTAATTTACTGTTGTTCTCAACCCCAAACTTATTTACAAACAACTATTAATCTTAGACCCAAATTATTCGCTAATTATTTACTGTTGTTCTCAACTCCAAACTTATTTACTAATAATTCACTATTATTTTCAGACTCAACATGTTTACTATAAACTGATTATTAAAACGACCTTGGCAACAGATTTGATTTACGTATTCCATTTTAGATCAGGAGTAAAGGCCATGCCCAGAAGCTTCTCAAAACATTGAGCCTCCTCAAGACGAGGGCCATTCATTTCATATTTATCGTAGTGTGGTACATTTGGTTGAATATCAGAAACATGGACTGATAACTATGGTGGGCCAAGTTCGAATCCAGTTCGTTCCAAAGTAACACTTTCACTTAGGAACGTTGTCTAATCCATGAGTGCCGGATATCGTTATAGAATGTATAATTTAAAGAAATATATCTGGGAAACAAATGCCAACAAAATCATAATGAATGATGCTCAACGAAAAAAAAGCAACAATACCAACAGAAGAAAATGGGAAGAAAAAATGTAGTTTGGGCAGATACACCATGGATAGACTTTATTTGTGTCCTCTGCCATCCGCACAAAAAGCCTATTGTGTATGTATATACACGGATAATAGAACTAGTATGAAATATCTGAATTAAAAGGAGAGTAATCGCCGATGGCTACATGTGTAATTTACATTAACCAAGCAAGTGCTTACAAAAGAATCAGCCAAATACAAAGAAAACCAACGAAACCAGGGTTAGATTTAATCTACGATGACAAGGGTTAGTAGTTTGAAAATTAGAAACAAACACAATAATAAAAATAATGAAATGTGTTGATAATTGTTTATAATCAGTCAGATGAGTCAGGTGGAGGTAAACCTTCGACGTTATCCGATTCATTCCTTTTACTTTAACTTATATGACACACCTGTAAGTGAGTGTTGATTAATTAAATAGCGACACTGATTTCTTTGATGTCATTAGCGGTGTCTACGTTTCTTACATTAGATACTCCTATAAAGGCAGAAACAGACTAATATTGATATAGATAGACAGTAACAGTTCCTGTTATTTTTTGTCGTGTTTTTTTGTTGGTATTTCTTTATATTTTATGTTTTATAACGAACACCCCCATGAGATTTTGAAAGTACTAGACGCCATAACCTATCTATCTCTACACTTATAAAGTTGATTTATTTATAACTCTGGCATTTGTATTAAAAGCCTACTTTTTCAATTAGTATTCATTTTTATCCCCACGAAAGCAAAATGTGTTACAATGTCATCTTTTAATGTGGGGAGAAACCAGCTCCACAAAAAGGTCACTCTGGAAGTAAGCAGAAATAAAAATAGGAGGGTTTCCCATACAATTACTCGGGGAAATTAACGTCAGCACAGATGGGATACTCGGATCTTAGTCCGCAGACAACATCCTATTTTTCCTATTTAAAAATTATTTAAACGAATTTCTTAATATTTTAAGTATAAAAATGCGATCGACTTCAAGATGGTTTATTAACTTGCATATTCATGTAGTAAAATGAGTATTAATTTATTGCTATTTCATTTTTTATAACCAATATATACTACGCTGAATTTTGTTTATGCATGATTTCTTGATTCTACATGATAGCGTGGAATTTAGAATGAAAACATTCCAGCACACGGATATATTTTTATATATATATATAGCCTCCTCCAATCTTGACAGACTATGGATACCCACTATAAGGGTGCCTGCGCGTATAAATTTGTGTGGCAAGAGTTGCGCAGTCTCCGACGACGCCTCTCCTGAGTGGACATTGTGTCATACCAGTGGTAAGTGGAGGTACAGGACGACTGGAAACAATGCCGAAATCAGCGGAGAGCACATACAGCGCCTAGAATTCCCAAATGGTCACCCATCTGATACTAACCAGACTCAACGTTGCTTAACTTCGGTGATCTGGCAAGAACCGATGTACTATATATATATATATATATATATATATATATATATATATATATATATATATATATATATATCATATGATATATATATATCTATATATCATATATATATATATATATATAATAACGTGATTATGCCGTATCTTTATATATATATATATGTGTGTGTGTGTGTGTGTGTGTGTGTGTGTGTGTGTCGGTATGTGTGTGTGTGAGTGTATGTGCGATTATGCAGTATCCATATATATATATATATATATATATATACACTTGTGCCCGATATTATTCATACCCCCCCCTTGAAAATTGAGTTTATTAGGTGTAACTTTGTAAGAATTTATTGTTTACGTCCATATTCTTAATAAACCTCTTCTGATCATTTTCGTCATTTTAAAATCTCGGGATACTTGTAATAAAAGAAATATACAGCTATTTATAAAATCTGCAATGTTCAAAAATAATCATACCCCCTTATTTTTTCAGTATTAATCGAGTTTCTGACTGTTTGTTTCCTGTTTGATTCTTATTTTGAATGCTTTTATACAACCTTTGATTAATTTCATTTCGTTTTTTGCATTTTTCAGAATTAAAATGATATCAACTGAAAACCAATAAAAGAATAAAAATTATTAGAATGGGGAAGAAAAAAGAGCTTAGTAATGATCTTAGGACTAAAATTGTGAATTCACATAAGGATGGTTTAGGTTACAAGTCAATTTCCAAGAAATTTGAGCTCCCTACAGCAACAGTACAGATCATCATCAAAAAAATCCAGAGCCACCACACAACAAACAACTTGATTGGTAGAGGAAGGAAAAGGAAACTGTCTGCTAGAGCCACCAGGAATATTGTAAGAAGTGTTAATGCAAATCCAACCACCACTATTAAGGACATTTTAGAAAATCTGGAGTCTTCTGGCATAAAAATATCAAGGCAAACATTGCAAAGGACTCTGCATGAAAATGGTCTGAAAGGAAGAAGACCAAGAAGGACTCCATTGCACACCGGAAAACACCTTGCAGCACGTCTAAAGTTTGCTAGAACCCATGTGAATTCTCCAGAGTCCGTTTTCTCAAGTATTTTGTGGACTGACGAAACAAAAATTGAATTGTTTGGCCATATGGATGCTTCTTACGTTTGGAGGAAGAAAGGAGAAGCTTACAACCCAAAGAACACCATACCCACGATGAAACATAGTGGTGGTAGCCTAATGTTTTGGGGCTCCTTTTCGGCTAGTGGTCCAGGTAGTTTGGTCAAGATAGATGGAACCATGAAGAAGGAGCAATATTTGGAGATACTCCAGAAAAACATTAGACAGGATGCGGAGAAGCTCCATTTAGGACCAAACTGGGTCCTTCAACAGGATAATGATCCAAAACATACTGCCAAAATAGTCAAGAAATGGTTTGAGGATAATCAAATTAATGTTTTGGAATGGCCTAGCCAGAGTCCCGACCTGAACCCTATCGAAAACCTCTGGCACATAGTGAAAACTGAGGTTAAAAAGCGGAAACCTAGAAATTTGAGGGATTTGGAGAACTACTGCATTGAAGAATGGTCAAAAATCAGTGTTGATGCTTGTACAAACCTTGTTGATAAATATCCCAAACGGTTACAGGCAGTTATTAAGAATAAAGGGCATGCTATTGACTATTAGTAAGAGAGGTATGAATAATTTTGAACTAGTGTCATTATTGTTTTTCTTTGTATAATGTTTCAAACTTGCATAATTTATTTATTTGTTGAGTTTAAATTAAATGCTTATGCTTGATTTATTGTTTGAAAGCCCTTTAATATTGTCTACCTTCTGGTTTGAGCAATATTCTTATAGAAATCTAAAAGATCCGGGGGGTATGAATAATATCGGGCACAAGTGTATGTATATCAACGTATTAAATCTGCGGTACACCTGCTGCCTTTGCGCAATTGCAGCTGCACAAGTAGAAGTAAACCATTGGGGAGAGTGGGGCTTGCTATAAAATTGCCGAATGGGGACATGTGCTTCAATTGACGTTTTGAACCAGTCAGTGGTCTCAATTGCGTACTGTTCAGCAGGAAGAGAAAAGATATTTCCCCATGGACCATCTCTGATGAGATCTGTGATGGCTTCTCAGTCAACCTTTTTATAATATCTCGTTGTTTTGAGCAATGGCTCTTCAGTTTTGGCTCTAGAGTTTAGGGATATTTCAACCATTATCACCGTGAGTCAGCGTTCCCAAGTGGCCTGTAGGCATTTGTTATACAATCATCGGGAACTGTAGTCAGAAACAGACCTAGAAGTGATGCGTGTTGTTCTTGTGGGTCTTGAAAACGGGTTGGAAACGTAACCATCTGTGATAAGGAATGGCATATAGAAAGGTTATGTGTTGTGCTACCAGCTGCGTCTGTGTAAGTAGAGAATCCAAGCAAGTTGCTGTGGTGGACATTGCAGTCACCAAATACATGCAATTGTACGCTAGTGTCGAGGGAGATTGCTCTATCTCTGCTGTCAGAGATTTTGTTTATAAGGGTGCAATCCTGGCTTGACGGAGAGCGGTAGATAAAATAAAAGTAGCTAATGTTATGTCGAATGTTAAGTCTAAAGCACATAAAGGCTTGACCGTCCGATTCTAGGTTTGTTTCTCTAGTCAGGGGACTCCAAGTCCGTGTATATGTCTGTCAGAATCCAGGCATATTAAAGTAGTTAGAGGGGATGGAGGAGTGTAGGTTAGTCTCACTTAGTGCTAGTTTGCTAGGAGAAATGCTTCTACATCATCTAAATTAGTTCTAAACCCACGGATGTTTGAAAATGCAAGCCCCACGAGAGGAGTCAAGTTGGTTTTGTTTGAGTTTAAGCCTGTTTTAAGCATAATTTTTATTGAACTGTCATCATATATGGCCTCCTCCAGTCTTGACAGACTATGGATACCCACTGTAAGAGTGCCTGCGCGTATAAATTTGTGTGGCAAGAGTTGCGCAGTCTCCGACCACGCCTCTGCTGAGTCGACATTGCGTCATACCAGTGGCAAGTGGAGATACACGATGATTGGAAACAATGCCGAAATGAGCGGAGAGCACATACAGCGCCTAGAATTCCCAAATGGTCACCCATCTGGTACTAACCAGACTCAACGTTGCTTAACTTCGGTGATCTGGCAAGAATCGATGTACCATATATATATTATATGATATATATATATATATATATATATACCATATATATATATCATATATATATAACAACGTGATTATGCCGTATATATATGTGTGTGTGTGTGTGAGTGTGTGTGCGATTATGCCGTATCCATACATATACATATATATATATATATATATATATATATATATATATCAACGTATTATGTGTGAAAAGTTTCTACGACACTCGCCATTGAATATACAGAGTACAATTTATATATATATAGGGTAATTACACCTGTAGCACACTTGCAATTTGATTTTTATCCGCCAACAATTTCTGCATTTGTTATTTACTTATTATTTGCTCTGTAATTACATTGAGCTTCTTAGTTAAGGATTGGTATATATAAAAAGGGAAATATAAGTGAATAAAGAACATTTCCACAGAAATATATATATATGTATGTATATATATATATATATATATATATATATGTGTGTGTGTGTGTGTGTGTGTGTAGTCATTCATGGACAGACTGTTTCTATCACAGCGACTAGACTAGCAACTACCTCAACGGAGGATTGAAACTCGACCGCCTTGGCGACAGTCGGTGCTTCTAATCGTTACGCTTGTTGACTGATGCTAAGATGGGTATGATCAAACATTGTACAAATGCCTAAACTCCATTTCTTTACACAAAGAATATTGCATTATAAGCTAGTGGCATATGATATTATCTATACAATTCATTAAAAACTCGTCGTTAACTTTACGCGTCCTTATAAGGAAACCGGGAAAATTCTGTGTAACTTTATCGTAATAGAGTGAGAATGGTTTTTGCTGTGTCGCAGATCTTCCGTGTGACTAGAAAGCAAATTGATTATTAGAGCTTATACGAAGTATTATCAGCGACCGATAGTAGGTTATCTCCCTTTAACTGCAACTGCGCAATTTGCAGCAGGCTGCTTGCTGAACTATACGAAGTGAATTTGATGACAAGTTCGTATAATTACGCATTAAATCAGCTGTTGTATATTTGTGTGTACGTGTGTGCGTGTGCAGAGCCTTGATGTTTGCTTATGTATGGTGTGTGTCTTCAAATAGAAATACGTATGCTATAAGGAAGTTTTGTTTGAAAACAGGTTAGTGCATTAATTCGACATAGCAATATTATGTGATATAAATTTGTATGTACGTGTTGATCTCTCTCTCGTTCTTCTTTATAGAAAGGGCTGCCTATTAACACTAAATTCGTCTATATAAATATTTTTCGTTAGTTAATTATACTTTAATTAAATATTTTTTGTATGTTGTATGTACATTCCTATAACGTTTTAAAACTTTGATTGCAAATAGGAATACGTCATGTGTAAAGATGTAATAAGATCATAGCGGAGAGCTTGTATATCCCTATTCATTTTATTCCCCACTAAAAACAAAGGTTTTGTCTTGTTGCTGTGGCTTAAAAAGTCATTTAGTATCAAGATTCAATGGTCATTCGTAAACAAAAGTAAATGAGTGTCGGAAAACAACGTGAAAATTGATAACGTTGATTGGAACTAGACAGGTTCTTATTATCAAAAAAGACGGATGAACAAGAACTTGTTAACAGATTTTAATCAATGAGAAATCACACCGTCACAGTGTGTTTAACAGACAGGTACTTCTTGGAAAGAAACTTAGCTCATGAAAACTTTATTTAGATTTATATATACAGAGGAAGAAAGATAAACAATTTACCGTTATTGTAGAAAGACGAGTGTTTGTCGTGAATGTTTTACAGGGGGTCCATAGATTTAAGTCGAGCAACTACCATGAAAAAAATGATAGATTATGAGAGACAGAACCGGAACGTTGGGCATAAAGTCGTTTTTTTTGGGGGGGCGCTGTGTTTTTTTTAATATGGGGAAGATATAGTTCCCACAAAATGGTCAAATCGTGTTTGGGACAAAATTAAAATTATCTCGATCTAAGAAGATTCATCAACCGTCGAAAAGACAGAAAAGCGTATCATCAGAATATTACTGCACTTTGATTTTGACTAAACGATTAAGGAAGTAAATATTTCTAGATTATTAAACATAGAAATGTAAAAGGTGTGTTCCTTATTATATAACGAATATCGGTCATTTATGTATTTGTAAATAGACGTTGAGATTCTAGCTCTACTTAGTCGTTGTTTATGGCAAGCACTCGACTGAGCTTACATCTATGCAACACCTTCGCAAAAAGCTCTCCTCTAGCTACAACTGCAATCAACAATTTCCTCCGCTCTCTATCTGTGCTAAAATATGTACACAAATTCCATGAACAAGGTTTCTTTCTTAGGACTGCCTGTTTTCCGACTGACTAAAACATAGTCGTTTTCAAGTTCAATGTAAAAAGTTCTTGTCGAGCAGTCCCCTTAAATATTAAAATTTTACACAACTTTCACTACTATCGATAATGACACTGTTCACTCACGGATCATCATGCACTCATTAACACTTATCCTTGAGCGGCTTTCAAACGTTGATAATTTTAAAAAATACGATAAACTTGCTGCAAATATTGCGTTTCAACCTTGTGCCATACATGTAGCACATAAATTTTATAAACATGCCTTATTAGTTGCTCGTTCTTGTACGCGGATTTACGTGATCAGACCAGACTTAGACAATGCCACCTGCAAATAGATTCGGTAAAGTCAGGAAAAAATGTGGGGACACATAGAAGGTTTCTTCTGGTTAATATCGTTATAAGTCACTGATCATTCTGGTGGAGTTTCAAGGCAGAGATCGATAATAATTTTATAGTCATATCGAATCAGTACGTTTTAAAGTTAAATGTCCACACGTGTAATGTTTCAAAGGAACTGTCACTCACTATTTCATTCTTTCTTTCAGTCAATTGATGTCAAATCGGTTTCTATTATTTCCCCGAGTTTATAAAATTTAATTTCGAGTTGACTCTGACTGAACTTTATTTTTCCTGTTATTTTCAACTAACCAATTTATAAACTAGTGGGTTTTACTCACTAAACATTTAACATTAGCTTAGTGTGGTGTCCATAGAGAAAATATATTTATCGCTTAATTTATAAGATTTAGACTTTTGGAAATGATCAGGAAATATACAAAAATATTGGAATGCCATGAAAGGTAGATAAGATTGAGACACTTTTATTAGGATATTAATCGACAAATGCTAAATGGAACCGAGAGAATATTTGTTACCAACCATGAATGTTTGTGTCGTTAGGTAATGAGCATAATTCCAATTAGGCTTAAAATTTTGTTAAATCTATCCTTTGTATGAGGCAGATAGAAACAAATATAAATATTATTTCAGTAATGTAAGTTTTTTTTGTTTTTTTTTTCATGTCAACAACTTTTACCAAAACAGTGGCAAGTAGATAAGTTCTCGTATATCTTAGTATTGATAAATATTATGAGAAAAGGAAATAGTTTTATTGTCATTAGATGCCCTTATTTACATCGGCTTATCACATTTAATGTTGTAATAGTATGTGTGTTCCATATTCGAAAAATAAATTTTAGTGGTTGTCAAAAGACATAAAGACGTGCTGGGAAACTACGAAGATTTGTCATGCAAACTTATTATTGTTAGTGACCAATTGTACATAATGAATTTGCATGGAAAGTCTTAGTGAGTAAATAATGATAATAATAATAATAATTTAAAAAAAAGACAGGAGTTCTTTCGAAACTTTCGCTGACTTCTTTCTTCAGTGAAACCATAACAGCAACTTAATTATATATATTATTATAACGGTATTAGACAACAAAGGATTCATCAATGGGCAGTCAATCTCATATAATTGTCCCGTGTTGCCAGATTGGTCTTTTTAAAGCTAAATTTCAAAGAGTTTCCTTTTTTTAAGCAGTCTTGACTTCAGAAATTGTTTTACGTTTTTTTAAGCATACAGCAGGGAATAACTAAAGGGAGAACAATCAGAATATTAATATAGATTATTATAGACGTTGTATGCTTTACCTCGTCGGATACCACTTTAAACTATAGACAAAAACTTATCCAGTTGTCTTCAGAGGAAAATTGTCATTACCCTTCTTCTTTTCTCGTAACCTTATGAAATTATTATTATTATTATTATTAGTAGTAGTAGTAGTAGTAGTAGTAGGATATATGTATATATATATATATATATATATATGTATGTATATATATATATATATATATATATATATATATATATATATATATATATATATATATATATATATCAGATTGATAAGAAAGTTCTTGCGGAAATTTTAATTTTCATTTCAAATTACGTATTTTAAATAAGTTTTCGCTATAATACCTTTATTTTCTATATCATTTTCTCTCTATCTAAGCATTCAAATTACAATCGTCTTTTATGTTTTTATTGCATATCTATCTAACCATTTAAATTACAATCCTTAATCATGTCTTTTTTTTTTTGTCTTCAAAACGTTAAGTACAAGATGGAAAGAAAGCAAATTCGCACAATTTTCTTATTTCAATTACAGGTAGGCCGAAAACCTACTGAGACAGCGCGCGATATCAGTGAAGTTTTTAGCCCAGGAACTAATACCGAACGCACAGTACAATGGTGGATTAAGAAATTTCGTGGTGGCGATGAGAATCATGAAGCTAATGAGCGTAGTAGTCGGCTATCGGATGTTGACAACGATCAATTAAGAACCTTAGTGAGAAGCCAATCCATGTATAACTGTTCGTAAACTTGCTTCTGAATTAGATTTAACGTATAAGACGATTTCCAACAACTTAAGAGAAATTGGAAAGACAAAAAGAAGCTTGATAAATGGGTTCCCCACGAATTGACCAACGATTAAAAGAAGCGGTTATGAAGTGTCATCTTTCGTTCTTTTACGCAACAAGAACGACCCGTTTCTCGAATGGGTTGTGATTTGTGATGAAAAGTGGGTTCTTTACGACAATCGATTTAGTGGTTAGATGACAACGAAGCTCCACGACACTTCCCGAAGCCAGAGTTGCACCTAAAGAAGGTTATACTGACTGTTTGTGATCGGTCTCATCTATTACAGTTTTCTTTTCATGCAGGCGAAGCCATTACAAATGGATAAAATGCCTTGGAAACTTCGATAACGACACCCAGCATTTTTAAACAGAAAAACGGCCAATTCTCTTTAATGGCAATGCGTGATCGCACCTTTCTAAATCGACCCTGGAAGAGTTGAACGAATTGGGCTACGAAACGCTGCTTCATCCGCCATACACTCCAGGCCTCTCGCCTATCGACTACCACTTTCTCAAACATCCCGCCATTTTTTTTTTTTTTTGTGAGAAATGCTTAAAAAATCTAAGCGATATGAAAAACGCCTTTAGGAACATCATTGCTACCAGAACGCTAGACTTTTACTGGCATAAATGCACTTGTTTTTCGTTGTCAAAAGTTCATTTTGATTGTACTTATTTCAATAAATAAATTTTTGCTTGTGTTGAGATATGTTCATCTGACTTTAAAATTTAAAAACCGCAAGAACTTTCTTTTCAAGACATTGTAATATGGAACAACCCTGAAAGAACTGCGCTCCTTATCGATGTCACTGTCCCAAATGACTAAGGCCTTAATAGAGCTGAACGAGAAAAGATAACGAAATATCAGGACGTAAAAACGATTTTAAAATGACATGGTCCTTTAAAGAAATCAATATTTTACCAGTAGTGATAGGAGCAACTAGACTAATGAAAAAAAAATCCTAAGAAATACTTGGAAACACTCCCTGGAAAACCAAGCTGGAACGAAATGAGGCTAGCAGCCATAAGAGGAACAACGTCTATTCTTAAAGGAGCGCAAATGTATAAATTCAAATCGTAATGAAATCAAATGTTAGCCCCAGGTCGGAGCCCTTTGATGTCTTAAAATTAATCAAAAGAAAATCTGAAAAGAAAATATAGTGGAGTGTGTAAATATCTCCACTGGATCATTTGTAAAAAGGTTGAATTCCATCCTTGGAGGTACTTGGCTTTTATATAGATAGAGAATTGCATCAGCAGTGAGATATCTTCTGGGGAGGTAGACGGATCCTACCATTTTTCGAGCGACCTTGGCAATAGACGTGTTCCATTTCAGGTCAGGAGTAAAGGTCAAGCCCAGGAGCTTATCAAAACATGGAGTTTCCCCTAGTCGAGAGCCATCCATTTCAATTGATGCTAGATGGGGATCAAAGCGTTGATGATGTATGATGCACTATAATTAGAATGCCGTCAGAGCCAGTTGCTTTACTGGAATCAAGGTTCCTAATTAGCTTAGCGACCTCATACACAGATATTTGTATGTTGCATAGTGTGTTGTCTGTTATAGGAGGAAATACGGGGAAGTTCTTGGCAAATAGTTTGGCCTTGTCTGATGCTGACGAGAGGACCTCAGGTCCATTGATGATGATTGAGATAGAACGCACGCTTCTGTTCAGGATCCTGTTTGCTATTTGCCAAAACTGGTGGGAACCAAACCGCTGCTCAGCTACTTTGGATTTTACGGACTGAGCATATAGCTCTCTTGTATTTTTTATTACTCTTTTACAGTGGTTGCTGGCGTTCCTGAAAGCAGCTCTAGTCACAGTGCATCTATTACGTTGGTAGCTATGGAAAAAGTTATTTCTGTGCGCGATGGCAGCAGCAATTTCTGGGGAGAACCATAGCTGGCTACTAGGTTTACAGGAATACAGCAGCAAGTCCTAGAGACATACACAGGAAAGAACAATTAGAAATAAGCAATACATCCACTATGACTACGTACCGAGAAAACGGAGCTATTAAATCTGATATAGTGATCCAAGGCAAGAAATAGAAAGAAGCTTAGAAATTAATGTCCCAAATGATGCTGGGTTAAACTGACCGGAAAAAGATAACTAAATGTCAATGTTTTCTTGTGTGGTATGCACTATAACTGGAATCTTAGGCAGATCTCCATCATTCCAGTAATTGTATGTGCAGCCGACTACAGGAAAATAAATTTAAAATCTACCGGGCAAATATACCCGGTGAACACAGTGCAAGAGAGGCGCCAACAATTGTTCTTAAAAGGACAGTTAGAATCTTTCAAATATCTTTTGTTTCCAATACATGGAATAGCAAATGAATGTCTGGTACCCGGTAGTATGACCCATCCCGAGCTAAACAAAACAACGAGAAAAATTAAAAAAAAAAAAGAAAGAAAACTCATATTGAATAGAAAGATCTGAAGAATACGATTCCTGTTAATTTATTATCGCCATGTGGCATGTGCAAATGTTAACAATTTTGTTAAAGCTTCTTTTTTTAATCACTCGATTGCCAATGTCTTATTGGGTAAAAAAGGGTAATATTTGAGAGAGCACCGCGGGCCGGTTCGTCTTTACACGCGATTGTTTGTCCTCGCGCGTATTTCTAAAGTATTTGCATAAAATACGAAGGCGCACGTTCCGAAGGTTACCATGTGTATTTATTCTTTGGTTCTCAGTCAAGCGGCTTTTTGTTGCGTTTGAGACATTTCTCGTTCTGATGAGCATAAAAATTCTCCTCGTCTCCGCTCAATAAAAAAAGGTACGCAGCAAATTTAAACAGAGAACTTTACTTAACTTTATTGTTTGGAAACCTGACGGGTGGTCGGTTTGATATCATCGAAGTCAGAAACAGGATTGAAGGTAAAAAGAAGGGGGCACCACATATATACACGACGTTTGAAGATTAGTTTCGGTTTAAAAGAACAAAGCAAAACTATTTCTTTCTTCAATTTTCATTAGATTTTGTGACATTGCGTGATACTTGATATCTATGTACATTTAACTCTTGTGTGCATAACCACAAATAAGTACATTTATTATTTGGCGAATACTATCCGTATATATATATATATATATATATATATATATATATATATATATATATATAATTCAAATGAGCTTGTAACGAGTGATGTAACCCACTTTCCGGTTTACGAAATCCGGTTGCGCATGCGCGCATAAACATTAACCCTTAACAACGTAAACAAATAAACACAAATCGCTTCTTTTTTAGATTTTGACCTGCGCACTGAAATATTAACGTTATTATTTGTAAATTATTATTTAACATGGGAAGAGTAGGGGTGTTTTACAACTACTCTTTATTACAACTATACTGTCGCTATTTTCTTACAGCTAAACAACTTTATTTATGTTAAGAGTATAGATAAAAAAAAGGTTCTAAGTTCATTAAAAAATGGAAACGAAGAAAAAATTGCGTTAAAAACGATGTACGATGTAAAAAAAAAAACGATGAACGATGTAAAAAAAACAGACAGTATTAACAATTGTTTATTTGGATAATTTAAACGCGAAAAAAAGAACAATTGGGATACTGAAAACGTATATGTATCGTCAACCATTTATAATTCATTAACTGTAATCTTTTTTTCAAAAATAATCAATTATAATAAACAGAATGACTCATAAAAATCTATTTATATTCTTTTTTTTCATTTAAATATACTTTCATAGAAATGTTTCCCTTATGTCAAAAAAAAACTATTTTCTTTACGTCACAAGTGTCATGCTCATACATGAATTCCATAGCTAATATAACATACTGACCCAACGGATCACGGATAGTCTAATATATATATGTATATATATATATATACACACACATATCTCTCTCTCTCTCTCTCTCTCTCTCTCTCTCTCTCTCTCTCTCTCTCTCCAAGACAAGTGGATTTTTTTATGTGAATATTTTTTTCATCAGATTCTTGGCAGTCCTAAAGCGGTTTATGTTCACCGTAGCAAAGGAGGGGCATTTAATCCTGGTTGTGTAGTTTCAACTATCAAAGTTGAAGGAGGAAGCGTATTAGTATGGGCCTTCATGGTTCCTTCAAGTACTTGACTGTTGTACACTTGTGAAGGCAGAATGACCTCCACAATTTATAACTAACATGCTGGACCATGCTTACTAAACCTCCTTGACTAAAATATTTAATAATAACATTCCAACAAAACAATACTATTCGCTTAAAGTTCCAATGTTTTGGTTTGTAAAAACGGGAATTATTGTGATGAAGTAGTCCCCACATTTACAAATTAAAATTTCATTTAAATTTTGCGGTCTCATCTAGGGAAAAGAGTGAGAATGCACAAATGTTAATAAAAAAAAAAAAAATTAGAGGCCTAACTATAACCAACCACTTATAACCAATAAAATGCAAAAAACGAATAAAAGCTGTTATAAAGGCAGAAGAAGGACATGCCAAATATTGGTTGTTGTTGAAATAGATTTATTAATGTTTACTCCACTATTTTTAACTTTGAATTATAATTTCGATTTTTCATTGGTGCTTCATAATTTGGACTATTATATATATATATATATATATATATATATATATATATATATATGGCTGAGATAACTTTATAAATATTAATTCTTTAATATTTATAATATACTTTAATTTTACCCTCTTGGATCATTTTGGTAAATTTAATTGTAATTTATATATATATATATATATATATATATATATATATATATATATATATATATATATAACTTTCACGTTCCGGGATACTGGTTGAGATCAATTCTACAACACAACAGCAAAAGGGATGTTATTGAAATTCCATATCTAAATTTTTAAGGTAACGAAAACAAAACTCGTAGAGTGCAAAAGAAGAAAGCAACAGTATGGGTCACGCGTTAAGAATTGAAACACACAAAAAAATCGGATAATCATCTTCTTGTCTTCTAGTATATTACCTGCGCGTATTTAGATGCCTCGCCACGAGGGAAGAGTTATACACAAGGTTGTTTTGTTTTGTTTTTATTTTATTTTTTTTTATGTGGAGACATTCAGCTCCGCTAGAGTACAATTTATAATGGGACAAAAATTTAAACCAGCTCGATTGAGAAGGATGTTTCCTTTAATTACTCCTTCGCGGAAGTATCTGAAAGAGCTCTTTTCGTTCTGGTGCAGCTGTTGTATATTGGTTTATATTGGAGGAGATGATATATTAAAACGTGTCATGAGTTATCTAGTCGATGTGAGATATTGTTCTTTTAACAGACAAATAATAAACGTATAAATCGTATTTATGTTGTTTAGCCAGGTGACATGATATTGATGTGTAAACTGAGTCATGTTGTATCAGACTTATCGGGATATTTTTACAGTTCATATGTAAGAAGAATAATACATGCTTCATACCTTTTTTTCTTGAAGAGTTCTTCTGTATCTTTCCACTGCTCCGTGACGAACCATGAAACGATCAGCACCATACAATTGAGACATCTGTTCTTATTCGTGAAACCATAAAACAACTCTTTATATTTTTATAATATAAGTGTATTACAGATGTTTCAAATCGTTTTCACAGGATCTGCAGTTCGTCTACATGTTCTATTCTTACAGCTCGCTCCCTAGCTGTCTGTCCACTCCTGTCTAGACGTCTGTCCGCTCTGGTAGTCAATCCTCAACTCTCCGAATGTCTCCAAATCTAACTACATCACGTGTTCTCTTACGTCACCTAATCACGTGTCTCAGACCAACCTAATGTCCACAACTAGTTATTTGTTTATCCAAATCCAAAATAATGTTTACATCTATTTTCTATTTTCACATTCCTTTTGCGATTCACACATCAATCATTTCGTCCCCAATTTAATTGTTTATTCTTCTAATCATAATAACTGATCCAACGACCATCTGTCGCTCAAATCAATTAATAAGAATACAATAACAATAATAATAATAATGTTTTGATCATTGACTCCGCTTGCCACAGTTAACAGATACTACGCTATGATCACACCCTAAAGGGTCATAACATTACACAACATTAAAAGCTACTAAGCTTTACAGGATATTCTTTCGTGAAATGGTTTATCCTGCCCGTTTGCTTGACGTATTTGAGGTCGTCATTAATTAATTTACAGAATTTATTTTGGATATCGCTGCTGAAAATAGAAGAGCACAAATGTATTCTTTGTAAAAATATTAGCAGATACACCCGGTGTTGCCCGGTATAAAACGTAACGTTAAGTACCTTTTAAAAAATTACGTAAAAAAGAAAGAACCTGACACATTTGCATTCGAGTATTATGTGTTTTATTTTTTATCTAGTTAAATTTTGTAAGTGAAAGAAATACTCGAGTTGGGATCGAAACCAAAACTAAAAGACAGTGTATCAATTCCGATCACTACTAGGCTAGCTGGCCACGATCTTTGAAAAATGTTTTCACACCTACGTATTCTTAACAAAAGGAAGCAACCATGTGAGCGATTCTCGCATGCGCAGTCGTTCAACAATTTTCAATGAGGAAAAAATTCGATGACGCCCAAGTACCATTTTTTTCTATTTTGACTCCTAAGCAGCCCTTTCGTCCGGATTCAAATTCTCTCGATCGAGAAGGATGTCTCCCAAACTGACGGAGGAGAAAATAGATAAGTACAATGTTAAAGCAAATACGACACGTTATTTCAAGTCAAATGACCTAGCAAAATACTGCTTGTTTCAAAATTGTTCATGTTTCGTTATTATTCTTTCGTCAATTAGTTTTCATTTGTTTATCATCCCTTATTTCCACATTGTTGTTTTTTTGTTTATTTGTTTGTTTTTTTTATTTTTTGGGTTTTTTTTTTTTTTTTTTTTGAAGGATGTGTATACTTCATGTGGCAAGATTCAATACTTGACTGGCGGCTTGTGCTCGTAACTGGGGCGTGACACGCATGAGTAACATTTGATAATTAACTTGGTTGTCTCAGTCACAAAAACATTCTTAGGAAACAGTCCGTCGAGCAGACGCCTTACGGTGAGCCAATTGAATGAAGTGAAATTAGTCTGTAAAATTAACACAATAAACATAGACATTTCTTTATTCAGTGTCTTCCTAATTGCCTTATATCTTCAAGGAGCAATTAAATCCAGGTATTTTTATATATGCAAACATTTTTGTAATAAAATATGATCTGTGTGTGTGTGTCTCTCTCTCTCTCTCTCTCTCTCTCTCTCTCTCTCTCTATTTATATATATATATATATATATATATATATATATATATATATATAATTCACAATTTTATTAAACATTTAAATAATAATGAGCGCAACGCTACTATTATTAATTGTTGCGGTATTTTTCTTTATATATATATATATATATATATATATATATATATATATATATATATATATATTAGGTTGAGAAGAAAGTTTTCAATTTTGATTCTAAATTATCTATTTTCAAAAAAAGTTCCCGTCATAGTACCTTTACTTTGTATATCATTTTAAAGAGCGTTTTTTGCTTTGTCTGATTGTATAAATTACAATGATTTTAAAACTTACGTCATCTTTTCAGACCGTTGAAACAAGATGGAGAAACAAATTCGCATACTTTTCTTATTTCGATTCAAGCTAGGGCGAAAAGCTACTAAAATAGCTCGCGATATCAACAAAGCGTTTGGCCTAGGAACTACTATTGAACGCACAGTACAATTGTGGTTTAAGAAATTCCGTGTCGGCAACGAGAGTATTGAAGATGATGAGCGTAGTGGTCGGCCATCGAATGTTAAAAACGATCAGTAAGAAGCCAATCAACGCGCAGCTGTTCGAGAACTTGCTTCTGCATTAAACATAACATATACGACGATTTCCGAACACTTGAAAGAGATTGAAAAGAAAAAACTTGATACATGGGTTTCTCACGAATCGAACGAAAATACTGATACCAGACTATTTGAGGAGAACATCTAAGAACGCCAATAAATCATTAACCTCATATTTTTATAGTAAACGTGGATGCTGGGTAAAGCAAGTTTAATTGTCATAACAACACCTCAGCTTCCGTGCAGGAGGAATATGTGACAAAAATGTCATCTACCTTGTGGAAATAGGATATCGATTACGGCAACCGATCAAACGGCAGTTGTTCTTGAAATCCAACAAAAAAACTTGCTAATAATCGACCCAAAAAATTTATCATAGCTACCCATAAAGTTAACGATACACGTTCCCGTCAAAGCTGAATTCCACACACTTAGCAGCTAAATTCATGAGCTCAAGAAATAAACGCTCAGGAAATTAAAGCTTAGCTAGGGAACTACAATAAATAATATCAGCACAAATTCCGATAGTCATCGAGAGCCACATTAATGAACAAACTGAATTTGTCATAAGAAAATAAATAATCAGTACTTGAAGAATCATTAATCTTATCAATAAATTTTGCAAATCGAAAAGAATCAGGAATGCACAATCCAGAGTATATTTCCAGAACATGCGTGAGAATCTCGGCTAACCATTTACCCAGTTAATGGGTTGAGCAGAACCAACTATTGAACGAATATGTCTTCTAGGAACGTGTTCCTTGTGAATTTTCATTTTAGCAATACACCCTGAGATGTTGGGAATCCACGAGATGTAATCGATCATAGGTTTCTTTGAAAAAATGTCCCTATATATATATATATATATATATATATATATATATATATATATATATATGTATATATATATATATATATATATATACTCTGTCAGCTCACTCATGTTTTCTATCATTCACACTGAGGAAGACCGAAGGATCGGTCGAAAAATATGTGCTTTTGAAAGAAACATTTGTGTTTTTTTTCAAAAGACGTTTTGTATTCCTCCACGTCAACACACAGGAAATAAATACAGAAAAGATACAAACATTTATATTTTTTCGTATTGATTTTTTATTCATATATATTAATATATATAAGTATTTATATATATATATATATATATATATATATGTAGTAATAATACAATTCATTATTCCTCACTCCTAATATCCTAATTAATTAATAAGTGAACCAAGGATAGGGTTGAAATGGTACAGAATAGTCCCGATATGCCACAAATTAATAACTATACTTACTTAAAACCGACATACTTCTAATTAATAACTATACTCATCGAAAAGCGCCGAATAATTGGCTAGCATAAATTACTTAGTAAAATGAAGGAAGGGGCTATTCTCTTGTTCCCCTTAACACTATCCAAAGCACTACCGTTTAATACTAAATGAAACGAACAGAAACAGACTATGTCACCAAGTGGATAAAGGGGAGTGCACTTTGCATGCTTAATAATCAAACACACGAAAACGATGTACTAAAATAATCTATGGGTCGAGCACGCTTGTAATTGGAATGTTGATATATACTTACAAGAAGTAATATAGTAAAGCTGATTTACATAAAGAAACCAACCACATAATTGATCCCAAACGATAACTTAATACTGTAACTAGAGGGATTTGGGAACGGAATACTCCACCAATATAGACAAATATATGTTACTATGTGCATGTTTACATGTATATGGTCAGGAAAACCTATCTTTATAACGAAGAATATAAACCTATAAATAATTACAACCATCGAAATTAAGTTTATATATAGATATGAAACCTTTTGCCGTTGTAATTATTCAACACCGCGGTAGAATTGAAAATATAACTCCCGGTATACTAACTTTATTTAAATCATATAAATAAGCTTCTATACTTGATCACTGGCTGTTAATTTGACCATATAGACATATATCTTATATATAAACAAATAAATTAATAATTTGAAAACGAGAAACAAATTAACGGATAAAAAAAGCGAGGAATAAAATGAATAAATAAATAAAGCTTATCAATCAAGGAAATCGCCAACAGAAAAGAAAACAACCATAAAAACCAAAAATAGGGAAGTAACGGCGATGCGGGTATAATATTACTTCTGATGAAAGTAAAGACCAATAAACAACAGCCAAGTTAAAATGATACCAATAATTTTGTAGGTAAAAACTGTGGGAGTTGAGGTCAATGTTTGCATAAATATTGTAAGATTTACATGCCAAAGGTTCTGGTTTGTTATGCCTTTAAGATAAACATATATATGCAGGTTAGCAGTGATGCAATTGGTTCGGTTCTCGGAAATGATTTTTAGCGAATTTCATATGATACACCTAGAAATATTTGATAACATTATGATACCGTTTAGTAATGCTATTTTCATTCTGGCTGATAATAATGAGCAAACACACAAGCACAGAACAATAAACGTAAAAGATACAATTCTATGCTTGAATATTGCCACATTAAATAGTATGAGTCATATTTCATAAAAATCTATGAGCTTCAATTAATAATTCGAAACTTAAAAAATACTACAACAAACGAACAGCACAACGATATTAACCTATACTATTAGGCTGAAATGCAACCATAATTATTCATGAAGGAAACCTGATTAAATACATTGTACACCGATAAATATTATAGATTAATAATAATACTAATAATAATAATAATAATAATAATAATAATAATAATAATAATAATACCCGATAGAAACAAAACTCAACTGGAGTAAGATATGGGTAGAATGAGAGGGTCACAATAGAAATGCCGAATGGCTGAAAGATTTGAAAGAACAATTACAACAAATCGAAGAAAGAAACAGTGAATTAAATCAACAAGGAATCCCAAAAGAAAACCATAGGGAAATTTGCAAACTGTAAAGCTCCAAGGAACTACGAGATACGTGCATACTGGTTTAAAAAATTCACAATATTACATGAAAGTCTAGCCCAAAACCTAAGAAGATGTATGCAGGAAGTAAACGCGCCAGAGATTGAATGACAAAAGCTAGAATCACACTGATACAGAAAAGCACAGAGAAAGGAACCATCCCTGGCAACTATTGGCCAATCATGTGCTTACCCACTATCTGGAAAATACTAGCAGCACAGCTGAGGGAACAAATCTACCACTTCCTGAATAGGAACAGAAAGGATACTATAAAGGAAAAAGAGGAACACATCATTTGCTATACATATAGATCAAAAGATCCTGAAGAAAGTAAAAAGAAAAAGAAAGAATTTAGTTGTGGAAGTGATCGACTAAAAAAAGCGTACGACAGGTGTGGAGAAATGCGTGACTTACCTGGATAGACCACGTGCGGGTCGGTCACCAAAAATAAATAAAAAGAAAGAAAAGAAATGGTCAAGACTCTTATTTATAGAGTAGTGATCACGTGAGTTAGAAGAATATGCAAATAGAGGTGAACGATTTTGCAATATAAAAAGCCTGTGTTGTTAAGAGGAGGGGCAGACTGTTGGCAGAAGTCAGTGCTGTCAGACGTGCTTTAGAGTTTTGTTATTATATGCTGTGTTCGATTGTTGGGAGAGAGAAAAGAGAAGAGGAGGAACCAAGAAGACATTCTGCAGATACTTGACTTTGTGTTGGTTTTAAGCTATTTCGGCGCTTGGTGTGCGGTTACTAACAATGGACAGATTCGACATTCGCTTAATACCCGAGTTCGACGGATCTACCACTGGACCGGCTGTCGTTGAATGGATTGAAAAGGCAGAGAAAATCTGTAAACTGTGCAAAATTAAAGAACCAGCCACAGTTATCCCTTTGAGGCTAACCGGAGGGGCCTATGCAGTCTACCAACAACTCGGGGATGAACCAGACTGGGATGAAATCAAGCAGAGCCTGTATACAGCGTTTGGTACAGATCCATTTGTTGCGTGGCAACAGTTCACGAGCCGGACACTTCAACCCAAGGAAACAGTCGACGTGTACCTAGCCGACCTGCGAAAATTATCTGTACCGTTTGGTGGGGTCGACGATAAAATATTAAGCTGTGCTTTTTTGGTAGGCCTACCCGAGGAGGTCAGTAAACTGTTGCGGGCATCATCAAGAATCGATGAATTGTCAACTGATGAGTTATTGGCCCGAGCTCGAAACATCTGTAAGGAACAGGAACCAATTGCAGCAGCAGCTCGTTTTCGACATGGAGGCAATGTGGACTCTCTTCCAGATAGTAATAAGCATGCCACCCCAGTGTGCTATAAATGTGGGGAGGCCAATCATTTTGCTAAAGAGTGCCGGAGTGATAGGAGAGGTGTATATCCACAATCAAAGAGACCAGTGCAATGCTATCGCTGCAATAAGTTTGGGCACATATCTCGCAACTGTTCGGGAAACGAAGTTGGGGGCAAGGTACTATCGCTACCCTTGCCCCCTGCCAACCAATAAACACAGGATTGCCTGTCATTAGCGTTAAACTTGATGATGTGCAGTGTTCAGCACTTATAGACACGGGGTGTTCCCGGTCTATAGTTAGTGCCCATTGCTGTCCGGTGTGGCGGAGGAACCCAGTTGGCGTTATGACCATCAATGGCTTATCACGGGTATGTTGTGGTGAAGGGACAGTCACAATCTGCACTGAGAAGGGTGACACAGCTAAAGTTGACGTTCTGGTGATGCAGGAGAAACCCCTTGGCTACGACATGTTGCTTGGAATTGATGCAATACAAGCACTAGGAGGCGTTACAATCACAGCAGCTAGAGGTATCAGGCTTGGAGAAGGGAAAGACGTCTGTGCTGCCATGTCGATTGAAGAAAAGGACTTCTGTGCTACATTTGATGACAACGAAAGGGTGTGGACTGCAAAGTGGAAATGGGCCATGGGCCAGGAACCAGATCGGCTGTGCAATACGATTCCAGAGTATGCAGTTTCTACCAAGAATAGGGCCGCATATGAAGAAGAACTTCAGATGTGGATTGACAACGGTTGGTTAATACCATACCCACAGGAACGTCTGGGACCACCCAAGGGATTAATTCCGCTCATGGCTGTTGAACAACCTACCAAAGAAAAAATTCGTCCCGTAATGGATTACCGAGAGTTGAATCGGCATGTTGATGCGTTTACCGGAAACGCAGATGTGTGCGCTGCTAAACTGAGAGAGTGGCGTCAAAAAGGGAGCAATGTAGCATTTCTGGATCTAAAGAGAGCCTACCTGCAGATACGTGTCCATGAGTCATTATGGCCGTTTCAGACAGTACTACTCAAGGGAAAACTATATTGTTTGACACGTTTGGGTTTTGGCCTAAACGTAGCACCCTTGATTATGACAACCATTATTAAAACTGTTTTGATGCAGGATGAGACCACAGCAAACGCTGCTTCAGCCTACATAGATGACATCTATGTTAATGAGGACATAATGTCTGCGGATGCAGTTCGAATAAAACTGAAAGCGTTTGGATTAATAAGCAAAGACCCTAAGCGCCTAAAGGATGGAGTGCCCGTGCTAGGCCTCGAGGTCTGGGAGGAGGGCAATACGTTGCGATGGAAACGAGGGAGCCCACTTCCAAAGTTACCCAATGTATTAACAAGACGTACTGTGTTTTCTATCTGTGGTAAATTGGTAGGACATCTACCTGTCTGTGGATGGCTCCGATCGGCAACAGGAGTGGTGAAAAGACGAGTGAATACAGTAACAAAAGGATGGGACGATGTTGCGGATGATGATTCTCTCCAACAAATGATGGCTGAAATGTTGTCCAGAGTGCATAGGAATGACCCTGCCCGGGGTGAGTGGCAAGTGTCTGGAAACGAACTAAATGCATGGGTTGACGCAAGTTCGTTGGCTACAGGTGTCGTGTTGGAGCAACTAGGTGTTGTTGTGGAAGATGCATGCTGGCTTCGTCCGAAAAATGATGCCCAACATATAAATTTGGCAGAACTTGATGCCACGTTAAAAGGTCTTAATCTCGCATTGCAATGGCAGACTAATGTTGTGCATCTCCACACTGACTCATTGTGTGTTTACCATTGGTTAACCGACACCTTGACTGGAAAGGCTCGAGTTAAGACTAGAGCTGCAAGTGAAATGCTAGTACGAAGGAGACTAGCAATAATTGAGCGTCTAGTTGACGAATACAGCTTGCAGGTAGACATTACGTTAGTCTCGTCGATGCAGAATTTGGCTGATAGCTTGACTCGAGTACCAAAGAGGTGGATCGATGCAATGAGGCAGGGATCCGATCTTCAACAACAAACATGCGCGACTGTAACGGATCAATTAACACCTGACCAGATCCGTATGATACACCAGCAGATTGGACATCCTGGAATTCAGAGGACTGCATATTTTGTCCGAAGAGTATGCCCTGCAACTACAAAAGCATCAGTGAAAGCAGCCATACGTTCGTGTGAAGAGTGTCAGAGAATTGATCCGGCACCATCCCAATGGCAAAAAGGGAAGCTCGAGGTGGAGGGCAACTGGCAGCGAGTAGGGATGGACATAACACATTATGGGGGCAAACATTTTTTGACCATGACGGATTGTGGCCCGACGCGTTTCACAATATGGCGCCTGTTGACACGACAGGATGCAGCCAGCATTATACAACAGTTGAGAGCCGTCTTTTTTGAACGTGGTGCCCCGATTGAAATTCTGACTGATAATGCCGCCACATTTCGATGTCAAGAATTTCAGAAATTCGTGCACGAATGGGGGATTAAAATGCATTATCGGTGTGCATATTATCCCGAGGGTAATGGTATAGCAGAACGGTGTCACCGCACCATCAAAAGAATTGCAGCCAGGACGCAGTGCTCTATTCCAGAAGCTGTGTACTGGTATAATATAACACCCAAGGACAATGCAACACCAGCAACTGCACCAGCCAATGGGATTTACCAATATGAACAGCGTGTGAAAGGAGTTGATGCCATACCATCAGTGGTGAGTGTTATCAATACACCATATCAGGTGGGAGACCTTGTTTGGATAAAAACCCCAAATGCTGGGTGCACTACGAAATTTTTCCGGGGAAAAATAGATGAAATCATAAGTCCTCAGACCATGTTGATTGGTGGCATACCACGTCACGTAAAAGATATCCGCCCTTGTTATACCTCTTCTGATTCTGAGGACGATGAGGAGGATCACACACCGTTCAGAGATGATCCTGATCACTTACTGCCCCTTCAGGTGAGCATAGAAACACCACCAACAGAACCAGATGAGGGAATGATGGGACATACTGATGACAATAGTGAGGAGAGCGATGGACACAAGGAAGTAATGCCTCATCGAAATACTCGACAGAGACGAATACTGCCCACCCCCCGTGATTGCGAAACCCAGCGAGAAGGGATGATGGAGCATACCGAGGAGATAACGCCTCCGATTCTTCGGAGAAGTACCCGACAAAGACGGATACTGCCCCCCTGCCCTGATTGTGAGACACCGCCTATGGAACCACGAGACGGGATAATGGAACAGACTGGTAGTAATGATGGTGGTAATGAAGAAAACAGCAATGAGGAAGTGCTTCTTCGAAGGAGTACCCGCCAACGACGATTGCCCGCATGTCCTGTTTGTGATCATGAGATCAGGGGGGAGTGTGGAGAAATGCGTGACTTACCTGGATAGACCACGTGCGGGTCGGTCACCAAAAATAAATATACATATGCACATAAAGTTATGAACAGTACATAAGGCCCGAGTAAAGCCGGGCTGAACTGCTAGTATATATAAAACCCAATCATGGATAATAGAATGCTTAAAAATGTATCAAATGCCAAGCAGGATCACCAATGTCATTGAAAATGCAATGAGAACATGGAGACTGAAATGGGCAGGTGATGGATAACACATAACAGAAATTAACATACAAATAAGCATCTTCCAAGGAGATTTACTATCACCATTACTGTTCATCAGCCATGATGCCCCTGAACAATATACTGAGAAAGTGCCAATCCGGATACAAGTTCTCTAATACAGACGAGAAAATGAACCGTACATGTACGATCTGAAACTTTTTGCAAGGGCTGAAAAGAAAATAGAGACACTAATAAACATTACCAGGATCTTTAGCCAGGATATCCAAATGGAGTCTGGAACGGAAAAGTGTGCATTTCTAGTCATAACAAGAAGAAAACTGAAGAGAGAAGACGCAGCCAAATGAAGATAAGAGCATTAGAGGAACAAGACCCTATAAACACCTGGAAATTCTGGAAGCAGACACAATCTAAGCAACAAAAATTGAAAGAGAGAATTGAAATACAAATACTTCAGGAGGACAAGAAAACTCATGGAAAGGAAATTATATAGCAGGAACCTAATGAAAGGGAAAAGTATGGGAAGTATCACTAGTAAGGTACTGTGGACCGTTCATAGGCGAACTTAAGAAGAACTGAGACAGCTCGATCAGAAGACCAGGAAACTCATAACCATGCACAATGCACTACACACAAAGGACGATACTGACAGATCTACTTTAAAAGAAATAACGGTGGAAATGACTGATCTGTATAAAAGACTGTGTGAATGACACAAAAAACTAGAAGTATACATAATGCAAAATACTGAAAGGATAATTATGGCAGCAAGCGACAATGTAAAAATTAAACAAATCAGAAAACAAAAAGACAAAGGATAAAATGAGAAATGAAAAATGGGAAGAGAAGAAACTACACGGAAGATTCATAAGAATAACAAAATTTATATATATATATATATATATATATATATATATATATATATATATATATATACAGTGATGATCATATTTATTGGCACGGTAAAATAAAAGTTAAATTTTGTCTAATAAATTCTAAAAAAGGGATTAAATTAAAGAAAATAACAAAGTATATTATGTATTTTTAACTGGCCTTTCCGATGCAGTAATCGGATTTTAGAAAAAATAAATAACAAAGGAACAACAAACATAATTGCAAAAAACCCTTGTTCAAAATTATTGGCACGGCTTTGTTTTTCTTTTAGTATCAGTATAATATCAATCAATTTCCGGTTTACGTGCTTTCTGAACTTTTTTATAGCCATATTATGCTTGTTTAACGCTAATTCAGTGAATAATTTTTTTCAGATAATTTTTAGATAGCGATTTATTTAAACTATTATAAGTGACTAAATTATAATTTTCAATCGCCATGGTTAAAACTAAGGAACACAGCGAAGACGTCAGGAAGCTTGTTGTAGCATGCCATACCAATGGGGAGGGCTATGATAAGATTTCAAAGAAGCTAAACCTTCCCAAATCCACTGTTAGAGCCATAATAAACAAGTTCAAATCGCAAGGCCACGTTATGAGTTTAGAGGGTAGAGGGAGAAAAAGGATTCTTTCCCCAAGAGATGAACGGAAAATTGTTCGACAAGTAAAACAAAACCCAAGGATCTCTGTTGGGGAGATTGTTGATGAACAGAGCACCTCTGGAGTGAATGTATCTCGACATACAGTTGGTAGAGTTTTGAAGAGAGCTGGTTTAAAAGCATGTCGTCCGAGAAAGACTCCCTTATTGAAGCCTATGCACCTGAAAGCAAGGCTAGCCTTTGCAAAACGTCATATTGATAAAGATGTTGCATTCTGGAAACGTGTTCTATGGACTGACGAAACGAAAATAGAGTTATTTGGCCATAATAAAGTGTCTTATATTTACAGAAAATCTGGCGAAGCTTTCCTGCCTAAGAACACCATACCCACAGTGAAGCACGGTGGAGGCAGTTTGATGTTTTGGGGATCCTTTGCTGCCTCTGGACCAGGGCGACTTGTTAAAGTCGCAGGTATCATAAAAAAGGAAGATTATCTTAAAATATTGGATGAAAACCTGAAAGACTCTGCTAAAGAGCTCTCACTTGGTCGTCGTTGGTGGTTCATGCAAGATAATGACCCAAAGCATTCGGCTAAACTGACTAAGAAATGGCTTGAGGACAATCATATTAATGTTTTGGAGTGGCCATCACAAAGCCCAGACCTTAATCCAATTGAAAATTTATGGAGAACATTAAAATTGAGGGTAATGCAAAGGAAGCCTAAGAATCTTATTCAATTGGAGGATTATTGTCAGGAAGAGTGGGCTAAAATTACTACTGAATAGTGCAACAACTTGGTTATAAACTATGAAAAGCGACTGAGGAAGGTAATCAAGGCCAAAGGCTATACAATTGATTATTAAATAAATCGTGCCAATAATTTTGAACAAGGGTTTTTTGCAACTATGTTTGTTGTTCCTTTGTTATTTATTTTTTCTAAAATCCGATTGCTGCATCGGAAAGGCCAGTTAAAAATACATAATATACTTTGTTATTTTCTTTAATTTAATCCCTTTTTTAGAATTTATTAGACAAAATTTAACTTTTATTTTACCGTGCCAATAAATATGATCATCACTGTATATATAATTCAAACACTAGCGTGTTTGAATATATGATTTAGTGGCAGTTTTAGTCATTAGCAAATGCTTTAAAGCTTCACCGCTCACTTATTTTTCAACTAAATTTCAAATAGCTATTACAGTTCATAAATTACCTTCTTAGGTATATTGTGAAAAAATTCAAATATATATATATATATATATATATATATATATATATATATATATATATATATATATATATATACTGATTATGTGTGTTGGTGTATTGTTACGCATGTATATGTGTTAGTCGTTAATCAAGATCAAAGAATTCGAATCAGTACCTTCATTTTCGTAATTCGTTCAGTGCAGCAAATTATGCGCGAACTCGATGGGTGGTCAACACGTCACGTATCTGGAACCTGATAATGAGTAACCTCTTCGGCCGCCTTTTTTTTCTCCTCAAACAAGTCACATCTCTTTAATTGTTCGACTTTTACCATTTTCCATTATGTTTATGTTCTTTACTTTTCTCCTTTTCTCCCTCTTTGCTTCTCTCTTCTCACTTCTCTCTCTCTCTCTCTCTCTCTCTCTCTCTCTCTCTCTGACTTACTTATGTCTTCAAATACGACTCCCCAAGTCGAAAAAGTCACTTCTGTCAGCTTGGTAAATAATTTTTGGAGTACGACAAAGACAAAGAAAACGTTCTTGTTTGTTATTTAGCGTTTTTTTTATTTCTATTTTTTCTTTTCTGATTTTTTTTATCTGACTTGATTAATATACACTGCCTGACCGTCATCGAATAGGTACCTAATTTAGTAATCGAAACACGTCTAAAGTGCGCATTTCCTTTAATAAAGTTTTTTTTTTATGTTTAGTATTTCATATACGAGGTGCCTTCAATGTTTCTAGACTTTTTGTTCAGACTTTTAAAACTGCCGTAGACTCTTGAAATCTCAGTATGTTATTGCTATACTCCTTTTTGAGATGACTGGCCAATTTTTATGATTTCAGGTTCGAATGAACATCTATAGCAGAAATTGAAATACACCTTACTAAAGCCTGATTGTCACAGCTGGCGAATTTAAAAAATGTAAGCTGGACGTGAGGACACTTTAAAAGAATGATATGCAATACAATTTTGTTTTAAACTTGGCCACAAAAACGTATGGAATGCTTCAAACTTCTTTTAGACTATCCTGCAAGAATAGAGCATCAGATCTTGAGTGGCATAAGAGATTCAAGGAAGGCAAGGAGTCCGTGAGGGATGATGAAGGATGTGGGAGAAATAAGGAAATCAGAACATTAGTTTTCATTGGCCATACGAAGAATTTCATAGATAAGGAACGTTGTATGTATATAGAAACTATGTGCACAGTTTGACGTCAGTGTGGTAACTGTACACATATTATTCGAGAGGAACTGGAAATGTGGAAGATCTTTGTTACAGATTATTTGACCAAGGTTAGCATCAATACAGTTTTTCACTCGCCCTATTGTCCAGATCTTGCTCCCTTTGACTTTCGGTTATTCTCTAAGCTCAAGTAAAACCTTAGAGTCTGTAGTTATGAGAAAAATGAGATGAAAGAGGCTGTAACGAGGTTCATTGACACGCTCACACAAGAGCACTTCCGTGGGGCTTTCCAAAATGTTTTAAACGGTTCAACAAGTTCATTGCAGCCAGAGTAGATTACTTCGAAGGAGAAGAGTTTCATGTGTATACTATTAGTTAAATTGCCTATAGGAAAAAAGGTCGACAAACTTATTAAACCTACTTCTTAATGGGAATGGAACTGACGTACATGCCATTCATCCGACGTGTAATGTTCAGATTTCGTCAGGTTTGTTGTATAACTTGCATTATTTCAGTATTTCTTTGATACCTCTGTGCAGCCTATGGAACTCTGTTCCGTTTTCCTGCTTTTCAACTGACTGCAATTGAAGTACAACGTGAACAAATTCTTGATGAGCTATACCTTTAAGTAATCCAATTTACCAAATTTCCACTACTAAAGATGACTAAAAGTTCCCCTTAACCATTGTAGACTCATTAACTCTTATCCTTGAGTGGTCTCCGAGCCTTGATACGTGGTAATTCCTTTGTAAGAAAATACAAGTAATTAATTAATTTAGTCATTCTGCAACAAACGGTTTATATGGTATGTTACTTTTATGCAACCGACAGATTCGGACCAAAATGTACAACAGTTCATTCTATAATGATAGAACTTTTTACTGCTGTCTTAATCGATACTCAAATATTCCAAACATTATTTACCAGACGTCTGTCTAAATATACCCTAAAATATTAAATTATATTACTAGGCAATGATAGAACGGAACGACTAGTATATATAGATATAAAAAAGAAAACGATTGTTCGTTCGCTATACACATTTTTCTCATCCAATACATACCTATTACAATATTTTGAGTATTTTGAGTATTTTGAGGAATATTTGTATGAACAACAGCACATTGCTGATAAAATTAAATAAATCGAGTTACAATCTAAACAATGAAACCTTACTTAAGAACTAATCAAGTTTAACAGAACTATTTCCCTTTTGCAAACTCTGTGAAACGAATATGGTTTGTTTTATCTCATTCTTTTTATATTTTCTCAATATTATTAAGGATTTAATTTTATAATGAAAAATGTTTAAGTAATACAAAATAAACACAATAAGCACACGCTGTCTTGTGTTTCAGTTTGTCGTGAAAATGCAATAACCTCTTTTTTATGTGCTTTATTTATTTATTATTTTTTTTTTTTTGTAAATTATAAAAAATAATTTATTAGTGATAAATATTAACTTCCTGTGCCAGAAAGGTCATTGTTTGGTTGTGTCCGTGTACAGAATAGCATCACATCTCCTGACCAATCGTCACACAGCTTGATCAAAATATGCAGGGTATATAAAACTAGCCTAATCTCTCTCATTTATCTTATCGACTAATTATTCAGTTCGTTTTCCAACAAGATGACGATAAATATCAGACGCTACGTATCAGATCACTGACACGAGTTCATGGCGTGTTTACGGAAGCGAGAACAATAAGCAAAGGGTATGGCCACTGCATTCCCCGAACATATCACCGTGGGATTTTTATCTTTAGGGGACTTTAAAACAAAAAGTTTATGCAAATAATCCTCACAATCTAAACCAAGTAAAAGAGGGCATTACCAATTTTGTCAGGAGAATCCCCAGAGAAGATCTACAGACAGTATCTGCAAATGTTGGTAAACGTGCTCGGAAAAACAGCGATGTAAACGGGGGGGGGGGGGGCACTTCCACCATTATTTGTAACACTACAGGAAATTTAAACATAAAAATAATGTTCCTTCTAGTACCTTATTTCTGGGACATTTTTAAGTAGGCCACCTTATAGGTCATGGTTTGATTTAGAACAGATTTAATGTTTGGATATGTAAGTCAAAGTTCAAGGTCATGTTCACAGAAAACGTGAAAGTAGAATTTTTGGAGGTAATTTTTGTTCCGTTTATTTTTGTGTCTCGCATCTTGTATGATATTGAGCTTGAAAATTTTGTAGCTATCGAAATTATGATAAAATTTTAACTTCCGTGTTTTTATAATTGTCGTGTCTTCACCTGATGCTCTTTTACAACCATGTAAATTTCCAATCTAATCCGATAAATTGTTTTTCAATTATCAACATTTCCATGGCATCACTTTCAGAAGACGCTATACAAGATGGAACGATAAAATTGTCGGCTTAGAAAAGACGACATGGTTCAGTTTCCGTTTGATTAAAATCAGTTTTCTTTTTTTTTTTTTTTTTGCAAACCATCGACTATTTGGCTAGTTGTGTACAAATCCCAAGAGCGATAAGGACCTTTTATCGTGTTTGAAAGTAACATAATGTTCAACGAGCGCGATCAGTGATCCACGTTATGACAACGGTAACATTGCCAGCACCCTCATAATGCATTGCTGGATTGCCACGAATAACAGGGACGTGCACAGAGTGGTGAAAGCAAAGTTTCCAGCCACGGTTATGGTATTTGGTGTGGTGTGGGTTAGGGTTAGGTTTACGGTTTTGTATTGTTAGGGTTAGGGTTTGGTATGGTTTCAAGTGAGGTTTAGGGTTAGGGTTAGGGTTAGGGTTTGGTATGGTTTCAAGTGAGGTTCACATCATGCAACTTCACATTTTGGAAATCGGCTTGACAGTCAAATTGCAACCACGTGGCCGCTGACAGACTCTGAGTATGGCAGCAGGCGTAGGCGCCGGCCCACCAGTCCAAAGAGACCCAGGCTTGGCTTCAGAAGGAGTCCTACGACTTTGTACCCTCCTCTCATTCCCTCTCCTCCTCCGACCTCAACCCGCTGGACTACTTTATTTAATCATTCATCAATATCGTCATCAACATGTAATATTAAAGACTTAAAAATGTTACTTAATGTTCTTTTTGCTCAACAGCCAACATTATAAGAGAAGAATCAAGGGCAATTGAGGTATTTCTATGAATTGAATGGCGCTCTCCCCTACATCTCGGTGTATCAGCTTTGGGTCGCCGTCAACTATAGTTAGTTACTTTAGTAAAAACTTTAGATCATCCTTACGCTGTTAGATATAGATATGCAGATGCAAAACTGACTTATTTTTTTATAATTGTGTTTATTTTAATCAAACGTTTTTATTACAGCAAATAGAGCATGATTTATCTCCCCCTCTCCGATCACTATTATTTCAAAACAAACGATAATTAATGATAACTTTTAATTTGCTTGTGTGAAAGCATTTAATGAGTGTATATTTATAATTCTTTTAAAACAACATTTTTAACTTCAGGCCATTTTATTCTTCCGCAAAAACTGGATGTATTTTCCTAGACTTATCAATACTTGTTGCCTAAAAATAACTATTCATTCTAATTTGGATGAAATTAAGCAAAAAATAATAAAGGATATTTTAGGTCTCATTATTTTACGAATTCATTATCACATATCAAGTCCCAGGTGCTACTCGAGAACACGAACTAACGAGAGTATCTGTTCCGCCACGAGAATATTTGAAACAATGTGTTGAATGGGAAAAAGATTACTTAAGAAGAATTCATAATTCGATAAGACAGCTTAACATATTTTTTTACATTAGACTTGAAGAAGACCAGATTGTAGTCGGTTAGAAAGGTATTTCACTGTATTTTGCCCTCAAAGGTTAGATGATGAAGGAAATATATTTTTTTCATTGAAGATCTGTTTACTTTCTCGAATATAGACAGAGCAGGGGTAGTTCTTGGTTGTGGTTGTAGTTGGACGAGTTCTTACTCTCAATATTTTGCAGAGGAACTATCGATTAGAACTCAGTCGATATATACTATGAAGATAAAGATACATTAGAGAGAGGTTAGGAACATCTCTTTGCTGTTATAGATTTTGTAGACAAAAAGACTTGCCCCATTAGATTGCCACGTCCTATTGTACTCTATTAAGGTAAGAAAGAGTTTAAAACACATACTACATTTTGATCTAAACCATACCCAGCAATTGGAGTGTGATACAATCTAAGACAACCCTGATTCATTGGATGGTATCTAGTTTTATGATGAATTGATATGGAATAATAATAATAATAATAATAATAATAATAATAATAATAATAATAATAATAATAATAACAGCAACAATAATAAACAGCAAATACAGAGACTGTGGACAAAGAGAAGAAACGATAAACCATATAGTAACCGAGTGCAGAAATCTGGCCCATAAGGAATGCAAAAACAAGCACGGCCAAGTGGGGAGGGCGGTTTACTGGGAATTATGCAAACAACTGCATCTCGAACGCACAGACAAATAGTACAAGCATAAGCCCGCAACGGTACTTGAAAACGAGAATCACAAAATCTTATGGGACATGGACATACAAACGAATAAACCCATCCAAGCAAGAAGACCGGATGTTGTAATAATTGACAAGAAAGAAGAGTCAAATCGTAGACTTTGCTGTCCCAGCTAATTATAGGGTGAGTATTAAAGAAAAGGAGAAATTGAGCAAATACACTGAGCTAGGCAGAGAGCTCAAAGGAATTTGGATGATAAAGAAAATCAAAATAATACCTATAATAATAGGAGCACTGGGAACAAGTCCGAAAACTTTGCAAAAAGAATGGGAGAAATTGGAATCAGAGGAATGGCTCCAAAGATACAACGAATAAAGATAAGGAAAACAGCTAAAATATTAAGGAAGCGTCTTACATGCGGAGATTAATACACAGGAACCACATGCAGTGGCCAGATAAACTGCTGCAGAGGTAAAACATGAAGAAGCCTTATAGGGAACCAAGAACACTGAAGCTTCATATCTACAAGTTCTCTATCCCCTCACCTATCCCTTCCCATTTCCCCATCGTCGCCCTTCCCCTCCCCCCCGCCCCCCCCAAAAAAAAGTGCGATACCAAATAGCCGAGAAGGTCAAGGAGGATGGAAAGATTGAGGAGAGAGCGCTCTGACCAGACCTCCGCTGGACAAACGCGAAAGAAAAGGGCCTTGGCGAGCCTTATTGCCACTCAAATTCCAGTAGAGACCAATGGCCTCTGCCAGGGAAAAATCAATGGTGAGGGACTGTTGCGATAACGCAAATTTATTTGTAAATGTAACCAAAAGAGGTGGAGAGTGCTGGAAATCTTGGGAGACTTGTTGTCACTCAGCTTCCAATGAACACCACAAGTTGTTTTCAAGGGGAGATTTTTTGTGGCCTTTGTGAAAGCTCTTTGTCAGCCAATAAAAATAGGCGCACTAGAATTGCATGGAACCAAGAACATTGAAGCTACACATCTATAAGTTCTCTATCTTATCCCCTCCTCTAACCCTTCCCTTTGCCCTATCACCGACCCCTTTCACAAAAAGAGTGATGCTAAATAGCCGAGAAGGGTCAAGGGGGGATGGAATAACCGAGCAGAGGGCGCTGACCAGACCTCCACTGGACAAGTGTGAAGAGAACTGGGACTTTGTGGAGGCTTATTGTCACTAAAATTCTAATGGGGACCAATGGCCGCTGCCAGCGAGAAATCAATGATAAGCGACTGTTGCGATAACGCAAATTTATTTGCGAATGCTATCGAAGTGGATAGAGAGTACTGGATATCTGGGAAGATTCGTTGTCACTCAGCTTCCAGGAGACACCACAGGTTGTTTTCAAGGAGAGATTTTTGATGGGCTGTGTTAAAGCTCCTTGTGAGCCAAAAGTAATTATAGCATTAATAATTGGAATAATTTTTTATGGCATTATCAGTTAAAGGCTTAAAAAGAAATCCAACTACTATCGTTCAATCTCCTGGAAGCCAAAGAGGTTAGCCAAGCAATAACCTTACTAGATCCTAATATGAAATAAAAGGTGTCCCAAGACTGAGGAAAAAGTTTCAATCAAATATATTAATAAAAGATTAATACAAATATTAGTTTTGCTATAAAGGCATTCATTACCTTGTTTGTTTGTTTGTTTTTTTGTCCACCATCTAAACTATTAAAAAAAAAATCCCCCCAACGCATATATAATTCAGAATGTAGTCATACACCGTACAGTAAGTAAACTTTCGGGAGATTTCGTAGGAGTAAGGTATATTAAACTGTCTGATGGTTTACGGTATAGTTTAACGGGGCCAACACGATGTGACGTTAATGTGCTTCATGCAAAGCCAGTGAGAGTCTATTTTCTTAAACTTGATGAGATTGCAAAGTAAAAGAAAAATCACTCGTGTCATGTAAAAAACGTAGATGAAACGGAACGAAGCAACATGATATTGCGAGCGCCTGTATTATTGACTTATTACAGACTTGCTAAATGATTCAGCTTGCTAAAGAAATGACGTGATCTCATTCAGGACAAATAAAACAATGCTAATGAAAATAGAAATTTGTAGATGAAGTAATGACTGTAAAGTAAATCGAGACGATACCTAGCAGTATACAAAACTCTCTATATATAAAGTAATGTATGTTTATAGGTATATATACGTGTATATGTACGTATGTATATATATATATATATATATATATATATATATATATATATACCATTTATATTTTATAGAAAGAATTAGACCTTGATTTAAAAAGAGCAACGTTTATTTTAATGTATCATAGCTTTAAAACAATGGTGCTCATTGCACTGTAGATATATAATAAGTTCAATAAGTATATTTATTCTTAAGCTATATTAATATTGCGTATAAGAATTAATAATTGTAAATTATGAATCAGTTTCAAAAGGAGAAAAAAATAATATATATATATATACATTAATCCATAATATATATATATATCCATATATATATATATATGCACGATTCATTAAATAGCACAGGCAACACTTGCTTGTTTTTCAGTATGCTACAAACTAGAAATGCCGTGTACATCTTTAAATGTCCCATAGGAGAATGTGTCTCCAAAAATAATTCGTACATTGGCATGATTTGAACCAGTATCTCCCATCGTTTAACATGTTACCTGTCTTCCCCGAATTGTTCAATCTATCAGCACCTAATAGCACACCACACCCCTAAAACTGAATTTCGAGACATCTTAATAAAAAAACACGGTGATTTTAACTGTCTCGTATTGCAAGGTGCGCCTTCCAATCTTTGAGGCATTTTTAATCCACATTAATAAACCAACGATTAACCAGACTCAAAATGAAACGGAGGGCACGCTCAAGTGCTTTGGGGTATTTTAGTGATTTTAATCGTCTTTTAATCGTATTTTCATTTCATCTCGCTATTTTCATTTTTCGATTTCATTTTTTATTTTTTCTACTCGCCTGATGATGACCAATGGAGGTCGAAAACGATCGCTCTGATGGAAAATTTCTTTTTTCACTCGAAAAAAAAAAAGTTCGGAAAATGGTCCGACAAAGAGAAAAGGAGGATTACATGAAAAACAAGCAAGAGTTGTCTGTACTATTTAATGAAACGTGCATAAAAGAAAAAATGCTGCCTGAATATACACACACATATATATATATATATATATATATATATATATATATATATATATATACATTAATCCAAGAAAAGAAAAAATCTATATATCTATAAAAGTGAACGTGTCTGTCTGTCTGTCTGTGTACATTTCCCTACGCAATAACTCTGTCAATTTTTAGTCTATAGACTCGAAATTTGAAATACCGGGTACTGAGATTTGGGAAAATCGACATGACGGGTGTCAGCCAGAAATTTTGCTGTTAAGGGGTCAAATTTCAACGATTTGACCTTTAAGAACTCTACCTAACTCCTCCGACAATTTTGGGTCTAGACACTTGAAATTTTAGATATAGGTTCCTTGAACCTGGATCTAACTTAATAAAGTGATTTGAGCCCGAAACTATAAATTTTAAGGGGTCATAATAGGGGTCAAATTAAAAAAAAATTTACTCTTTTTTTTTTTTTTTGCTCAGCATACACCTCCAAACACCCGGGCAACGCCGGGCTGAAATGCTAGTACATTTATAAAAAGAAAAAAACTCTTGAAAATGCTCTCATACGAGCGAAGGCCACTATGGCTTTAAATGTAAGCAAATATATTTTAAAAAATCTTATACTGTTTGGCTTTTTAAAGTAATTTTAATATTTATTAATTAAAAAAAGTGCTACCTCATTTTAATATATGTACATATATACATACATAGATATGCATATACATATATATGATGATTGCTACTTCTTGACAGAAATCACTCATCTCTTCAGTTTAGTGTTGTGCGTTTGCGTGCACGTAGTGAACTTTTTAGTTCAGCTTTAGTCCCACATATGTGACATAAAAACTGTAAAGGCGATCGCATGATAATATTGTGAATCCTCGAATATCGTGTCAGGCCACTTTTAGATATGCAGATTAGATCACAAATATGGCAACTTGTCTTGCCGGATGTGCTGTAAGAGGTTCCTCATAGTGATCGATCTTTCGCCTGGACTTCCCAGTTATGTACATCCATCTCAAGTATTTTCAAGTTGTTTATCAGAGAATCCTTAAACCTTTTTCTTAGTTTATGTTGTGGTGTTCATCCCTATTCATCTCGCCATAAAACAGTTGTTTAGGAAGTCTTTTGTCCTCAATTTTATCAGAGTTTCCAACGCATCTGATTTTAAATGACCTTCATTTATATACTAGTACTATTCGATCGTTCAAGAACAACAATGTCAGGCGTTAGAATCCTCAGTTAACATTAAGTATTCGCCGAATACAACTTTAGTGAAACCTTTCCAATAACTTCAGATGCATTCTATATGTTACCCAAGTCTCTTACCCATATAGCAGCGTAGTGATAACACATGTTTCGTAAACACTTAGCTTTGTTTTTGATGTGATTTTCTGATCTGACCACACACGTTTCTCCAATTTGCCCAAAGCAGAACTGGCGTTGGCTATTTTCTGATTCATCTTAGCAGCAAGCGTACATTCCTTACTCGGTATACTACCAAAATATACAAAATTGTCCGTGACATTTAACTTCTTACCATCAACCAAAATGTATGGGTCACCATATGGCATTCCTATAGAAGGGGAATACATAACATATGTTTTCTTGAGGCTGATGGTAAGTCCAAAAGATTTACAAACCTCTGATAACTTGTCCATAATCATCGGTGGGTCTGCTTCTGAATGTGAAACAAGGTCTGCATCATCTGCATATAAAAGTTCAAGAACAAGGTTCTGAAAAGTTTTCGACTTTCCGTTTAGATGTCTAATGTAAAAAAAAGTTTACCTAATGTGCAGAGCCGAAACTTAACCCCAATATCGCAATTTTAAAAAGGCTTGTACCAGCATCATAGCAAAATATATGGAACATAATGTCGGAGCAAGTATATCACCTTGTTACATACCTTTTTCAACTGAAATTGGATCAGACAGAGATCCATTAAAGTTGACTCAAACTTTCATGTTACGGTGTAACTGCTGAAGCAACTCCCCAAAACTAGTGGGGCAGTCGTTTTCTAAGAATCTTCGAGAATGCATTGCAATCGATAGTATCAAAAGCTTTTGTCAGATCGACAAAAACTTGATACAAGGGAACTCGCTGCTTCATACATTTTTTCCATGAACTGTCGCGCAGAGGATATCATGTCTATTGTGCCGCGGCCAGATCTAAAACCACATTGATTCTCTGGAATTATAGACGGACAAATCTATTTCAGAAAACGATTTAACAACCACTTTGCTAAATCTTTTCCCCACTGCTTCAAGCAAGCTAATACCTCTAATTACCACACTTAAAGTTTGACCCCTTTCCTTTATAAATTGGGGTCAACATTGCATCAATCAAATCTTGAGGGATAGCATTGCCATGCCAAACAGCAAGGAAGAGTAAATGGACTGCATTGATAACACTATCACCCCCAAATACCAATAGTTCCACAGGTATCCCATCAGGCTCGGGTGCTTTACTCTTATTATTGCTGGGATCAGTCATCATCTCATCAACAATTTTTGAGGGAGACTATCAATAACTACATCATTTACTTCGGAGGATTATCAAAAAGATCTCTAAAATGTTATTCCATCGTTCCAGGGTCCCCTCAACATTGTTGAAAAGGGAAGAACTATATTTGAATTTCACAGGTACCAATGTTGGAAGCCACGGTCCAAAAGCTTGTCTGATTTTTTAATACATATCTTTTGCACTTTTTCGGTCATAATCTGTCCGGATGTCTGTTGACAATTTTCTCCGTCACTTTTGTTCTTCATTCGGCATGTCTCACACTGTATTTTTTAATTTTGCTTCTTTATACACTTTTTCTGCAGTTCTTTTAGCTGATCCATTAGAACACAAAATATCTTGTGAGCCTTTTTCTTCTCTTCCAAAAGATTGGTGACTGTGGAATCATTTTCACCAAACGACTCCCTATGTTTGGTTTTCTTAAAGCCAGGAATTTCAGCTCCTTTGCTATATACTTGTGACTTAAATCGTTCTCAAGTTCTGTCAACTGAGATATTAATAGTTTAGGTCCTAAGTGTTCCACACACTTTCTTATTTTATAACTTGGAGACATCGATGCGTTTAGGCATTTTTACTCCATTTGCTCTGACCTTTTTCCTTATACACAATTTAAGTTTAACACAGACAAAATTGTGTTTACTTTCACAATCTGTACTCCACATAATTCTTGCAGCATACATCTCTCGAATATCACGCTTGCGCATGGTGACATAATCAAGAGTATGACCATGTTTTGATCTAGAGTGTATCCAAATTATCTTGTAAAAGAATCATGTTCAGTGCACATATGCAAAAGAAGAATATCATTATCATTTGCCTTACTAAGGCCATATTTTTCTAAAACACTCCAGGTCTTTTGATCACTTCCAATTTATGATTTAACAAAGGAGATAATTCGATTATTTGTTCAATTTATTCTCCCAATAGATAAAAGGGGCGTAATTTTGATTTGAAAGGTTGGAACGATATTCGATCAAAATACCTTGCATACGTTATCCGGAGTTGTAGGAGCTGTCAGAGTCACAGTTTATAGAATAAATAGAATATCTCCTTATAAAATATAAAACAGTATCCGATTTAAAGTTTCCCATTTGAAAGAGCCCCCCACTTTAGCTAAAATAACTCTCAAGTCCATAATAGTTTCTGAAAGTGTTACTGTTTCTTGTCCCGTAAACCGCTAGGATCGTGGAGGTGCTGCATGGTTAACGAATGGTGGGCCAACTAATTCAATTTGGTGCTACTGGGTAACATCGAAGCTTTCTCTATCCTATCAAGAATTTATCTGTCCAACTCTTCTTATCTCTACCGTCTTTTCCCTCCTAGACTTTTCCTTGCAAGATGATCTTTGTAAATCATTCTGAACGTGTTATGTCCCTATACTATCTGAGTTTTCTCTTTTTCACCGTGATCAGTAAGTTTTTATAGTGACGCACTTGTTGGGTGACCTTTCTGTAGACTTTAATCATGAACACTGAATGCAGACCTACAAAAGAGGATCTAAGCAGTAGAAATGGAATGCTCTAGAAGACTCCGTGGCATCTTATATAAGAATTATGCTGCAAATAAGAAGTCTGCAGTCTGTAAAGGTACTATTGGATAATGTGAGTCTATCATATACATAGCATTGGGTTTCGAATTATTTGATTAAAAATTAATTAATTAGTCTATAAATATTAGATATTATTAACTTAAAGAAGAAAAGCTTTTACCAAAATGATTAAATTCGATTTTACATGATACAGAAATGGGTTGATATGCCGTAAAATGAACCAGATCAACTCATTTAATATTCTTACGGAATTACAAAAAAATAAATAATTAATTCTGCAGACGCTGCGGCTGCATTTCTCCGACGTTAAGTCTGTCTTTTTCCGTGAAAAACTGCTCGCTTTGCCCGATTTGGATAATTGGGCTGGGATTGTTTTGTTGTGGGTTTTGTTGGTGAGTTCACATATTTCGTTCATTTTCTTTTTATTTGCATTTTTAAAAGAAGTCTCATGACTGTTTTTTCTCTGGCTTTTTCTTTCTCTCTTAGCCATACATTTTTCCTCCCTATTTCTTTTAACTTTTTCTACCTTTTCCTCTTTCTTTTAACCTGTTTCATTCTCCTTTATATTCTTCATCTTCATCTTTATCATGATCATGATCCTCTTCTTCTTTTACTTATTTCTTTTATTCTTCTTCTTTTTCTTCTTCTTCTTTTTCTTCTTCTTCTTCTTATTATTATCATTATTATTACTTACTTTGTGTGAAAACTCCGAGAGAGAGCATAGACAAAAACAACAACAACAGCAGCAGCAAGAACAACAACAACAGCAATAATAATAATAATAATAATAATTCTGCGAATGGGACCTTAAGGAGGGTTATTGCCACCTAAATTCCAGTAAAGACCAATGGCCGCTGCCAACGAGAAATCAATGGCAAGCAGTTGTTGCGATAATGAAAATTTATTTGCAAATGTTATGGAAAGAGGTGGAGAGTACTGGAAAATTTGGGGAGACTTGTTGTCACTCGGCTTCCAGGAAACACCACAGGCTGTATTCAGTGAGATCTTTGATGACCTGTGTGAAAGTTCCTTGAAAACCAATAATAATAATAGTGCAAAAAGAACTGGGAGACCTTGGAGAGGCTAATTGTCACTCAAGGTCCAGTGAATATCAATGGCTGCTGTCAGAAAAAAAAAAGACAACGGTGGACGGCTGTTGTTAATGACGCAAATTCAGTTGCAAATGTCATCGAAAGAGGTGAAGAGTACTGGGAATCAGGGGGGACTTGTCACTCAGCTTTTAGGGAACACCACAGGTTGTTTTCAAGGAGAGATCTTTGATGACCTGTGTGAAAGCTCCTTTGAGCCAATAATAATTAGGGTGGTGACAACAGCATATTCTTTTTATTCTTTTGACTCTCGAGTATATGTCCGACACAGTAAGACACAATTAATCAACCTAGAACCACATCAGTCTACATAAAAATATAGAATATGTTAACAGATATATACTCCAGAGTAAAAAAAAAAAAGAATATTCTATTGTCGAAACCCTAATAATAATAGAAAAAAATATTAATACAAAGCTACAACAGTTTTTAATTTTGGGGGATATCTCAGTGATGTTTTTATTATTATTATTATTACTATCATTACTACTATTATTAATCTTTCTCATATAGATAATTATCTTTAAAAACAACCTGTGGGTGTCCCTGGACTCTGAGTGACAAGAAGTTTCCCCAGATTTTAAGTGCACTCAACCCCTTCCGATAATCGTTGAAGATTGCTTTGCGTTATAGCAACAGTCTTTTTCCATTTCTCGTTGGTAGCCACAATTGGTCATCACTGAGATGTGCATTATTGTTATTATTATTATTATTATTATTATTATTAATATTATTATTATTATTATTATTATTATTATTATTATTATTATTATTATTATTATTATTGTTATTATCATTATCCTTCTCTCGACGCCTTTTTCCTTTCACTGTGTCCTTATATTTTTCTTCGTATACTTCTTAGTTTCTCTCGCTCTCGTTCTTTTTTCTTTTTTTCTTTTTTTTTTCATTCCAGTTTCTTTTTCTTCTCCTGTTTTTTCAACTGCTGTTGCTTTCTTCTACTTTTTCTTTATCTTCTTCTTGTTTTGTTTTTTTTGACTCTCCTCTTTTTTATTATTTTACCTTTCTCTTTACTTTATTCCTCTTTCTATTTTTCCCCTTCTGTTTGCGTGTGTAGTGTGTATGTTCTTTATCGTACAATTCAGTTTTCATTAATGACCAGCAATTATTGATCATCTGATGGCAGCTAAATAGATCGAGATAGGATGGGAATAGGGGCGATACGGTGTCTAAATGAAAACGAAGAAAAGAGAGTAGCAAGATAGCATTTCAAAATAGAGAGAGAGGGATGGGTCAAGGGTGAGACGGTGAGCAAGAAAGAAACTTGGCGACTGCGGCACAAAGGTCAATTAGGTTTCGTCTGACAGATTTGGGTAGTCTTTTTTTAACACTGTATCAACGTTTCAAGATTATATAATGCCCATCTCTATCTCTTCTCTACTTTTATATAAAAGGATTTTTCTGTGTGTATCTGTGTGTGTGTGAGAGAGAGAGAGAGAAATAAAGAGAGTTCCCTATGGACTCAAGAACAACTGGGACGTTAGTGTTTACTTGACCTATTTCTGTGATGTAGAGTGTGAAATCGAGCAATGATAGGTGTCCGGATGTGTTAGAATACTCTATGGACACCTATCATTACCCGAAAAAAAAAGAAATACTTACCTTAACAACTACATAATCTAAACAAATTAGCGAATGAATAAATAGGTATAATGTTTTCCTTTTGATTAACCATATTTAAACAGAATTTAGAATTACTTTCCCCCTGATCATATATCTATAGATAAGTGAAAAAAATAAATAAATTAAAAAATATAAACTATAAAAATCACCTCCATTAACCGTTTACATAATTATTGAAGCTCTAGAGCGTCTTTATTCTTACAAAAACATTTAAACAGAAGATGAATTACTTCCACTCGATCAGAAAACCTGTAGACAAATAAAAATAGAATTACTTCCCCTGAACATAACTGAATTAATTAAGCTTGGAACGTTTGGATTTAAAATCAAAACAAAATAAACACATAATTTTATATAAAAAAAAACATTTAAACAACAACGACCATTTATAACAATATTAAACAGAATTCTGAATTACGTCCCTTTGATCAGAAAATCTATAGACAAGTATAAAAAAAATTATTTCCCCTGAATATGTAACGGAATTAATTAATCTTTGAGCGATTGGAATTCAAAATCTAAACAAAGCAGCCACTTTACCATTTACAGCCTAGAGAGAGGATGTGTTTCTCCAATGATGATGGGATATTACCCGAAAGGACCTTTGGAATAAGTGTCATCCACAGTTAAAAAAGGGAATCAGGTAGATAAATAAATAAATATAGATAAAAAAGTAATATAAAAATAATAATATAAAAAATTATTGAATCATCATTCATTTATTTATTTATCTGCTTATAAAGACTGTACATTCCTGCATTGTAAGCCGTCTAAATGCCTTTTAATAATAATAATAATAATAACAATAATAATAATAATAATAATACCCCAGGAGAGCAAGAAAACTTCTCGATACCAAATTATATAGCAGAAACCTAATAAAAGTCATAAATGCGTGAGCAATATCACTAGTAAGAATCTCTGTGCCGTTCATAGGGTGGGCTAAAGAAGAACTGAAACAACTCGATCAGATGACTATGACACTCATGACCATGCACAACGCACTACATCCGAACGACGATGTTGACCGACTCTACGTAAAAGGGAAAGACGGTGTAAGGGGACTGGTTAGTATAGAAGACTATGTGAATGAGAGCAAAAAAAGAACTGGAAAAATACTTAATGCAAAACACTAAAAGAATAATCATAGCAGCGAGAGACACGGAAAAATCAATAAAACAGAAAATATAAAGAAAAGAATAAGACAAGAAAAGTGGGAAGAGAAACAACTACACGGAAGATGCATAAAGATAACATGAATGCGAAAAAGGATACATAAACCGAGAAACTGAATCCCTAATAACTGCAGCACAAAACAACTGAAAGCAAAATTCGACAAAACACAAGAAAGCAGCAAATGCAGATTATGTGGACAAAGAGACGGGACGATAAACTATATAATAACCGAATGCAGCAAACTAACTGAAAAGGAATACAAGAACAGACACGAGTAAGTGGGAAGGGTAACATTGAGAATTATGCAAATAACTGCATCTCGAACGCGCAGGCAAATGGTACAAACATAACCCGAGAACAGTACTTATAAACGAGAATCACAAAGTCCTGTGAGACATGGACATACAAACTGATAAACCCATCCAAGCAAGAATACCGGACATCATAATAATTAACAAAAAAGAAAAATCCTGTCAAATCGTAGACTTTGCTGTTCCAGCTGACCACAGGGTGATTATCAAAGAAAAGGAGCAACGGAGCAAATACACGGAGCTAGTCAGAGATCTGAAAGTCTGAAAGGGATATGGAAGATGAAGAAAATCAAAATAATACCTATAATAGTAGGAACACTAGGAACAATCCCAAAAAACTTTGAAAAAAGAATGGGATAAATTAGAATCAAAGGAATGGCTTGAAAAATACAACGAACAACAAATATGAAAACAGCTGAAATATCATGAAAACCCCTTGAATGTGGAAACTAACACACAGAAGCAACAAGTGTGAGCCAGACAAACTGCTGCAAAGGTAAAACATGAAACCCTACATGAAACCAAAGAACACTGAAACCACATATCAATAAGTTCTCTAACCCAACCCCACCCTCATTGCCACATCACTTCCCCTCCAACCCTAAAAAAGAGCGAGACCACATACCACCGTAGAGTCAAGGAGGAAGGAAAGACCGATGAACTGACCAGACCTCAGCCGAATAAGTGCGAAGAGAACTGGGACCTTGGGGGGCTTATTGCCACTCAAATCCCAGCAAAGACCAATAGCTGCTGCCAACGAGAAATCAAGGGCAAGCAGCTGTTGCGATAATACAAATTTATTTGCAAATGTTATCGAAAGAGATGGAGAGTACTGGAACGCTGAGGAGATTGTTGTCACTCAGTTTCCAGAGAACACCACAGGCTGTTTTCAGGAAAAGATCTCTGAAGATCTGTGTGAAAGCTCCTTGTGAGCCATTAATAATAATATCAATAATAATAATAATAATGAACTGGAACCACGACAAATAAGTGAGGAGGGTCAAAGAGGATGCAAAACCCGCTGAGAGAAAGCATTCACCAGACCTCTGCTGGTTAAGTGGAAAGAGAACTGGAACGTTGGTGAGGCTTATTGCCACCCAAGTTCCAGTGAATACTAATGGTCGATAACAACGATAAATCGATAGTAAGTGGCTGTTGCGATAGCGCAAATTCTTTTGCAAAGATTATCAAAAGAGGGGGAGAGTACTGCAAGTTTATAGAGAGATGTTGTCACTCAGACTCCACTGAACACCACAAGCTGTTCTTCACGGAGCAATCGTTGATGATGGCTTTTGTGATTACTCCTAGGGATTATCTAATAATAATGATATCTGGGACGAACGCCCGATGAACTGAGGAAGTAATGCAAGTGATATATACTACACTAGCCAATGTCTTCAAGAAGTGTCTCATTGTAACAGAAAAGCCGCTATATTACTCCCTCGCACAAACGCGAATGTAATGCGCGGGAGGATTACCTGACTCCATTAAAACAAAGGGGCTAATTCATGAGAGGACGGTCTTATGGCACAAGATCCGATACTACACTACCTATCCACATTAAAAAAATATAACAGTAATAAATTATTTTTGTTTGAAATCCTTTAGAATGCTTAGTCAAAGAAACATTGAAATGGCTTCTTGCCCTTGGGCTGAGATAAAAGTGTAGTATCGTTTCGCAGCTTCCTATCAATATCTGACGTTTTCCCATGGAAGAAAATGTTATATCTTTACGATCATATAAAAGGGACTTTGTCTGTGTGTTTATCTATGTGTGTGTATGTGTGAGGTTTTTCCCTATAAACTTGAAAACAACTGGGTCGATGTTTATGAAATTTCACACGAAGATAGATTTTTATCGAAATATCTTCGATCAAATCCATAATCGACCATCGAAATAATCCGATGAGAGAAAAATCATGCGATTTTGACCAAAGTTAACACAAAGTTCTACAGCAAAAATCGCAATTGTATTCGATAAGTTTTAATGCCACACAAGCCGAAAGCCCCAATATATAAAATCAACTGTGCAGTATATATGACAGGGGTATATTCAAAATGAATGCTTCTGGTTTAGGCGCAATTGCACTATGATACTGGGTTTATGCATTCTAAACTCAAATTCAAGCCATTATCACCGCAGAAGCAGTAGGGCCAGGCATATGAAATTAATAATAGGTTATTTGGTATGACAGGGTCGCAGTCGAAATGGAGGTTTCTGTTTAAGGCACGATTGAAGCATTTTCAATTTTAATTAAGGCCATCATATATTAAAATAATTATATAAAATCAACAGAAGGTTTTCCGCAGAAAATATGGCAATGCACGAGTCTAACTTTTAATTACGTGTATTATTTATAAGATGGTTACAAAATAAATACGTAAATCACGAAAACCAAACAGAGTTTGTGGGGATCTGCTTACATACGGTATTATAAAATATTATGTCGTATAATTTAATTAAAAAAGCACAAATTGGGTTTTATGTTGTCATAGTTAGGATAAATGGAAATAAAAATTTCACATTATATATAGATATATGTTAGTATAGAGACGCTGGGTCGCTATCGGAATCGGGAATCGAGAAAATCGGAACTTCTATGTATCGGAATTGGTATCGGAATCTAAGAAAATTGTGGTTTCTTTCCGAAAAAAAATGATACTTGAAATCGTTTATTATTTGGTGTGTTTTTGTTTAAAATTTAATTTTCAAACTGCTACTAAAGATAAGGTTGTAAGATTTTATTGATTTTAAGCTACAAACACAATTAAAAAATATAGATCACCCACACAAGTGCATTTCTACGTTCGCGAAAATCTATCACATGTATTTTTGCGGTAGCCTAAAGAAAAACAACTCTGTATATAAATATTTAGTGATTTTTAAAAGAATCAGAAACGGAATCGGTAATTGTTTCGGAATCGGGAATTTATAACAGAATCGGTAATTGTATCGAATTCGGGAAAAAGTTTGAAATCGTCAAATTACTAATATATATATATATATATATATATATATATATATATATATATATATATATACTTATGTTTATATGAATTTGCATGGTTTCTGTCATAAAATAAATTTACGACTACTTGAATGTTTTACAAGTGTGAAAGGAAAAAGAATTAGCGTTTTGCATTGAATGATATAAATGCTGTCATCATTACACGTAAACGCAGAAAACACTAAGTCCGAGGTCACGTTACCCCTGTGCTTTCTTTTCTCATATAATTTCTTGGTGGCAACGTTGGTCATCAATTTTCCAAACAAAGTACAGTAAAAACTGAACGCTTATTTTTTTTTCGTCCACAAACCCCGCACCTAAATAGAAATCAGTACATTTTTTTTTTTTTTGCCTTTTATGTTGTTTTATTCATATTTGTTTTTTGTTTGTTTGTTTTTATGCTTTTTGCCTGCATACATTTTGGACGGCATGGCCACAGAAATGGGCCCCGCTGGTCTTGGTGGCTACATGGCCGGAAGTACACGAACTCTTCCAGTCAGACAAAACTGTTATCCACAGACTAATTTCCGGAATCCAGTCTCGATTAAGGAGTCGGTATTTCGATGTTTATTCTCAGCGAATCTCTCTGCCCTGGAGCATTCGATCCGCATCTTCCAACCCACACTCTAAGCCATTGACAGTCAATCCCCCCCTCGGCAATACTTCTTAAACACCGGCCATTATTTGCTAATTAGAGAGGAGGAGGAACTACTTTGAATTGTAACCATAATTTCCTCTGGTATCTTTCGTTCGCTGTCAGCCATGATTTTAATATGGTTTATCATGTTTTGTCTATTTACACCATCTTTGTTGATTTTAACTAAGAAAATGAATTCTGGAATTTCGGCAGTTTTTTTTTTTTTTCTTCACTATAATTTTTTTTTTTTTTTTCAATTCGCAGACACGATTCTTCTTCTTCATCTTCGTCGTCGTAGTCGTGGTTTTAGTTGTTGTCACCTTGCTTTTATTCTTTCTTAAAGTGCTATAATTCTAGTAAATAATCTTAGAGTTTGAACATGACTCACACACACACACACACAGAGAAATTAGGTAAAAATTGATTATTTCCCTAAAATGCGCAACAAGAATTTGATTACGTTGCATTTGAAAACGACCATGTTATAGTCACTTTGGAAGCATGCCCGTTGTATTGTGTTCCGTAGACGGAATATAAGCATATCATTCGTATTCTCATTTAAGTCAAAACACTTAATTTGGGTTTGATTTTAAAAAATAATAGTTAAATGCTTAAGCTCAAGAAATTTAAAAACAAAATTGATAAAGAAACCTTACTTAATTGGATGTAATAAATGAATACTAATCAAATATCATTTCTATCAAGATTGTTTAAATGAAATTTTGTAGCTATATTATACTCTGTGAAACCCTAAAAAAACTTGGGAAATCTTTATAAATTAAAGGTTAATAACACTTCTTTAAATTTCACAGAAATTGGAAGTGAATTAACCCTCTATTTTACTCACTTTCATTAAATTATATTAAATAAAATATTACTCGTATTTAAACCTTTTAACGCCCAGCAGTTGTGTTCCAACATTAGACATAAATATAACTAACTTTGCGCACACATTATATATATATATATATATATATATATATATATATATATATACTAACAAAAGTACCCGTTGTTGACTGGGTTCAAAAATCGCCTACAGAAAATGGACTCTGATTTATGAAAGTATGATAGGTTATGAAAAGGAAGGGTTGTAAAGAGATAGCTTCGAATTTGGGAGTATCAAAACCAAAGAAAAATATGATGAAAGTAAAAATAAAATAGATAAACCCCATAATTTATTATATCATACCTGTTCACAATGAAACACTTATCACAATATTCTGTGGATCTATATTAAAAAACCTTGTTAAACTTTGTGACATATTTCAATTCTATGGAGGTCAGGTGCGAACGAACACCCTATAATTTTATTATACCATATTTCTTCAAACTGAAACATATTTATCAAGTATACTTACGTAGATAGATAGGAAAAGTCTTTATTAAAGTTTGGGCCTATTTCCATTCTATGGAGGCCAAGCGCGAACGCAGACCCCACAATGTTATTATACCATCCCTATTTAAGTTAAAACATACTTATCAAAGTATTATTATGTACATCTATATCAAAAACACTTGTAAACGTTTTTTTTTTTTTTTCTATACTTTGTGGACCAGGCGCGTACGCAGCCCCCATAAAAATAATGAAACATTAATAATCATTATGCCAGACCAAACATACCCATTCCTGTGTCTCGATACATCTTCTATCATTATATGTGATCAGTTTTCTATAATAGTCAACCATATAGGAGCCTATTCATATATATATATATATATATATATATGTGTGTGTGTGTGTGTGTGTGTGTGTGTGTATACTAGCATGGAACCCCTACGTTGTCTGAGATTTTATGAGGATCAGTGAATATTCCACACTTCTAATGATTTTATTGCCATTGAAATCGATGAAATGGCCCATTTTTCAAATCGATTGATTGGTTGCTGTAAGCGGTGCACTAGGAGAAAGCTTCCCCACAGTGACTTTGTCTAAAATATGTTGTAGTCCACATTGCACTCTAGAGGACCTAATGTTATTTTTATGAAATTATTATTTTTTTGTAATGGCTTGAATTAAAGTTTTTAACACAAAAGTCAAGTATCATGTTTTAATTGGGCTTTAAGCAGATACATTCATTTCAAACGCACCGCCTGTGTTATTACATAATGATTTTATACGCCGGGCCCTATTGGTTGTGCAGAAATTTAACTTCTCAAATGAACTCGTGATGTTTAGCTATATACAGGCGTTAACTTTGGTCAACATCAGACGGCGCTTTTTGTTCGAATATCGATTTTCAATACTTTTTGAAGACATTCTCATACAAAACTTATCTAAGAACACTCTAAAAAACATAAAGTATATTTGTGTGAAATTTTGAAAAATCGGATCAGCCGTTTCGGACTCCATTGGGTCGTCGCTCGTTGGTCGTTTTTGTTTTACGGCATATCAACCCTTTTCGGGTTATTTAATGCTGAATCCAAAGATTTTGAAGAAAAAAATTTTAATAGAATATATTTGTTGTTTTCAAGTCGGTTTCTATTTAACCCATAGTTGGAACCCTAACAGGTACTACCACTCCGGGTCAGAGTGGACCTGGGAGCAATGGTAATTAAAGGGTGGCTCCACACTCCCCAAAGTCCGCAAGGTGGGGCCTCACCATTGGATATAGTTTAAGGTATTATCCAGGACCCTGCACTCCATTGGGAATGAACTTATACACACACAAAAACAGAACACAAATACACAGATACATACACAAAGTGCCTTTTATATATAAGTAGATACACACACACACACGCACACACAGACACACACACACACACACACACACACATATATATATATATATATATATATATATATATATATATATATATTTGTCAGTGTGTGTTATAGATACTCTAGAACAAAGTACCTTCTTTCAATTTCGTAGTGATATCGATTAATTCGAAAACACCTGAACGTTAATAAAGGAGGCTCCCCCCTCCTAACTTCACAGACGGAAGTAGTTGAGAAAATTGCAAATTGCTGATTTGGCGCCTTCTCTCCCGGATCCTTTCAATGTCATTTCTATTAAGAAATATCAAGAAAGATATTTTTTTCAAGCTGAAAAAAAAACACTACGTGCCGGAATGCACGTAAGACGCACTGTAATTTGTCCAACTAATACCTAACAATCAGTGAAAACGATTTTTCTTTTCTTCGCCATTGTTTCGAAATAAGTTTATAATTCTCTTATATATTATTTTTACAATTTGGGGAGGGGAGAGGGATTTAAATCAAAACGGACTTGATTTTGGTTTCAAAAGCAAAAGTTCACGATAAGGCTGGATCTCTAAATAAGTTGCAGCTTAAACATTTATGCATTATATGCAATGTCCGTATATATATATATATATATATATATATATATATATATATATATATATATATATATGCAGTGTCCGTATATATATATATATATATATATACATGTCTATTTTTATGGTTTATGTTTAAACTATAGAGAAAAAAAGGAAACAACCCCTCAACAAATAATAATGGCACTATGTTCAGTGTTATTCAAATGATATATATATATATATATATATATATATATATATATATATATATTAGTTTACATTTTTTAAAGTAATAACAGTTTACGTAACGTAGACATTAGACAAATAAATTAATCTGAAACAAAACCTCGATCCGTTTCCCAAGTGTTTTCATCAGATCTAAGATGTACCGACGCTATAGGCAGATTTGGGCTGAAGGGAAACGTTCTACCTGTTTTCAAGTAGAAGCAAAACGTCCTGTTTACGATCGTCGATGTTGTGAAGGAACATAACTGGCTATACACCGGTTACAAACTGTATATATATATTGGACTGTTTGGCAGACAGGGGCAGACAAGCAGTCGCAGTAAGACGGATAGTCTTACGTTTTGATTATCAGACTTTCTTCCCCATACTTGTTACTATGTACTTCTATTTACCTTAGGCGAGCAGCCTTACGTTTCTGTATTATAAATAAACCCCATTACACATACCACTCGGTGTAACTCACGTTTGTCTTTATTTCCTAAGTATTTAGGAATATAACAATGGCGACGAAAGGATGTTCTTTCTCTTAACAGAGATAAATTACCGTACCAAGGACTGTGTACAATGCAAGGATTTTTTGTTTTACGAAAAAAACAAACTACACAAGGATTTTTGACCACGTGCGTCAATGAATTAAAAAATTTTTCCTACCTAAAGTAGCGAAAAGTACGGATTTTTCTTCGTAAAGAACTCACAAGAAATTATAGAAACATGTTCAAGGTAAAGTGGAATTTATATTTATTTTGACAAGTAAAAAAAAAAAAAAAAAAAATGGTCGCAAGTTGAATTCGAAACTACACTAAAGGATTACGAGTTTCGAAAGAAAAAATATAAATACAACGACTATTGTACCATTTTATGCCACGTGGGAACGGCAGCCATATATATTTTTTTTTTTGGAAAATTAATTGTTTGTTATTGCCTTTATATAAATAATTGGAACTATTTGTCGTGGGAAGTAAGAAATATTTTGTGTATGAACTTACGTTGTTGAAAAAAAAAAAAAAAAAAAAAAAAAAAAAGAATTATTTTACAAAGCCTGTTGAATTACTATGGATGAACTTTGTTGAAACGTGTTGTGTCTGCATATTGCTACTAATTTACGATATACGTAAATTTACGATTTTTCTTTGGAATTATTGTGTAGAATTCGAAAAGACATTTTTGTACTAGAAGCTAACATGGAACAATTAGCAGAGTTAACTAAGGCTCTAGCCCTTAGCATCCAGGAACAGACAAAAATGACTCAACAATTTTTAGCGCAACAACAACAACAACAACAAATTCAACAACAACAGCTACAGCAACAGCTGCAACAACAACAAGAAAGAACACAAAAAACTTTAGAGGCACAACAAGAACAAACAAACATACTACAACGACAAATGTCGACACAGCAAAAGAATTTAGAAAAGCTAATTCTAACGTCGACCGGGAAGAAGACTAATTTTTCTGCCGAGGGTATTTCAAATTCACTAACGGAATTTCGTTACTCCCCGGATACTGGTGTTACTTTCCCTGCATACTACAGAAGATACGAAACAATTTTTACGAAAAGATGTTTAGACTGGACCGATGAGGAAAAAGTTACCCTGCTACTACAAAAACTGGGTACTGATGAAAACACCAAGTATGCAAATCTAATTCTACCAAAAAAACCGGAGGAGGTTTCGTTCGAGGAAACAATTAGTACCTTGTCGAAAATATTTGATAAAAGGGATAGCCTATTTCACTCTAGATACAAATGTTTGAACATTCAGAAGGCAGAAGCTGAAGACTATCTAGAATATGCTTGCACTGTGAACTGTTTATGCGAATCATTTAAATTGAATGAAATTTCCGCAGACCAATTTAAATGTTTAATCTTTGTACAAGGTCTCACAGCACCAAGGGACAAAGATATACGTTCACGGATCCTAACAATTATGGAGGCGGATCCTAACATAACATTGCAAAAAGTCACTGAAGAGTGTCAACGTCTGATTAACATAAAGAAAGACAACACTCGCATTGAAGAGAAAAATATTTTTAAGGTGCAGCAAGTAAAAAGGCAAGGGACCACAAGAAAGTCCAGGTTCCAAGAACACAGGATCCTTAAAGGATACAAAGACCCAAAGCTAAAGTGTAAATGTTGTGGTAGTTTAAGACACAACAATAAGACCTGCTGGTTTAGGAACAAAATATGTTATGAATGTGGTCTCAGAGGTCACAAGGGAACATACTGTGCCCAGAAGAAAAGACAAGGGACCGATAATGTAAATACGCTTCGCATGAATAAAGAAAAAAGCTGCGAAAGACGGAAATATGTTGATGTTCGGATAAATGGACATCTGGTTACATTGCTTCTGGATAGCGGTGCAGATATTAGTATTATAAATGAAGATATATGGAAAAGGATAGGTCGACCTGAATTAACGAAAACCAGAAAGACGGCGAGAAGTGTGTGCGGCAAAAGATTAGAGTTCAAGGGAGAATTAAAATGCAAAGTGACATTCGCTAACCAGACTCATAAATCCAAAGTGTACGTCGTACCAGGAAAGAATACATGCCTGTTTGGGGTAGATTGGATTGTCCTGTTTAATTTATGGGAGAAACCCATAAATTCGTTTTGTAACGTTTTAACTGCAGAAAAAGCAAACCAAAGGGAAGACTTCCTGAAGGATTTGAAAACTGAATTTCCCAATGTTTTTGCCGAAGGACTAGGGCTCTGTATTAAGACAGAGGCAAAATTTGAATTAAAGAAAAATGCCACTCCAGTATTCAAACCTAAAAGGAATGTGCCTTTTTCAGCGATGGACGCAATCGAAAAAGAGTTGGATAGACTTCAACAACTGGAAGTCATTGAAAAAGTTAACCACACAGATTGGGCAAGTCCAACCGTGTATGTAAAGAAAAAAAATAACAGAATAAGGGTCTGTGGAGATTTTTCAACGGGTTTAAATGACTGTCTATTGGACCATAATTATCCCCTTCCGTCCGCAGAAGATCTGTTCTCTAAGCTTAACGGAGGAAAAATTTTTTCTAAGATAGACCTCTCAGATGCTTACTTGCAAATTAAGATCAGCGATGAATGCTCCAAATACTTAGGCATAAATACGCATAAGGGCATTTTTAAGCTAAAGAGGCTTCCTTTTGGATTAAAGGTTGCTCCTGCTATTTTCCAGCAAATTATGGACACGATGCTGGCAGGGTTGGAATTTTCAATGGCCTACCTTGACGATATCCTAATTAAAAGTGAAAATTTGCAAGATCATAAGAAGCATGTAAAAGAAGTATTCAAAAGAATACAGGAATTTGGTTTTAAATTGAGCCCAGAAAAATGCGATTTTTTTATGAAAAAAATTAAATATCTAGGTCAAATAATCGACAAAGAGGGTCGAAGACCGGATCCACAAAGGACTGAAGCAATTGAAAAGATGCCTGCTCCAGATTCAGTGACAAAATTAAAATCGTTTTTGGGATTAGTTCAATACTATGCAATTTACATCCCTAACATACATAATTTAAGAGCTCCTCTTAACGAGTTACTGAAAAAGGGTGTTAAATGGAACTGGAATAAGGAATGTGAATCTGCTTTCCAAAATATCAAAAGATGTCTACTGTCAGACTTAGCATTGGCACATTTCAATCCAGAAAAGGAACTAATACTAGCAACGGACGCCAGTGATTACGGTGTTGGCGCTGTATTACTTCACAAGTATGAGGATGGTAGGACAAAAGCTATCGCCCATGCTTCAAGAACGTTGGTTGCAGCGGAGAAAAATTACAGCCAAATTGAAAAAGAGGCGTTGTCGATAATATTTGGAATTACAAAGTACAATCGATTTCTCCATGGACGATCTTTTATTTTGCAAACCGACCATAAACCCCTACTTACCATATTTGGATCAAAGAAAGGCATTCCCACACATACTGCGAATCGATTACAGCGATGGGCTGTAACCCTCTTAAACTATCAGTTTAAGATGGAACATGTATCCTCAAAAAAGTTAGGACACGCAGATGCATTATCACGGTTGATCCCTAAAAGAAGCGAAAGTTTCGAAGAAACGGTAATTGCTGCGCTTAAAGACGAAAGTGAATGTACAAGTTCAATGTGTAATATGATACGTGAACTTCCGGTAACTTTCGAAAAAATAAAAAAAGAGGCAGTAAATGACATTTTCATTAAGAAAATGAAAAATCAATTGGGATGGATAAAAAAAAATAAAAAGGTAGATCAAACAACGCCTTTTTCCATCTGTGAAGATGTGCTCATGTATGGTGAGAGGATCGTAATTCCACTAACGTTACAGAGGAAAATTTTGAAGGAATTTCATACAGGTCATCCGGGCATTTCGAGAATGAAATCCCTTATGAGAGGATATGTGTACTGGCCTGGTATGGACAAGGAAGTTGAAAAATGTGTCAAGACATGCAGAGGATGTCAATTAGCAGCTCGAGATCCTCCAGTAAAAACGACGCCATGGCCAAAGACGGACCTACCCTGGTCACGTCTGCATATTGATTATGCGGGACCTATAAATGGTTATTTTTACTTGATTATTGTAGATTCTTTTTCAAAATGGCCAGAAATATTTAAGTTTAGACATCCAACAGCAAAAAACACTGTGAGTGCGCTTAATGAAATTTTTAGCCGTTTTGGAGTGCCAAAAACCTTAGTGAGCGATAATGGAACAGCATTTACTGCTCATGAATTCAAAGAATTCTGTGACTCACTAAATATTCTACATATGACAACACCTGTGTACCATCCACGATCGAATGGGTTGGCCGAAAAATTTGTAGATACGTTTAAAAGGGCACTTAAGAAAAATCTTACTACGGACACAGACGAACAATGTATTCAAACATTTTTAGCAATTTACAGGGTGACACCAAATCCTAATAATAATGTCAATTCTTCCCCGGCTGAGCTAATGTTTGCAAGAAAGATAAGATCTTTCTTCGATAGGCTGCTACCAGAGAAAAAGAAAGTTTTCAAAAAAGAAAACCTTAATACCAAGTGCTTCTCCCCAGGTGAAAATGTATATTTCAAAAATTTTCAAAATGGACGAAATCAGTGGGTTGAAGGTATTATCAAAAAAAGGATTGGGAGCATGGTCTATACCATCCAAGGATTAAGTTTTGTCTGCAAAAGACACAGAAATCAAATACGTCCCAGACTGTCTCCAAATGTGGAAGAGACCAATGGAAACATTGTGCGATATTTTTGATATACCAAAACCAGCGTGTGTACCGCAAACAATGAATATTTCGCCTGAACCGACCATACGGGCTGGACAGAAACCTTTACCCCGGGTAACGCTGACCAGAAGGAAAAGCGCAAGAAAGAGAAAAGTTACCAGGAGATTAAGCCCTGACCCTAAAAGGAAGAGGTATTTAAGCTAAAATCAGGAAGATTTCAGCTTCAGGGGGAGGTGTTGTGAAGGAACATAACTGGCTATACACCGGTTACAAACTGTATATATATATTGGACTGTTTGGCAGACAGGGGCAGACAAGCAGTCGCAGTAAGACGGATAGTCTTACGTTTTGATTATCAGACTTTCTTCCCCATACTTGTTACTATGTACTTCTATTTACCTTAGGCGAGCAGCCTTACGTTTCTGTATTATAAATAAACCCCATTACACATACCACTCGGTGTAACTCACGTTTGTCTTTATTTCCTAAGTATTTAGGAATATAACAGTCGAGAAAATTGATAAAGAATTGGATCGGCTAGAAAAAGCCGGAAGACTAACGAACCAAGCAGCAGTGAATGAACCGCTCCTACTGTATACGTTACGAAAAAGAACAACCAAATTCGTGTATGTGCGGATTTTTTTCCACGGGCCTTTATGCGGCTCTGAAAGATTACCACTATCCCTTCCGCGCATCGGGGGGTAATTCAACAAATTCAACGGTGGTACGAGAAGTAGAATAGGGACGACATTATTTGCGCTATCAAGATTACGATCGCTATGAACGGAAAACAACCTATAAGTCCATTTTCGAGACATTCGATCTCGACTCTCCCCAATCAACAACAGAACCACGACGGTCGGTTCGCAAAAGGAAAGTCACTGATCCACTAATGATCGATACTAAACGTAAGCGATATTAACATCTTTTATAAAGAAAAGGCTTGGGAAGAGGTGTTCGGTGGCACTCCTACAAATTCTGACGAGGGCCTACTCCTGGCATCACTTCCGGTAACTAGTTTCTGCTATCATGCAGTCAAGAGCTGAGACTCTAAGAGAGTGGGTCGTAATCGTACTTTGTTCTTCCAGTTGAGCGGAGTCCTACTCATCGAATATACGTGCCTGTATTTTCTCTTAATATATATTTCGTTTCACTGTTTCAAAGCCTACTTGTTGTCCTTTCAACATTTAAACCACAGTATATATATATATTTATATATATATTTATATATATTTTTATATATATATATATATATATATATATATATATATATATAGTAGAACTATGGAATACGGCATTAAAAATTAGTAACAAAATACGGCAGAGTATATAATGCACATGTATATCATCAAATAATATTATAAATAACACCGTATCCGGAAACGTATGCGTATCTCGGTGTTATACTAATATATATATATATATATATATAATGTGTGTGTGTGTGTGTGTGTGTGTGTGTGTGTGTGTGTGTGTATATACATATATATTACAATAGAAAAATGCGAGCATGAAAAGTAATATGGTTAAGCTTCCACATGGAAAGGTAATGGACTAGTTGTTAAAACTGGAAAAGAAAAGGGCAAGATATTCTAGAAAAAATATAATAAATTCATAACTTAAAATATTGCAGCATTAAGGATTATTTATATAATGTTATAAATTGAATTTTAAAAAATAATTCTTAATGCTGCAACATTTTAAGTTACAAATTCATTATATTTTTACCAGATTATATTGTCCTTTTCTTTTTTCAGTTTTAACAACTAGTCCTTTACTTTTCCATGTTGAGACTTAACGATATTACTTTTCATGCTCGCATTTTTCTATGGTAATCCATGATTTTTCCAGCATATGGAATAAAAAAAATGAAAAATCTTAGATCCTCATTACATCGACAAATAAGTCTTTCTATGGTTTTGTCTTTCTATAATGCTACGTCATATATTTATGTACATACATACATACATACATACATATATATATGTGTGTGTGTGTGTGTGAGTGTGTGAGTGTGTGTGTGTGTGTGTGTGTGTGGAAATCTTTATTTAATAAACTAAATGTAATTATATGGTTTTGTCTTTCTATAATGCTACTTCATATATTTATGTACATACATACATGCATACATATATATATGTGTGTGTGTGTGTGTGTTGAAATCTTTATTTAATAAACTAAATGTAATTACAGAGCAATATAATGAATGAATGACAAATTGATTCAAAATGGCGTAATGAATACATTATTATAAGATATTCACAGCTTCTCTTCCAATTTTCTGATTTATAATCATGTCAAAACTTACTTTATTACCTTTTGATGGATTGATTTTTGCTATTTCTTCCAATTAGTTAAAGGCAAAACAGATTCAGGTATTGATATAATAATTAAGTGATTGATTTTGTGCTACGAAACAGATGCTGTCAAGAATTATAAAGGTCAACTAAATTAAATGAATAAATTGTAAGATGGTCAACATCATGAACTTTGGAATATAGACTTTTGCCATTCATTCATTCATTTATTATATATATGTATGTATGTATATATATATATATATATATATATATATATATATATATATATATATATATATATATACCAGTAAATAGAAACTACTGGTGTGTGGTCCGGCATTGTATATATTTAAGACTTAAGACTTTTAGTTAGCGACCACAAAAAACTATTGGCAACGTTTACATCTGAAACGGAACTATAAAATACCTGATTCTCCCTGTAAGCTGATAGGACTTCAACATTTCATGATAACTTTATGTCTCGTGAATCAGCCGTTTTCAATTACTATTGTTTTAATTTCAAGGAAAACACTTGATCTTTGACATTTCTGGTTTGGAACCGAGGTTGAGAGAGAGAGAGAGAGTGAGAGTGAGAGAGAGAGAGTGAGAGAGAGAGATAGAGAGAGAGAGAGAGAGGGTCATCTGAGAATAAATCCCATCTTTTTTCAGAGAGACGTTATCAAACGAAATCAGGATTATTGTTGTTGTATTTGTTGTTGTTAGTATTATTATTATTATTATTATTATTATTATTATTATTATTATTTTTATTATTATTATTATTATTATTAGTGGATTGGCACAGAGAGAGTGCCGCAAAAGACACGATCGCATGGGACTCCGGATATATTGGGAGATCCGTAAGAAGGTTGGGGTGAAGTGTGCTGGAAATTGGTTTGAGGAGGTTCCTGATGAAGTGACAGCAAGTGAGAATGGCAATGTAGAGGTATGGTGGGACAAAAGTATCATAACGACAAAGAAACTGGAACATAATCGTCCGGATTTGGTCGTCATTTACAAGGTCTCAAAAAACTGGCAGATTGTAGACTTTTCAGTACCCTTGGACAGGAATGTGAGAGAAAAGAAGAACGAGAAGTGGAGCAATTATTCTCCATTGGCCTTGGAGACACGGGGTTAAAACAAATTATCCCGGTCGTAGTTTGTACACTATGAGTAGTATGAAGTAGTCTAGAACGGCAATTGAAAAAACTACGAATCCCTGATGTTTTAGGCGGCCTTCAGACTTCTGCTATTGTAAGTACCACCAACATCCTTAGGAAAAGCCTTGATCTTTGAAGCTCCTGGTTTGGAGTAGGAATTGAGGGAAACCCTTTGGAAATGAATCCCACCCTTTTTCAGGGAGACGTTGATAAACGAAATCAGAATTATTATTATTATTATTATTATTATTATTATTATTATTATTATTATTATTATCATTATTATTATTTACTCACTAGGAGTACTCGCATAGGCTATCATCAAAAATTTCTCTTTGACAACTTGTGGAATTCTCTGGAGTCTTAGTGACAACAAGTCTCCCCAGATTTCAAGTACTTTCCGCCTCTTTCGATAACTATTGCAGATGGATTGGCGTTATCATAATAGATGTTTACTATTGACTTCTCGTTGACGGAAACCATTGGTATTAACTGGAATTGTAGTGGCGAAATGCCTCCTCAAAGTCCTAGTCCTCTTTGCGCTCATTAAACGGAGATCTGGCTAGTTTTTTCTCTCCCCAGCTTTTTCATCCTCCTTGACCCTCCTTGCTTATTTATTATGGCGTCAGTTTTTTTGGTGACACATAATGTTTTTTTTAAAAAATCAGGGAAGGTAGGGGTCATCTTACAAAAATACAGTTCCAGTTTTATGATCTTATGTGATACCCTTTTGTGTTTTGCATCTGTAGCATTTTCTTCATGTCCAGTTAGTGCGTGTAGGTCAGGTCTATTAGTATCCGCATTCAAGGGTTTTCCTTAATATTTCAGCAGTTTTCATTACTGTTATCCATTGTATCTTACTAGCCAACCCTCTGATTCCAATTTCGCCCATTCTCTTTTCAAAGTTGTTTGGTATTTTTCCTAGTGCTCCTACTGTTATTAGTGTTATCCAGACTTCTTCATCTTCTATATTCCTTTGAGCTCTCTGGCCAGTTTCGTATATTTGCTCCGCTTCTTCGTCTTCTTGATTTTCACTGTGCTCGCTGGAGCAGAAAATTTCAGTTATGGATTGTCCATCAGCTGACATTCAAGTCTACGTGTATTCATCGCATTTTTTATTGAATTTATAATCTTGGTGGGTATTTTGTATATTCTCAAGTATTTATTCGTGCTTGCAGGATTCTGTCATATGCTTTTTTGTAATCGATCCATGCCATGGCAAAGTTTTTTTTTCGACTTTTTACCTCCTTCAGGTCATGCGTTCATCTTTTTGGGGGGGGGCATCTTTCTGTTCTTCGGTAAGTAGTTTCCGATTATGAAGGGAATGATAAATTTGTTTCTTTCAGTTTTGCTGTTAGTATTTTCCGCATTGTAGGTAAACATGTAATAGGCCTGTAGTTGCTGGCGGTGGTTCCTTTTTCTACGTCTTTTTGCACCAAAGTCCCTTTTCTTTTTCCGTCTCTTTTCTACTTTGAACTTCATACTTACTGTTCTAGCACCTACGTAATATAAATTGTTTAAGTCTGTAATCGTGTATGTTGAGATGTGTTTTAGAAACTTGTTCACCTTTTAAGCTTTTGCTTTTAATTCTTTCCACTTGTGGTTCCTTAGGGATCAGAACTTTATTTTTTTCTTCGTTCATAAGTTGCCTGATGTTTCCTACTTCAGCTGCTTTATCCTCGTTAAGTTCTGTTAATAAGGTATATTTAAGGATTCAGGTGATCGGTCATCTCCCTCTCAGTACAGACCAATAAGTTTCTTATGCGTTATGAGTAAGTGCTAGAATCTGTATTAAATATAGAAGTAGTCAACCACCTCAGCAAAAATACCTAAAGTGACATGCAGTATGGTTTCTGTCCTGCTAGATCTACAGCAGATGCGCTAACGGTTAGGATTAGCGAATCCCATAAAATTAGCGAATCTCTCATCGAAGGCTTACTTTCTAGGGCAACTGACATATCAAAGGCCTTTGATAGGGTATGGCATAGCTTTTTTTTTCATTTTCAAGTAGAAAATTTAAACCAGTATTTTTTAATTTTTTTATTTATTTATTTATTGCCGCGATCTGATAGTTAAATATCGGTTAATGTATTTTTCTAGCGGAAAATCGATTAATACAAGTTTTAAATCTGAAATAATGATAAAAAATAACAAACAATGAATCACTTTTATAGCTATAGAACATAGTCCCGACTGAGTGTCTATTCACATTTCACTTCATACACTACTAGTAATTTTTTTTAATGATTTCACGCTTGAATAACTGTTTACATGAAAAAGTCAATCATTGAGTTGCTTTTGTGCTAGTAAAGAAGAAAGAAAACATCGATTGTCGCACGCGCTCCTGTCGTATCAAAGGACTTTCGCTTTAAACAGAGAACTCAGGAAATGGCACGATCATCTCGCTGTTTCCGTCTTTTTTTTTCTTTTTAGTGCGCAGTACTTTCTAATGCAATTAATTAACACCTGCTATTTAATTAGAATGATCGCTTTTGAACTCAGCATCGATATCGTTTGACAATATGTCAAGACGGTAAACATATTTCTGGGCGTCACAAATCGGCTATTATTATTATTATTATTATTATTATTATTAATATTATTATTATTATTAGTAGTAGTAGTAGTAGTAGTAGTAGTAGTAGTAGTAGTAGTAGTCAAAAGACGCAGACATTGCCATGGTACTATTTGATTTTGTTTTTGTATCATATATCATAGAGTAAGGGAAATTATCAAAAACTCTCACTTCAGGATTTACTATACAATTTGGATATGAAGTTCAATATCCTTTTCATTCTGAACGAATATCTAATTTCCCTTACTCTATGATATAAAAACTTTAAAAACTTTTAATTGTGATTTTCTACTTTTATTGCATTTAGCAAATTAGGTATAAACTATTTATAATATTTGCTAATATCTTTTCCTCTAAGGAGGTGGGTAAACATCGAAAAACCTATAGGTTAAGGAAATATACTTATTGAAATGTATTCTTTGTCTTGGATACAATAAAAATGCATATATATATATATATATATATATATATATATATATATATATATATATATATATATATATATATATATATATATATAGGGTGGAATATATATATAGGGCGGAACGCCCGTAAAACATTTCCGTTTAATAAAACCGGTTTTTTGTTGCAGACCATTTACTGGTTGGCCAGTCGTGTACAAATTCCAAGAGCGATAGGAGCTTTCTATCATGTTTTAATGTGGCAAAGTTCAACGAGTGAGATCGGAGATGCGCTGCTGTACAAGCCATAATTCCCATCAATCCAAGATCATTGCCAGCACCCTCAAAATGCAAGTCCGGGCGGTTCAACGTTTGAGGGCATAACTCCACAAAGTTTCCGACAACGGTTATGGGATTTGTTGTAGTTCCAAATGATGGCGAAATCATATCACATCTTGAACGTCAATACCAAAGTGTACCTTGATGTGCTGAAGAGTGTGGTGGTGCCCTGTTGCAATCAGGTGGCCGCTGGCAGACCCTGAGTGTGCCAGAAGGACTCAGTATCGATCCACAAGTCCAAAGGGACCAGGATTCTTAGGCATATCATTTTTCTTCCTACTCGTCCTCCGAGTAGGAAGAAAAAGACATGTCTTAGAATCAGAATTGTTTATGGTTTCCTGTTTTCATTCTTCCTCTTTCCTTTCTTTATTTTTTTCTTTTCTTCTTTTCTCCCTTGCGTCTTTTCCTTTTCATCTTTAGAACCATAAACTTCAGACTAACTTAAAGAATACGGAAATATCCACGTAGCGAGTAACTTTTTTCTTTTCTTTTCAAAACAACGACCAACATGCTTGAGGATGGTCAAAGGCTAATCCGAATGAAACGTTGCGCAAAATTCTTTCTGCATTGAAACAATTATTTTAAGCAAATTTAAAATCGGACGAACTTCCGAATATAGAAAGATAGGGACGGAAGGGTGTGGGAAAGAATTAAAAGTAAATTTTGCATGAATACTACGTGCTAACAATGTTATCCACAATTCAATCGATTCGAAAATAAATAAATTTACTTTAGTTTTATAATGGAGATTCATTACAGGAGAAACCTATCGTTTCGACACATAACGATTTACGATGTGTTCTTGATATTCTCATTTATCAGATTAAAGTTTTAACAGAGTATATGGAGGTGACAGCGATCATCGACACGGACTGACACCCTAGGTATTCCAAATTCGAATCCAGTTGGTGCCACAAAAAATAGCTTTCAATGTTATCCTGCCTAGTCCTTTTCGTAAGTAACCGATGTCTTTCTAGAAAGATTTCTGACTAGGAAAATATCGAAGAACCCAATGTCAACAATAGAATCCTCGGATTCATACGATATGATATTCATCTTAAGAAATATCCATTCAAACCTATAATGTTATAAATGTTAGTGAATGTTTAAACAGCAACATCGTAAACACGTCTTATTAATTCAATAACTATGAATTGCTTTCATGGAAGTCTCTACATATGAGGCCTAAAATCACGTGATATAAAGAGCCAAAAAGAATGAAAAATGATAACGCTAAGACAGAAGATGCCTATTGATCTAAGTTTTAAAAAGAGCAGGGAGATATATGTTGTCAAGATTGTTACACCCACTCACAGTTCGTGGGAAGAAGTTGATGGAATAGGAGCACGTACGATAACTAGGTATGAAAACAGCCAGCTGATGAAGACCAAGGAGTAAAACAAGCTGGAATAAAAGAGGCAGGGAATAATTGTTACAACTTTGAGGAATAATTGTCATAATAGTAAAGTGGGGAATAAATAGTCGTGTATTGTATACAATACACAAAGCAACTTATTAGAATCGAACCAGAGGCTAAACAAGTCAGTAGATCTCTCAGATATAAATCGCTCAAAACCCTTTTACAAAAGTTGTTACAAAAGTAAAGTCTCCTATTCTGTTTTAACTCAAAAAGATAATGAACAACGAGGACGGGAATGGAAGTATTAAAATGAGTGATCCAGCATTTATTTACTTCATAGTTACCACCATTCTCAATGCAATTTTCAACGATAAACGAAAGCTGTGCGTGGACGTCTGGAGTGGTACTTGTCTTAGGAATGTCGTTCTAAATGTAAAGCCTTCTCTATTTTAACTAAAATTGTTGATAAGCTACGAAGACGACACTGGTTCTATTAAAACGAGCAACCTTCTGTGCTTCAGAATTTATTTTTCCATATTGTTATAACCATTCTAGATATAATTTTGCGAAAGAATCAATGAAGCATCACGTATTCTGATGCGCCGTTGCTTTCTTGGAGTCTCATGTCGTCAAAATCTGCAACATAGAGATGTCATGAATGCATATATTTCACTCATCAAGATAATGCAATTTTCAGTACTCTCTGATCTATTCGATTGGAATAAAAATACAAGACATTATTTTTGGAACGCCCCTCGTAGACAAAGCTTTAAATCAATAATTCAAGAGTAGGATATATATTAAGGTCGCGTACTGCTGACACCATTTTTATTTGAAAATAAACACAGCGTGGGTGTACGTCAGAAAATCTAACGTTACTCTAAAACGAGGCGGCGCGTGTGACGGTCAGAGCAAATGATTTGTTGGAATCTTCAACGTGTTTTGTTAATTGTCTCCCTCAAAAGCAAGCCTGTTGATTTGTCTCGTTCAAGATTCTATCGCAGCAGACAATGCGCAAACAATCCAACGAGTGAAGGGCTTTCAGCTGGTTGTCTTCTCTCTGGCCAATTAGTCAAGCCATAACGCCTTCTAGTGGCTTCTTAAAGTGGGCGCCAATGCAAACACTTGACGCATATGTCTCTTGAAATAGAAATCTTCATAGGCGATAGAATATCAAACAGTTGAAAAGTTGAATCTACTTCCGTATCGATTTTAACAATACATTTATCTACCCTCAACTGCGTTACAACTGTGTTATTATAATAGATTGTTATTGGTTAATTATTATTATTACTTACTAGCAGAGGCCGACCACATTAAAACATGCGAGTTGTCGTTAAATCACCAAGGTAATAAAACATTAAGTTTGGTCAATAGCAGCTAGATGACAATTTTAGAGTACCAGGCGCTGTAAGTAGGGAGAACACTTTCCCGCATATCTATCATATATGCCCGCGAGTTGAAATCGCTTTTGAATTAATATAAACTTCCCTCTTCGGCTGAAGTTGTGTGAAACCGACCGGAGTGATTGCTGTAGTAGGTGCTAGGTGTTACTTGGGATGATAGCAAGAAATATAATGTTTGTTTAAGTACGCGTAACATCTCTCTCAATCCCCCTTTCTACCCCATTATTTCTCTGTGCCATGTAGTTTTCAGAACACACTTCTCCCTCTGACTACTTCTTCGGATGAGATTGCGAAAGGTTCAACGTAAGTATATATATATATATATATATATATATATATATATATACAATTATTCCGCATGCAGCTCACAAATTTATAATTATTCCACATGTCGCAGCTCACAAAAGCCATGACAACAAACAAACCGGAAGTCTAAGACACGAGTTTCGCCCTCATTTGGGCTCATCTGTTAGATATATCCAAACCCGGGATTCGAAACCCGAGCCTCTTGCATACGAGGCGAGCACTCTGCCACATGAGCAAATGCTCCACACACAAGAAAGTCTATTAACTAACACAGATCAAGCGGTGAAATCTGACTCTTAAATTAAACTACTTCGTTTCGAACAAGGGATATGGTCATCCAACCAGTGGGAATGTTATACTCACTAGGACAGTGCCATCCAACATGCTAAACCTAGCGAGCAATTAGTAATAACATTTTCAGAATGTGAGAGATTATATAATTATTTATATTAATTATATAATATCTCACATTCTTAAAATTAGATATAGAGAGAATTTTGTCAGTGAGTGTGCGTTTGTTTCCTATAGATTAATAAACGGCTGGGCCAACTTTTATGAAATTCTTATGAACTTTTATGAAAATTTCACACGAAAATACTTTTATGCATGGTAGTGTTCTTAGAAAAGTTTGGTATCGAAGCGTCTTCGATAAGTATTGATAATCGAAATAATCCACTGAATAAAGGAACGGGCCATTTTGACTAAAGTTTACACCATGCACAGTTTTACATCACAAGCGCATTTCAGAAGTTTTATTACCGCACAAACCCGAAAGTCCCGACGTATAAAATCCGCAATATGGCCTTTGATATGACAGAGGTGTGTTCGAAATGAATGTTTCTGTTTAAAGCAGAATTGGACCATGATACTTGACTTTTTCATTTAAAACTTATATTCAAGTTATTATAACTGCACAAACAGGAAGGCCCGACATATAAAATCAACAGTAGATTCTTTAATATGACAGGGTGCATTGAGAATGCTTCTGTTTAGAGTGCAATTGGTGTATGATGCTTTAATTAAAGTCAGTAGATATGAAAATATATTATAAAATCAACAGTAGGTTCTCTTCAGTACAATGTAGACTACAATGTATTGTATACTAAGTCACCTCTGGCGGCATGTGAGGCTTCCTTCCGGTGTAGCGCGATGGGTCCCCAACTAAGCAATCAATCGATTTAATTGAAACTGGATGATTTTACCGATTTCGATCACAATAAAATGTGCGACACTGAAACATTCGTTGATCATTATTCAATCCCGGGCAAAGTCGGTTTCTCTTCTAATATATATATATATATATATATATATATATATATATATATATATATATATATATATATATATATATAACAGACGACGTTTCCCCGAGTTCAATGAAAATAAACGAATGTTCCACACGTTCAATATCATATCATGAATGCATAACAATGCAATTTGCAATCTGTTATGACCTATTCGGTTGGAATAAAAATAGAAGCTCTTATATATGTATATATATATATATATATATATATATATATATATATATGTGTGTATATATATACTAGAAGAGGAACCGACTATATATATATATATATATATATATATATATATATAATATCTCACATTCTATATATATATATATATATATATATATATATATACACACTAGAAGAGGAACCGATTATATATATATAATATCTCACATTCTATATATATATATATATATATATATATATATATATATACTAGAAGAGGAACCGACTATATATATATATATATATATATATATATATATATATATATATATATATAAAGATAGAGAGAGAGAGAGAGAGAGACCGGCTTTACCCAGGATTAAATGATGATCAACAAATATATATATATATATATATATATATATATATATATATATATATATATATATATATATATATATATGCATGCTATGTATTGTTATCCGAATCGACGGAATCACCCAATTTTCAATCAAATCGATTGGTTGCTTGCTCTAGTCGGGAACCCACACAGTGCACCGGGAGGAAATTTCGCCTGCTTCCTCCCAATGACTTAGACCACTGTGCATTGTAGCCTAAATTTCACTGTACAGACTCTACTGTTGTTTTTATAAAAAATATTATATATAATGATTTGAATGAATGTTTAAAATGCAAATGTCAACTGTCATAGATCAAGTGTTTTCTAAACAGAAACATTTATTTCAAACGCCCCCTTGTCTTATCACAGACCTTACTGTTGATTTTATACGCCGGTCCCTTCTGCTTGTGCTGTCATGAACGTTCTCTAATGAACAATTTCTTCTTTAATCACATTTTTACATTATCGATTTTCGATATTTATCTATCCAAAATCGATTTTCGATATTTATCTATCTTTAAATCGATTTTTGATACTTATCCATCTAAAAACGCTCCCATAAAAAAGTACATTTGTGTGAAAATCTGCTGAGCCGTTTCGAAGCTTATAGGGAACGGATTCACATACACACTGAACCACACACAACATTTTATACATAAGTGGAGTTAATTTTTTTTTAATATTAAATTAAGCATGCGTGTAAGGTGTTTATTTATTCGGTTAAATTAAAATTGACAACCCTTTTGTTAAATTTCAGATTTGGCAACTATCAATTACTTTCAGTTATGCTTGGTTTGGCAATTCACTATATGTTTCATTAAGACGAAGCCACATGCCACACAACGTGTAATACGAGCGATTTACGTAGAGAAATATTTGATTTTAGAGTAATTTCACGAAATAGACTCATTGTTCGTGTGATTTACCCCCATTGTATTATTTTTCTTGGGGATATGAAAAGTCCTATATCTACGCTGAGAAACCAGACACAATAAACCACTTGAAAGAGAATGTATTATTGCCGAAATACAACTAAAGCAAATACGTAAAGCCGATTTTTTTTTGTAATTCCAAACGAAGGTGCTTGATGTGCCTGGGGATGTTTTTACGTAGATTGTGCATCGCAATACGTGTGATAAGTATCGAAAACTGATAATCGAAATATTCCAATTAAAGAACGAAGTCAAATTTTGACTAAAAGTAACACTTTTATACAATCTAGCATCACAAATTCATTTGAGAAGTTGTATATCACCGCACAAGTAGAAAGGCCCGGCATATAAAATTAACTGAAAATGTTTACAAGATAAGAGCGTGTGTTAAATGAATGCTTCTTTTTAGGGCACAATTCAACTATAATACTTGATTTGACACGTTTAACATTAATTCAAGTGATTATGTTAAAACAATTTCACAAAATCAATCGCAGAGTCTTTGCTAGGACAGAGACGCGTTCGAAATGAGTGTTTCTGTTTAGAGCACGATTGGATCATGATACTTTATTTTTGCTTTTTAAACTTAAAGTAAAATCGTTATATACAGATAATTTTATAAAATTAACCGTGGATTCTCTACAGTGTATTGCGAACTCAGTCTCTGCGGGGAAGCATGTGATTTTTCCTCCCAGTACAATGCCGCAAACTCCCTGATTAGAACATGCAATGAATCGATTTGATAAAAGAAAATGGGTGATTAAACCGATTTCGATGACAATAAAAGTATTGGAGGTTGGGACAGTTGTTTATTCTCAATCAATCCCGAAGAACATCGGGTTTCTCTACTAGTATATATATATATATATATATATATATATATATATATATATATATATATATATGACGCATAATTTGAATGAGAAAAATAAGTAAACACGACGGGAGATTTTATATATATTTCTCCTGTCCCTATACGCAAATATAGCAAGCTGTTAATAGTTAAATTAGGCTACATTTAAGGAAATTAATTACTGTTATTCATTTCGATGCATAAAGACATCAAGCCATTTGCATCTTCTGTTTTGATTAAGCTCTACTTCTCTTTTGTAAAATTAATATCATGTTTTATATTTATATACTAGCTAGAAAATGTGGTAGTAGGCAGATAAGCAGGCTCGAACCCGTACGGCGAAGGCGGAAAAAAACGTGAAAAAAATAGCGTGATGTCTTTGCCGTTGCGTCCATCGCTAACCCGGAAGTGGTAAAAGTTTAAATTTAGACTAGTTAATCGAAAAGAGGGGATAACTTTCGAAAATATCGGCGAAAAAAAGCGACACCTCTTTATAGAAAAGTGCCCAGCTGAGGGTGAAAGAATTAAAGTTTTTAGCCAATTTTTCCATATTTGTCGTCCGAAGAGTAGAAACGATTGCGATCGCGTGAAATACCGTCGCCTATGTTGAAATTTTTAGACAGACATACAAACTTACATACATACATTTAAACAGACAGGTGAGATTTATATTATATATATATATATATATATTTATATATATATATTTATATATATATACATTCATATATATATATATATATATATATATATATATATATATATGGTGGTGATAATATAAAAAAATGTTTTACTGTTCATATCCAGAGCAAGAACTAAGCTCAATAATCAATCCTTAAATTGCTATTCCAAAATTATTAATGAAGTTATAAATAAACTCATAGTACAGTGATTTATTTCGAAGTAAACTTAAACGAGCACGTGTTTCTAAACGGATAACAACCATTTTTGATGTGCAATTTTTTTCTGGACATTCTAACTAGAATCATGCAAATCTTGTAATTTTCATTACGCCAATTTTTTATATTGTTATCTATTTTTTTTTGCGTATGTGTTACCACTTATCAAGGCCCGGAGGCCACTCGAGGATAAGAGTTAATCAGTGTACAGTAGTCAATGGTACAATATCGTAGTAATCGTTAGTAGTGGAATTTTGGTAAATTGGATTACTTAAGGGGAAGAATTCGTTTACGTTGGATTGGAAGACTACCAAAGTGTAATCAGCTGGAAAACAGGGAAGCGGAAGTTTTAAGAAAGAAACTTTGTTCATGGAATTATTTTTTATTTCCTATTTCTATTTATTTTTTTTTCTTTTGCTGTTAACCACATGAGGAGGTTTAGCATGAAATTCTCTTTTTACTAGTTTCTGTTTAAGTGGGGCTTTCTTCTTTTTTAGTCTTTTAAAAACACGCGTTGTCGTCCCTTTTTTAAACCTGAAATAAATTATAGTATGTCATTACTTTAATCTGTTACTATTTATATGCATATATGTGTGTATGTATGCATATAAAAGATTGTAAATACATAAAAATAAAAATAATTACAAATAAATTATATAAATGAATGAAATATATTAAAAAATATATATATAATAAAAATTACATGGAAACGAATGAATAATCTACAATAAAAAAGGGAAAGATGGTCTTCTTCTGTCAAGACGTGACAATTACAATATACATATATATATATATATATATATATGTATTGTGTGTATTTAGGCAGCATTTTTTTATTAAGGCAGACATTGTTAAAAACAAGAAAAAGCTTATGTTTAGTGATACTTTTTTTTATTTTTCAATTTTTCGTATTATCTTTTTTGTATAGTCCACGCATTTTTTTTTCTTCTCGAAGTGTCCGCGGTTTTAACTTTTCGTAAAATCGTCTACACTTCGCCAGGAAAGTGTGTTATTCTCGATAAGAGATTAATAGTTGTAGGAGATATACTTAAATAGTAGAAAATGGATTGTGTGTGGGGGTCGTTGGACTGCTGACACCGGTGGAGGGTTTGGTGTGGTAGAGGAAAGTAAAAAAATAAAAAATGGTATAACTAAACAGAAGCTTTCCGTTATTTTGAACAATGTCTGCCTTAATATATATATATATATATATATATATATATATATATATATATATACGGTGTGTGTGTGTGTGTGTGTGTGTGTGTGTGTGTGTGATCCTTTGCTGTCTATGCTAACTTATTCCCAACGTAATAAGATTCGTATTTTTTTTTTTTTTTTTTTTTTGCGGAGTTACATTATATAGCTTTGTTTTGAGTTTATAATAACTATTTTTCATATGTTATTTTATGCATCAAGTAAATTCTTTCTTTCGTTTGATTGATTCTTAGTTTATTTTTATCCTTCGCTGGCGGGCTCCAGACGACTGGACAGGAACTGCAATGGTGACGACGATGATATTATCTCCTGTTACCTTACAAGACAACAGTCAAATCTGGGGAACAATAATATGCCTGCCTTCCTCATTTCGTCTTTTGAGATGAAACGAGGGTTGGTCAAAACTTAGGAAGTAGCGTCGTCTTAAAAAGTAAATAAATACACCAGTCGTACTTGTTAACTTAAATAACAGCACGATATGCAGCATGGACAGACGGACCCGCTTATGTCAATAAATAGTAGATATACTCTAAAATGAAAAACACTTCCCCGCTCTCTCACGCACTTTCTTTCTCTCTCACTGTATCTCAATTTCTCGCTCTCTTTTATTCACTCTTTCTCTCTTATTTATGGCAGTCTGCAGCTAAAAGACGATTGACTTTCGAGGGAAAATTGGGAGCAATCAAGCATTTCTAACCATATTGAAGAGCAATGATCCGCCAAAATATTGTTTATGAAAAAGCATTTATATATATATATATATATATATATATATATATATATATATATATATATATATATATATATTACAGGCATTTTATATGTGTGTGAGTTTGTACGGAAATGGCTTAGCCATTTTTTTTAATTTTCATACAAGTGTACTTTATGTGACTAGGGGTGTTCTTAAAAGGATTTTGTATGCCTCCGATAAGTATCAAAAGTCGAAAAATACGATTAAATTAAGATCAGTTCGATTTTGACTAACGCTGACATCCTTATACCCCATAATATCAAAAGCGCATTTTTATCCCAACATATAAAATCAACAGTAGATTCTTTAGTGAGACAGGGACGCGTTTGAAATGAATGATTATGTTTAAAGCAGAGTTGAATCATGATACTTGACTCTTGAATTTTAAACTTTGTTTGAAGCCATTCTATAAACATTATTTTTAATAAAATCAAAAGTTCTATACAGTGCAATGTAGACTACAATATATTGTGGACTAAGTCACTGCAGAGAGGACTGTGAAGCTTCCTTCCGGTGTATCGTGGTAGGCAGCCATCTAGAGCAAGAAAGCAATCAATTTCATTGATCCAGTCATTATCAATAGACTTTAGGTAATTTTTTTTCAGCATCTGACAAAGCAGAACTCGTGGCCAAAAACTTTGCAGCAAATACTACACTTTGCGATCAGGGCCGTCTACTCCCGTATTTTCTTCTGTGACAGAAAACAAGCTTTGCAACAGAAAATGTATGTGCTTGATGTGGCAAGCTTATCATAAACTTTGATTCATGTAAAGTAACTGGCTCCGACAGCATATTAATCGTAGTACTCTAAAACCTACAACCAGAATTAGGGTTCAATACTTTTAAAATTATGTAAACGTTGCTTTAAAGACAAATGATTCCCAACACCCTGGAAAACTTCATCAGTCACTCCCGTATTTAGAAATTCTGGAGATCGGCCATCTCCCTCTCAGGAGAGATTTATCAGTCATGTGTGCCATGAGTAAGTTGCTGGTATCTATGATAAACAGAAAATCGGTCAACCACCTCAGAAAAAAAATAGTTAGTGGCATGCAATATACTTTCTCTTGGCTTGATCTACAGCTGATATGCTAACTGTAATATCATAGAATTCCTGAATCTCTCGATGAGGGCTTCGTTTCAGGAGCAATAACTCTTGATATGTTCAAGAGTTTTGGTAGGGCATGACATAAAGATCTACTTACACAATAACCGGCTACGGAATTGCTGGATATGCCCTTTAAATTATTAAATCCTTTCTTTCTGATAGGCTTATAAGAGTAGTCGTCGATGAACAGAAATCAGGAGCTCAGTGTCAATGATAGCATCCATCAGGGTTCCATTCTGGTCCGAACTTTCATCTGATTTCCATCAATGATCCCCTAAATCACATTCTTAGATCATTCGTAGACATTTATGCAGACGACACCAAAATCTATGGCAACACTTCAAAGGCCAGTGATGGCCAAGATCATTTATCTGATCTTGAGCACGTAGTGCAATGGAGAAAAGGGTGGCTGATTAAGTTTCTCTCTTTGCATCATAATCGCTTTGACATCCATTAAGCCAAAATCAAAATAAATGACTTCCATCCTGGGGAAGCACTGTGTCTTGAAAAGCTTTTGGAAGAGACCTTCATTCCTGGTATGAAATGGAACACGTACATCATATCTGTCGCCAAGATCGCTGGAATAATGAAGCACTTATCCTGCCTTGAGCTACGAAATTTCTAGGTGATGCATTTTTCTGTTTCCTGCAACCTCTTTTTCACAGAGGAGACATTGCGAATCTGTTTTTGCTCTGTCGTTATTTTCATAGCAAGTGCTTGTCTGATATTCAATGTATGGTCCTCTATGCTCGATTTTCAAATAAGCAATCAACTAGCTACAACTACTTTCATCAATTCTCCCACTCTCTATTTGTGCCTTAATCTAAATGTAGATTGAATAAAGCTTCTTTACGAGAACTGTCCGCCTGTGGAACACTGTTTCATTGACCTGCTTCCAGCCGAATACAATATCCTTGCCTTCAAGTCCAATGTAAACAAGTTTTTGTTGAATTGTCCCCTTAAATAATTAAATCCTACCCAACTTACACCATTGACGATTACTACACTACCATCTTATATTCATTAACTCTTATCCGCGAGTGGCCTTCGAGCATGGATAAGTGGTGACTCCCTTGTAAAAAAGGATAACTTCTATTCTAATAATGAATAATGTTAATATAAACACATAAATTTACTAACGCAGACATATTTCAAACATTAAATATTAAAACATTACACAAATATGTTGTAGAATTTAATTCAAAAGTTTGAATTTTTCATTTTCTGATTTTTTTTTTCTTACTAATATTTGCATCTCCGTTGCGAGAGAAAGAAATTATTTTGCAACTGTTTCGTGCCGATTGTTTTTATAAACTAACTAGTGATGGGACAATTCTAACATTGTTCAGATTCCGATATAATTACCGATTCCGCACTAAATTGCTGATTCTGATACAATTACTGATTCCGATTCCAATTAATATAAATCTTTAAATATTGAATTATAGAGTTCTTATTTTTCCTCGATTACCATAAAAAACACCTGTTAAATTTGCACATATTTTTGAAAAAGTAAAAACACACTTGAGTCTAGGGTTATTTATAGGTTTAAGCTTTACTCGTAGGTTAAAATATAAATATTATTATATTATTACTAGTAATGAAAGGTTTTGTTTAAAACAGGATAAAATAAAAAAATGATAATTAAAAGAATCGCTCCGGAATCGAGAAAATATGAATAAATTTTTCCGATACCGATTCCGATAGTCCCAAAAGTTCCGATTTTTTCGATCCCAGATTCCGTTTCCGATTAATCGTCCGTAAACTAATACTACCAAACATGCAGTTTAAAACTAATACTAACAAACATGCAGTTTAAAAATAAAACTAACAAACATGCAGTTTAAAACTAATACTAACAAACATGCAGTTTAAACCTAATATTAACCAATATCCAGTTTATAACTAATACTAAAAAACATGCAGTTTAAAAATAAAACTAACAAACATGCAGTTTAAAACTAATACTAACAAACATGCAGTTTAAAACTAATACTAACAAACATGCAGTTTAAAACTAATACTAACAAACATGCCCTTTAAAAAAAAAAACTAACAAACATGCAGTTCAAAAATAAACCTAACAAACATGCAGTTTAAAACTAATACTAACAAACATGCAGTTTAAAACTAATACTAACAAACATGCAGTTTAAAACTAATACTAACAAACATGTAGTTTAAAACTAATACTAACAAACATGCAGTTTAAAAATAAAACTAACAAACACGCAGTTTAAAACTAATACTAACAAACATGCAGTTTAAAACTAATACTAACAAACATGCAGTTTAAAAATAAAACTAACAAACATGAAGTTTAAAACTAATACTAACAAACATCCAGTTTAAACATAAAACTAACAAACATGCACTTTAAAACTAATACTAACAAACATGCAGTTTAAAACTTAATACTAACAAACATGCAGTTTAAAACAAATATTAACAAACATGCAGTTTAAAACCAATACTAACAAACATGCAGTTTAAAACTAATACTAACAAACATGCAGTTTAAAACTAATACTAACAAACATGCAGTTTAAAACTAATACTAACAAACATGAAGTTTACAAAAAAAAACTAACAAAGATGCAGTTTAAAACTTATACTAACAAACATGCAGTTTAAAACTAATACTAACAAACATGCAGTTTAAAACTAATAAAAAACAACCTGCAGTTTAAAACTAATACTAACAAATATGCCGTTTAAACCTAATACTAAAAAACATGCAGTTTAAAACTAATACTAACAAACATGCAGTTTAAAACTAATACGAACAAACATGCAGTTTAACGCTAATACTAACAAACATTCAGTTTAAAACTAATACTAACAAACATGCAGTTTAAAGCTAATACTAAAAAACATGCAGTTTAAAACTAATACTAACAAACATGCAGTTCAAAACTAATACTAAAAAACATGCAGTTTAAAATTAATACTAACACACATGCAGGTTAAAACTAATACTAACAAACATGCAGTTTAAAACTAATACTAACAAACATCTAGTTTAAAACTTATACTAACAAACATGCAGTTTAAAACAAATACTAACAAACACCCAGTGTAAAACTAATACAAACAAACATCCAGTTTAAAACAAATACAAACAAAACTGCAGTTTAAAACTAATACTAACAGACATGCAGTTTAAAACTAATACCAAAAACATCCAGTTTAAAACTAACACATACAAACATGCAGTTTAAAAATAATACTAACAAACATGCAGTTTAAAACTAATACTAACAAACATGCAGTTTAAAACTAATACAACAAACATCCAGTTTAAAACTAATACTAACAAACATGCAGTTTAAGACTAATACTAACACACCTGCAGTTTAAAACTAATACTAACAAACATCCAGTTTAAAACTAATATTAACAAACATGCAGTTTAAAACCAATACTAACAAAAATCCAGTTTAAAACTAATATTAACAAACATACAGTTTAAAACTAATACTAACAAACATGCAGTTTAAAACTAATACTTACAAATATGCTGTTAAAAACTAATACTAACAAACATGCAGTTTAAAACTAATACTAACAGACATGCAGTTTAAAACTAATACGAACAAATATGCAGTTTTAAACTAATACTAACAAACATGCAGTTTAAAACTAATAATAACAAACATTCAGTTTAAAACTAATACTAAAACACATGCAGTTTAAAACTAATACTAACAAACATGCAGTTATAAACTAATACTAAAAAACATGCAGTTTAAACCTAATACAAACAAACATGCAGTTAAAATCTAATACTAAAAACATGCAGTTTAAAACTAATACTAAAAAACATGCAGTTTAAAACTAATACTAACAAACATGCAGTTTAAAATTAATACTAACAAACATCCAGTTTAAAACAAATACTAACAAACATCCAGTTTAAAACTAATACTAAAACACATGCAGTTAAACCTAATACTAACAAACATCCAGGTTAAAACTAATACTAAAAAACATTCAGTTTAAAACTAATACTAACACACATGCTGTTTACAACTAATACTAACAATCATGCAGTTCAAAAATAAAACTAACAAACAAGCAGTTTAAAACTAATACTAACAAACATGCAGTTTTAAACTAATATTTAAATACATGCAGTTTAAAACTAATACTAACAAATATGCAGTTTAACACTAATACTAAAAAACATGCAGTTTAAAACTAATACTAACAAACATCCAGTTTAAAACTAATACTAACAAACAGTCAGTTTAAAACTAATAAAAAAAACATGCTGTTTATAACTAATACTAACAAACATCCAGTTTAAAACTAATACTAACAAACATCCAGTTTAAAACTAATATTAACTAGCATACTGTTTAAAACTAATACTAACTAACATCCAGTTTAAAAAAAAACTAACAAACATGCAGTATAAAACTAATACTAAGAAAACTTCCAGGTTAAAACTTAATACTAACAAACATCCAGTTTAAAACTATTATTAACAAACATCCAGTTAAAAACTAATACTAACAAACATGCAGTTTAAAACTAATACTAACAAACATGCAGTTTAAAACTAATACTAACAAACATGCAGTTTAAAACTAATACTAACAAACATCTAGTTTAAAACTTATACTAACAAACATGCAGTTTAAAACAAATACTAACAAACACCCAGTGTAAAACTAATACAAACAAACATCCAGTTAAAAACAAATACAAAAAAACTGCAGTTTAAAACTAATACTAACAGACATGCAGTTTAAAACTAATACCAAAAACATCCAGTTTAAAACTAACACATACAAACATGCAGTTTAAAAATAATACTAACAAACATGCAGTTTAAAACTAATACTAACAAACATGCAGTTTAAAACTAATACAACAAACATCCAGTTTAAAACTAATACTAACAAACATGCAGTTTAAAACTAATACTAACACACCTGCAGTTTAAAACTAATACTAACAAACATCCAGTTTAAAACTAATACTAACAAACATGCAGTTTAAAACCAATACTAACAAAAATCCAGTTTAAAACTAATATTAACAAACATACAGTTTAAAACTAATACTAACAAACATGCAGTTTAAAACTAATACTTACAAATATGCTGTTAAAAACTAATACTAACAAACATGCAGTTTAAAACTAATACTAACAGACATGCAGTTTAAAACTAATACGAACAAATATGCAGTTTTAAACTAATACTAACAAACATGCAGTTTAAAACTAATAATAACAAACATTCAGTTTAAAACTAATACTAAAACACATGCAGTTTAAAACTAATACTAACAAACATGCAGTTATAAACTAATACTAAAAAACATGCAGTTTAAAACTAATACAAACAAACATGCAGTTAAAATCTTATACTAAAAACATGCAGTTTAAAACTAATACTAAAAAACATGCAGTTTAAAACTAATACTAACAAACATGCAGTTTAAAATTAATACTAAAAAAAATCCAGTTTAAAACAAATACTAACAAACATCCAGTTTAAAACTAATACTAAAACACATGCAGTTAAACCTAATACTAACAAACATCCAGGTTAAAACTAATACTAAAAAACATTCAGTTTAAAACTAATACTAACACACATGCTGTTTACAACTAATACTAACAATCATGCAGTTCAAAAATAAAACTAACAAACAAGCAGTTTAAAACTAATACTAACAAACATGCAGTTTTAAACTAATATTTAAATACATGCAGTTTAAAACTAATACTAACAAACATGCAGTTTAACACTAATACTAAAAAACATGCAGTTTAAAACTAATACTAACAAACATCCAGTTTAAAACTAATACTAACAAACAGTCAGTTTAAAACTAATAAAAAAAAACATGCTGTTTATAACTAATACTAACAACCATCCAGTTTAAAACTAATACTAACAAACATCCAGTTTAAAACTCATATTAACTAGCATACTGTTTAAAACTAATACTAACTAACATCCAGTTTAAAAAAAAACTAACAAACATGCAGTATAAAACTAATACTAAGAAAACTTCCAGGTTAAAACTTAATACTAAAAAACATCCAGTTTAAAACTATTATTAACAAACATCCAGTTAAAAACTAATACTAACAAACATGCAGTTTAAAACTAATACTAACAAACATGCAGTTTAAAACTAATACAAACAAACATGCAGTTTAAAACTAATACTAACAAACATCTAGTTTAAAACTTATACTAACAAACATGCAGTTTAAAACAAATACTAACAAACACCCAGTGTAAAACTAATACAAACAAACATCCAGTTTAAAACAAATACAAACAAAACTGCAGTTTAAAACTAATACTAACAGACATGCAGTTTAAAACTAATACCAAAAACATCCAGTTTAAAACTAACACATACAAACATGCAGTTTAAAAATAATACTAACAAACATGCAGTTTAAAACTAATACTAACAAACATGCAGTTTAAAACTAATACAACAAACATCCAGTTTAAAACTAATACTAACAAACATGCAGTTTAAAACTAATACTAACACACCTGCAGTTTAAAACTAATACTAACAAACATCCAGTTTAAAACTAATACTAACAAACATGCAGTTTAAAACCAATACTAACAAAAATCCAGTTTAAAACTAATATTAACAAACATACAGTTTAAAACTAATACTAACAAACATGCAGTTTAAAACTAATACTTACAAATATGCTGTTAAAAACTAATACTAACAAACATGCAGTTTAAAACTAATACTAACAGACATGCAGTTTAAAACTAATTCGAACAAATATGCAGTTTTAAACTAATACTAACAAACATGCAGTTTAAAACTAATAATAACAAACATTCAGTTTAAAACTAATACTAAAACACATGCAGTTTAAAACTAATACTAACAAACATGCAGTAATAAACTAATACTAAAAAACATGCAGTTTAAAACTAATACAAACAAACATGCAGTTAAAATCTAATACTAAAAACATGCAGTTTAAAACTAATACTAAAAAACATGCAGTTTAAAACTAATACTAACAAACATGCAGTTTAAAATTAATACTAACAAACATCCAGTTTAAAACAAATACTAACAAACATCCAGTTTAAAACTAATACTAAAACACATGCAGTTAAACCTAATACTAACAAACATCCAGGTTAAAACTAATACTAAAAAACATTCAGTTTAAAACTAATACTAACACACATGCTGTTTACAACTAATACTAACAATCATGCAGTTCAAAAATAAAACTAACAAACAAGCAGTTTAAAACTAATACTAACAAACATGCAGTTTTAAACTAATATTTAAATACATGCAGTTTAAAACTAATACTAACAAATATGCAGTTTAACACTAATACTAAAAAACATGCAGTTTAAAACTAATACTAACAAACATCCAGTTTAAAACTAATACTAACAAACAGTCAGTTTAAAACTAATAAAAAAAACATGCTGTTTATAACTAATACTAACAAACATCCAGTTTAAAACTAATACTAACAAACATCCAGTTTAAAACTAATATTAACTAGCATACTGTTTAAAACTAATACTAACTAACATCCAGTTTAAAACTAATACTAACAAACATCCAGTTTAAAAAAAAACTAACAAACATGCAGTATAAAACTAATACTAAGAAAACTTCCAGGTTAAAACTTAATACTAACAAACATCCAGTTTAAAACTATTATTAACAAACATCCAGTTAAAAACTAATACTAACAAACATGCAGTTTAAAACTAATACTAACAAACATGCAGTTTAAAACTAATACTAACAAACATGCAGTTTAAAACTAATACTAAGGAACATGCAGTTTAAAACTAATACTAACAAACATTCAGTTTTAAACTAATAATAACAAACATGCAGTTTAAAAAAAAATAACAAACATGCAGTTTAAAACTAATACTAAAAAACATGCAGTTTAAAACTATTACTAACAATCATGCAGTTTAAAAATAAAACTAACAAACAAGCAGTTTAGAACCAATACTAACAAACATCCAGTTTAAAACTAATATAAACAAACATACAGTTTAAAACTAATACTAACAAACATGCAGTTTAAAACTAATACTTACAAATATGCTGTTAAAAACTAATACTAACAAACATGCAGATTAAAACTAATACTAACAGACATGCAGTTTAAAAATAATACGAACAAATATGCAGTTTTAAACTAATACTAACAAACATGCAGTTTAAAACTAATAATAACAAACATTCAGTTTAAAACTAATACTAAAACACATGCAGTTTAAAACTAATACTAACAAACATGCAGTTATAAACTAATACTAAAAAACATGCAGTTTAAAACTAATACAAACAAACATGCAGTTAAAATCTAATACTAAAAACATGCAGTTTAAAACTAATACTAAAAAACATGCAGTTTAAAACTAATACTAACAAACATGCAGTTTAAAATTAATACTAACAAACATCCAGTTTAAAACAAATACTAATATACATCCAGTTTAAAACTAATACTAAAAAACATGCAGTTAAACCTAATACTAACAAACATCCAGGTTAAAACTAAAACTAAAAAACATTCAGTTTAAAACTAATACTAACACACATGCTGTTTACAACTAATACTAACAATCATGCAGTTCAAAAATAAAACTAACAAACAAGCAGTTTAAAACTAATACTAACAAACATGCAGTTTAAAACTAATATTTAAATACATGCAGTTTAAAACTAATACTAACAAACATGCAGTTTAACACTAATACTAAAAAACATGCAGTTTAAACTAATACTAACAAACATCCAGTTTAAAACTAATACTAACAAACAGTCAGTTTAAAACTAATAAAAAAAACATGCTGTTTATAACTAATACTAACAAACATCCAGTTTAAAACTAATACTAACAAACATCCAGTTTAAAACACATATTAACTAGCATACTGTTTAAAACTAATACTAACTAACATCCAGTTTAAAAAAAAACTAACAAACATGCAGTATAAAACTAATACTAAGAAAACTTCCAGTTTAAAACTTAATACTAACAAACATCCAGTTTAAAACTAATATTAACAAACATCCAGTTAAAAACTAATACTAACAAACATGCAGTTTAAAACTAATACTAACAAACATGCAGTTTAAAACTAATACTAACAAACATCCAGTTTAAAACTAATACTAAGAAACATGCAGTTTAAAACTAATACTAACAAACATGCAGTTTTAAACTAATAATAACAAACATGCAGTTTAAAAAAAAATAACAAACATGCAGTTAAAAACTAATACTAAAAAACATGCAGTTTAAAACTATTACTAACAAACATGCAGTTTAAAAATAAAACTAACAAACAAGCAGTTTAAAACTTATACTAACAAACATCCAGTTTAAAAATAAAACTAACAAACCTGCAGTTTAAAACAAATACTAACAAACATGCAGTTTAAAAATAATTACTAACAAACATCCAGTTTAAAACTAATATTACCAAACATGCAGTTTAAAACTAATACTAACAAACATGCAGTTATAAACTAATACTAAAAAACATGCAGTTTACAACTAATACTAACAAACATGCAGTTTAAAAATAAAACTAACAAACATGCAGTTTAAAACTTATACTAACAAACATGCAGTTTAAAACCTATACTAACAAACATGCAGTTTTAAACTAATACTAACAAACATTCAGTTTAAATATAATACTAACAAATGCGCTGTTTAAAACTAATACTAACAAGCATGCAGTTTAAAACTAATACTAACAAACATGCAGTTTAAAACTTATACGACACAGCATGCAGTTTAAAACTAATACTAACATACATGCAGTTTAAAACTAATGCTAACATACATGCAGTTTAAAACTAATACTAAACAACATGCAGTTTAAAACTAATACTAACAAACATGCAGTTATAAACTAATACTAAAAAACATGCAGTTTAACACTACCACTAACAAACATGCAGTTTAAAACTAATACTAACAAACATCCACTTAAAATCTAATACTAACAAACATGCAGTTTAAAACTAATACTAACAAACATGCAGTTTAAAACTAATACTAACAAACATCCAGTTTAAAGCAAATACTAACAAACATCCAGGTTAAAACTAATACGAACAAACATGCAGTTTAAAACTAATACTAACAAACATGCAGTTTAAAAGTAATACTAATAAACATGCAGTTTAAAAGTAATACTAACAAACATGCAGTTTAAAACTAATAATAAAAAACATCCAGTTTAAAACTAATATTAACAAACATGCAGTTAAAAAATAAAACTAACAAACAAGCAGTTTAAAACTAATACTAACAAACATGCAGTTTAAAACTAATATTTAAATACATGCAGTTTAAAACTAATACTAACATACATGCAGTTTAAAACTAATACTACAAAACATGCAGTTAAAAACTAATACCAACAAACATCCAGTTTAAAACTAATACTAACAAACATGCAGTTATAAACTAATACTAAAAAACATGCAGTTTAAAACTAATATTTAAATACATGCAGTTTAAAACTAATACTAACTAACATGCAGTTTAAAACTAATACTAACAAACATGCAGTTTAAAACTAATACTAAACAACATGCAGTTTAAAACTAATACTAACAAACATGCAGTTTAAAACTAATACAAACAAACATGCAGTTTACAACTAATACTAAAAACATGCAGTTTAAAACTAATACTAACAAACATGCAGTTTAAAACAAATTCTACAAAACATGCTGTTTATTACAAATACTAACACACATGCAGTTTAAACTAATACTAAAAAAACATGCAGTTTAAGACAAATATTAACAAACATCCAGTTTAAAAATAATACAAACAAACTTGCAGTTTAAAACTAATACTTACAAACATGCAGTTTAAAACTAATACTAACAAACATCCAGTTTAAAACTAATACTAACAAACATCTAGTTTAAAACTAATACTAAGAAACATGCAATCTAACACTAATACTAACAAACCTCTAGTTGAAAACTTATACTTACCAACATGAAGTTTAAAACAAACACTAACAAACACCCAGTGTAAAACTAATACTAACAAACATCCAGTTTAAAACTAATACTTACAAAACTGCAGTTTAACACTAATACTAACAAACATTCAGTTAAAAACTAATACCAAAAACATCCAGTTTAAAACTAATACTAACAAACATGCAGTTTACAACTAATACTAACAAACATCCAGTTTAAAACTAATACTAACAAACATACAGTTTAAAACTAATACAACAAACATCCAGTTTAAAACTAATACTAACAAACATGCAGTTTAAAACTATTACTAAAAACATGCAGTTTAAAACTTATACTAAGAAACATGCAATTTAACACTAATACTAACCAACATCTAGTTTAAAACTTATACTAACAAATATGCAGTTAAAAACAAATACTAACAAACACCCAGTGTAAAACTAATACTAACAAACATCCAGTTTAAAACTAATACTACAAAACTGCAGTTTAAAACTAATACAAACAAACATTCAGTTTAAAACTAATACCAAAAACATCCAGTTTAAAACTATTACTAACAAACATGCAGTTTAAAACTAATACTAACAAACATGCAGTTTAAAACTAATATTTAAATACATGCAGTTTATAACGAATACTAACAAACATGCAGTTTAAAACTAATACTAAAAAACATGCAGTTTAAAACTAATACTACCAAACATCCAGTTTAAGACTAATACTAACAAACAGTCAGTTTAAAACTAATAAAACCAAACATGCTGTTTATAACTAATACTAACAAACATCCAGTTTAAAACTAATACTAACAGACATCCAGTTTAAAACTAATATTAACTAGCATACTGTTTAAAACTAATACTAACTAACATCCAGTTTAAACATAATACTAACAAACATGCAGTATAAAACTAATACTAACAAACATGCAGTTTAAAACTTAATACTAACAACCATCCAGTTTAAAACTAATATTAACAAACATCCAGTTTAAAACTAATACTAACAAACATCCAGTTAAAACTAATACTTACAAACATGCAGGTTAAAACTAGTACTAACAAACATGCAGTTTAAAACTAATACTAAGAAACATGCAGCTTAAAACTAATACTAACAAACATGCAGTTTAAAACTAATACTAACAAACATGCAGTTTAAAAAACAAAATAACACACATGCAGTTTAAAAACTAATACTAACAAACATGCAGTTTAACACTATTACTAACAAACATGAAGTTTAAAAATAAATCTAACAAACAAGCAGTTTAAAACTAATACTAACAAACATCCAGTATAAAAATAAAACTAACAAACATGCAGTTTAAAACCAATACTAACAAACATGCAGTTTAAAACTTAATACAAACAAACATGCAGTTTAAAACTAATACTAACAAACATGCAGTTTAAAACTAATACTAACAAACATGCAGTTTCAAACTAATACTAACAAACATGCAGTTTAAAAAAAACTAACAAACATGCAGTTTAAAACTTATACTAACAAACATGCAGTTTAAAACTAATACTAACAAACATTCAGTTTAAAACTTATACTAACAAACATGCAGTTTAAAACTAATACTAACAAATATGCTGTTTAAAACTAATACTAACAAGCATGCACTTTAAAACTAATACTAACAAACATGCAGTTTAAAACTAATACGAACAAGCACACAGTTTAAAACTAATACTAACAAACAAGCATTTTAAAACTAATACTAACAAACATGCAGTTTAAAACTAATACTAAAACAAATGCAGTTTAAACTAATACTAACACACATGCAGTTATAAACTAATACTAAAAAACATGCAGTTTAAAACTAATACTAACAAACATGCAGTTTAAAACTTAATACTGACAAACCTCCAGTGTAAAACTAATATTAACAAACATGCAGTTTTAAACTAATACTAACAAACATGCAGTTTAAAACTAATACTAACAAACATGCAGTTTAAAACTAATTCTAACAAACATGCAGTGTTAAAATAAAACTAACAAACATGCAGTTTAAAACTTATACTAACAAACATGCAGTTTAAAACTAATACTAACAAACATGCAGTTTAAAACTAATACTAACAAACATGCAGTTTTAAACTAATACTAACAAATATACTGTTTAAAACAAATACAAACAAGCATGCAGTTTAAAACTAATACGAACAAGCATGCAGTTTAAAACTAATACTAACAAACATGCAGTTTAAAACGAATACTAACAAACATGCAGTGTTTAAATAAAACTAAAAAACATGAAGTTTACAATAATACTAACAAACATGCAGTTTAAAACTAATACTAACAAACATGCAGTTTAAAACGAATACTAGAAACATGCAGTTTAAAACTAATACATACAAACATCGAGTTTTAAACTAATACTAACAAACATCCAGTTTAAAACAAATACTAACAAACATCGAGTTTAAAACTAATACGAACAAACATGCAGTTTAAAACTAATACTAATAAACCTCCAGGTTAACACTAATACTAAAAAACATGCGGTTTAAAAGTAATACTAACAAACATGCAGTTTAAAACTAATACTAAAAAACATCTAGTTTAAAACTAATATTAACAAACATGCAGTTTAAAACTAATACTAACAAACATGCAGTTTAAAAATAAAACTAACACACAAGCAGTTTACAACTAATACTAACAAACATGCAGTTTAAAACTAATATTTAAATACATGCAGTTTAAAACTAATACTACAATACATGCAGTTAAAAACAAATACTAAAAAACATGCAGTTAAAAACTAATAATAACAAACATCCAGTTTAAAACTAATACTAACAAAACATGAAGTTATAAACTAATACTAAAAAACATGCAGTATAAAACTAATATTTAAATGCATGCAGTTTAAAACTAATACTAACAAACATGCAATTTACAACTAATACTAAAAAACATGCAGTTAAAAACTAATCCTAACAAACATCCAGTTTTAAACTAATACTAACAACCAATCAGTTTAAAACTAATAATAACAAACATACTGTTTATAACTAACACTAACAAAAATCCAGTTTGACACTAATAATAACAAACATCAAGTTAAAAACTTATATTAACAAGCATACTGTTAAAAACTAATACAAACAAACATCCAGTTTAAAAATAAAACTAACAAACATGCAGTATAAAACTTAGACTAACAAACATGCAGTTTATACCTTAATATTAACAAACATGCAGTTTAAAACTAATACTAACTAACATGAAGTTTAAAACTAATACAAACAAACATGCAGTTTAAAACTAACACTAACAAACATGCAGTTTAAAACTAATACTAAAAACATGCAGTTTAAAACTAATACTAGCAAACATGCAGTTTAAAACTAATACTAACAAACATCCAGTTTAAAACTAATGCTACAAAACATGCTGTTTATATCTAATACTAACAAACATGCAGTTTAAACTAATACTAACAAACATGCAGTTTACAACTAATACTAACAAACATCCAGTTTAAAAATAATATAAACAAACATGCAGTTTAAAACTAATACTTACAAACATGCAGTTTAAAACTAATACTAACAAACATCCAGTTTAAAACTAATACTAACAAACATCCAGTTTAAAACTAATACTAAGCAACATGCAATTTAACTAACAAACATCTAGTTGCAAACTTATACTAACAAACATGCAGTTTAAAACAAAATCTAACAAACACCCAGTGTAAAACTAATACTAACAAACATCCAGTTTAAACTAATACTTACAAAACTGCGGTTTAACACTAATACTAACAAACATGCAGTTTAAAACTAATACTAACAAACATGCAGTTTAAAACTAATACAACAAACATCCAGTTTAAAACTTATACTAACAAACATGCAGTTTAAAACTAATACTAACAAACATCCAGTTAAAAACAAATACTAACAAACATCCAGTTTAAAACTCATACAAACAAACATGCAGTTTAAAACTTATATTAACAAACATCCAGTTTAAAACTAATACTAAAAAACATGCAATTCCAAACTAATACAAACAAACATGCAGTTTAAAACTAATACAAAAAATCATCCAGTTTAAAACTAATATTAACAAACATGCTGTTTAAAACTAATACTAACAAACATGCAGTTTAAAAATAAAACTAACAAACAAGCAGTTTAAAACTAATACTAACAAACATGCAGTTTAAAACTAATATTATAATACATGCAGTTGAAAACTAATACTAACATACATGCAGTTTAAAACTAATACTAAAAAACATGCAGTTAAAAACTAATACTAACAAACATCCAGTTTAAAACTAATACTAACAACAAATCAGTTTAAAACTAATAATAACAAACATACTGGTTATAACTAATACAAAGAAAAATCCAGTTTGAAACTAATAATAACAAACCTCCAGTTAAAAACTAATATACACAAGCATACTGTTTAAAACTGATACTAACAAACATCCAGTTTAAAAATAAAACTAACAAACCTGCAGTTTAAAACCAATACTAACAAACATGCAGTTTAAAACCTAATACTAACAAACATGCAGTTTAAAACTAATACTCACAAACATGCAGTTTAAAACTAATACTAACGAACATGCAGTTTAAAACAAATACTAACAAACATGCAGTTTAAAACAAATACTAACAAACATGCAGTTTAAAACTAATACTAACAAACATGCAGTTAAAAACTAATACTACAAAACATGCAGTTTAAAACTAATACTAACAAACATGCAGTTTAAAACTAATACTAACAAACATGCTGGTTAAAACTAATACTAACAAACATGCAGTTTAAAACTAATGCTAAAAAACTTGCTGTTTATAACTAATACTAACAAACATGCAGTTTACAACTAATACCAACAAACATGCAGTTTTAAACTAATATTAACGAACATCCAGTTTAAAAACAATACTAACAAACATGCCGTTTGAAACTAATACTAACAAACATGCAGTTTAAAACTAATACTAACAAAAATGGAGTTTAAAACTAATACTAAAAAACATGCAGTTTTAAACTAATACTAACAAACATGCAGTTTAAAATTAATACTAACAAACATGCAGTTTAAAACTAATACTAACAAACATGCAGTTTGAAACGTCATTCTAACAAACATGCAGTTTAAACCAAATATTGAGAAATATCTAGTTTAAAACTAATACTAACAAACATCCAGTTTAAAACTAATACTGAAAAAACTGCAGTTTAAAACTAATACTTACAAACATGCAGTTAAAAACTAATACCAACAAACAACCAGTTTAAAACTAATACTCACAGACATGCAGTTTTAAACTAATACTTACAATCATGCAGTTTGAAACTAATACTAACAAACATGCAGTTTAAAACAAATACTGACAAACCTGCAGTTTTAACTAATGCTAACAAACATGCAGTTTAAAACTAATACTAACACACCTGCAGTTTAAAACTAATACTAACAAACATCCAGTTTGAAACTAATACTAACAAACATCCAGTTTAAAACTAATACTAAAAAACATCTAGTTTAAAACTAATATTGACAAACATACAGTTTAAAACTAATACTAACAAACATGCAGTTTAAAACTAATCCTAACAAACATGCAGTTTATAACTAATACTAACAAACATCCAGTTTAAAACTAATACTTACAAACATGCAGTTTAAACTAATACTAACAAACCTGCAGTTTAAAACTAATACTAATATTTACAAACATGCAGTTTAAAACTAATACTAACAAACATGCAGTTTAAATACTAATACTAACAAACATGCAGTTTTATACTGATACAAACAAACATCTAGTTTAACACTAATACTAACAAACATCCAGTTTAAAAATAAACCTAACTAAAATGCAGTTTAAAACTAATACTAACAAACATGCGGTTTAAAACTAATACGAACAAACATGCAGTTTAAAACTTTATACAAACAAACATCCAGTTTAAAACTAATATTAACAAACATGCAGTTTAAAACTAATACTAACAAACATGCAGTTTAAAACTAATACTAAAAAACATTAAGTTTAAAACTAATACTAACAAACATGAAGTTTAAAACTCATACTAACAAACATGCAGTTTAAAACAAATACTAACAAACATCCAGTTTAAAACAAATACTAACAAACATCCAGTGTAAAACTAATACGAACAAACATGCAGTTTAAAACTAATACTAACAAACATCCAGTTTAAAACTAATACTAAAAAAATGCAGTTTAAAAGTAATACTAACAAACATGCAGTTTAAAACTAATACTAAAAAACATCCAGTTTCAAACTAATATTCACAAAAAATCTGTTTAAAACTAATACGAACAAACATGCAGTATAAAAACAAAACTAACAAACAAGCAGTTTAAAACTAATACTAACAAACATGCAGTTTAAAACTAATATGTAAATACATGCAGTTTCAAACTAATACTAAGATACATGCAGTTTAAAACTAATACGAAAAAACATGCAGTTAAAAACTAATACTAACAAACATCCAGTTAAAAACTAATACTAACAAACATGCAGTTATAAACTAATACTAAAAAACATGCAGTTTAAAAATAATATTTAAATACATGCAGTTTTAAACTAATACTAACAAACATGCAGTTTAAAACTAATACTAAAAAACATGCAGTTAAAAACTAATACTAACAAACATCCAGTTTAAAACTAATACTAAAAACCAATCAGTTCAAAACTAATAAAAACAAACATACTGTTTATAACTAATACTAACAAAAATAGAGTTTGAAACTAATAATAACAAACATCCAGTTTAAAACTAATATTAACAAGCATACTGTTTAAAACTAATACTAACAAACATTTAGTTTAAAAATAAAGCTAACAAACACGCAGTAAAAAACTTATACTAACAAACATGCAGTTTAAAACTAATACTAACAAACATGCAGTTTCAAACTAATACTAACAAACATGCAGTTTAAAAAAAACTAACAAACATGCAGTTTAAAACTTATACTAACAAACATGCAGTTTAAAACTAATACTAACAAACATTCAGTTTAAAACTTATACTAACAAACATGCAGTTTAAAACTAATACTAACAAATATGCTGTTTAAAACTAATACTAACAAGCATGCACTTTAAAACTAATACTAACAAACATGCAGTTTAAAACTAATACGAACAAGCACACAGTTTAAAACTAATACTAACAAACAAGCATTTTAAAACTAATACTAACAAACATGCAGTTTAAAACTAATACTAAAACACATGCAGTTTAAACTAATACTAACACACATGCAGTTATAAACTAATACTAAAAAACATGCAGTTTAAAACTAATACTAACAAACATGCAGTTTAAAACTTAGTACTGACAAACCTCCAGTGTAAAACTAATATTAACAAACATGCAGTTTAAAACTAATACTAACAAACATGCAGTTTAAAACTAATACTAACAAACATGCAGTTTAAAACTAATACTAACAAACATGCAGTGTTAAAATAAAACTAACAAACATGCAGTTTAAAACTTATACTAACAAACATGCAGTTTAAAACTAATACTAACAAACATGCAGTTTAAAACTAATACTAACAAACATGCAGTTTTAAACTAATACTAACAAATATACTGTTTAAAACAAATACAAACAAGCATGCAGTTTAAAACTAATACTAACAAACATGCAGTTTAAAACTAATACGAACAAGCATGCAGTTTAAAACTAATACTAACAAACATGCAGATTTAAACTAATACTAACAAACATGCAGTGTTTAAATAAAACTAAAAAACATGAAGTTTACAATAATACTAACAAAAATGCAGTTTAAAACTAATACTAACAAACATGCAGTTTAAAACGAATACTAGAAACATGCAGTTTAAAACTAATACATACAAACATCGAGTTTTAAACTAATACTAACAAACATCCAGTTTAAAACAAATACTAACAAACATCGAGTTTTAAACTAATACGAACAAACATGCAGTTTAAAACTAATACTAATAAACCTCCAGGTTAACACTAATACTAAAAAACATGCGGTTTAAAAGTAATACTAACAAACATGCAGTTTAAAACTAATACTAAAAAACATCTAGTTTAAAACTAATATTAACAAACATGCAGTTTAAAACTAATACTAACAAACATGCAGTTTAAAAATAAAACTAACACACAAGCAGTTTACAACTAATACTAACAAACATGCAGTTTAAAACTAATATTTAAATACATGCAGTTTAAAACTAATACTACCATACATGCAGTTAAAAACAAATACTAAAAAACATGCAGTTAAAAACTAATAATAACAAACATCCAGTTTAAAACTAATACTAACAAAACATGAAGTTATAAACTAATACTAAAAAACATGCAGTATAAAACTAATATTTAAATGCATGCAGTTTAAAACTAATACTAACAAACATGCAATTTAAAACTAATACTAAAAAACATGCAGTTAAAAACTAATCCTAACAAACATCCAGTTTTAAACTAATACTAACAACCAATCAGTTTAAAACTAATAATAACAAACATACTGTTTATAACTAACACTAACAAAAATCCAGTTTGACACTAATAATAACAAACATCAAGTTAAAAACTTATATTAACAAGCATACTGTTAAAAACTAATACTAACAAACATCCAGTTTAAAAATAAAACTAACAAACATGCAGTATAAAACTTATACTAACAAACATGCAGTTTATACCTTAATATTAACAAACATGCAGTTTAAAACTAATACTAACTAACATGAAGTTTAAAACTAATACAAACAAACATGCAGTTTAAAACTAACACTAACAAACATGCAGTTTAAAACTAATACTAAAAACATGCAGTTTAAAACTAATACTAGCAAACATGCAGTTTAAAACTAATACTAACAAACATCCAGTTTAAAACTAATGCTACAAAACATGCTGTTTATATCTAATACTAACAAACATGCAGTTTAAACTAATACTAACAAACATGCAGTTTACAACTAATACTAACAAACATCCAGTTTAAAAATAATATAAACAAACATGCAGTTTAAAACTAATACTTACAAACATGCAGTTTAAAACTAATACTAACAAACATCCAGTTTAAAACTAATACTAAGCAACATGCAATTTAACTAACAAACATCTAGTTGCAAACTTATACTAACAAACATGCAGTTTAAAACAAAATCTAACAAACACCCAGTGTAAAACTAATACTAACAAACATCCAGTTTAAACTAATACTTACAAAACTGCGGTTTAACACTAATACTAACAAACATGCAGTTTAAAACTAATACTAACAAACATGCAGTTTAAAACTAATACAACAAACATCCAGTTTAAAACTTATACTAACAAACATGCAGTTTAAAACTAATACTAACAAACATCCAGTTAAAAACAAATACTAACAAACATCCAGTTTAAAAATCATACAAACAAACATGCAGTTTAAAACTTATATTAACAAACATCCAGTTTAAAACTAATACTAAAAAACATGCAATTCCAAACTAATACAAACAAACATGCAGTTTAAAACTAATACAAAAAATCATCCAGTTTAAAACTAATATTAACAAACATGCTGTTTAAAACTAATACTAACAAACATGCAGTTTAAAAATAAAACTAACAAACAAGCAGTTTAAAACTAATACTAACAAACATGCAGTTTAAAACTAATATTATAATACATGCAGTTGAAAACTAATACTAACATACATGCAGTTTAAAACTAATACTAAAAAACATGCAGTTAAAAACTAATACTAACAAACATCCAGTTTAAAACTAATACTAACAACAAATCAGTTTAAAACTAATAATAACAAACATACTGGTTATAACTAATACAAAGAAAAATCCAGTTTGAAACTAATAATAACAAACCTCCAGTTAAAAACTAATATACACAAGCATACTGTTTAAAACTGATACTAACAAACATCCAGTTTAAAAATAAAACTAACAAACATGCAGTTTAAAACCAATACTAACAAACATGCAGTTTAAAACCTAATACTAACAAACATGCAGTTTAAAACTAATACTCACAAACATGCAGTTTAAAACTAATACTAACGAACATGCAGTTTAAAACAAATACTAACAAACATGCAGTTTAAAAAAAATACTAACAAACATGCAGTTTAAAACTAATACTAACAAACATGCAGTTAAAAACTAATACTACAAAACATGCAGTTTAAAACTAATACTAACAAACATGCAGTTTAAAACTAATACTAACAAACATGCTGGTTAAAACTAATACTAACAAACATGCAGTTTAAAACTAATGCTAAAAAACTTGCTGTTTATAACTAATACTAACAAACATGCAGTTTACAACTAATACCAACAAACATGCAGTTTTAAACTAATATTAACGAACATCCAGTTTAAAAACAATACTAACAAACATGCCGTTTGAAACTAATACTAACAAACATGCAGTTTAAAACTAATACTAACAAAAATGGAGTTTAAAACTAATACTAAAAAACATGCAGTTTTAAACTAATACTAACAAACATGCAGTTTAAAATTAATACTAACAAACATGCAGTTTAAAACTAATACTAACAAACATGCAGTTTGAAACGTCATTCTAACAAACATGCAGTTTAAAACAAATATTAAGAAATATCTAGTTTAAAACTAATACTAACAAACATCCAGTTTAAAACTAATACTGAAAAAACTGCAGTTTAAAACTAATACTTACAAACATGCAGTTAAAAACTAATACCAACAAACAACCAGTTTAAAACTAATACTCACAGACATGCAGTTTTAAACTAATACTTACAATCATGCAGTTTGAAACTAATACTAACAAACATGCAGTTTAAAACAAATACTGACAAACCTGCAGTTTTAACTAATACTAACAAACATGCAGTTTAAAACTAATACTAACACACCTGCAGTTTAAAACTGATACTAACAAACATCCAGTTTGAAACTAATACTAACAAACATCCAGTTTAAAACTAATACTAAAAAACATCCAGTTTAAAACTAATATTGACAAACATACAGTTTAAAACTAATACTAACAAACATGCAGTTTAAAACTAATCCTAACAAACATGCAGTTTATAACTAATACTAACAAACATCCAGTTTAAAACTAATACTTACAAACATGCAGTTTAAACTAATACTAACAAACCTGCAGTTTAAAACTAATACTAATATTTACAAACATGCAGTTTAAAACTAATACTAACAAACATGCAGTTTAAATACTAATACTAACAAACATGCAGTTTTACACTGATACAAACAAACTTCTAGTTTAACACTAATACTAACAAACATCCAGTTTAAAAATAAACCTAACTAAAATGCAGTTTAAAACTAATACTAACAAACATGCGGTTTAAAACTAATACGAACAAACATGCAGTTTAAAACTTTATACAAACAAACATCCAGTTTAAAACTAATATTAACAAACATGCAGTTTAAAACTAATACTAACAAACATGCAGTTTAAAACTAATACTAAAAAACATTAAGTTTAAAACTAATACTAACAAACATGAAGTTTAAAACTCATACTAACAAACATGCAGTTTAAAACAAATACTAACAAACATCCAGTTTAAAACAAATACTAACAAACATCCAGTGTAAAACTAATACGAACAAACATGCAGTTTAAAACAAATACTAACAAACATCCAGTTTAAAACTAATACTAAAAAAATGCAGTTTAAAAGTAATACTAACAAACATGCAGTTTAAAACTAATACTAAAAAACATCCAGTTTCAAACTAATATTCACAAAAAATCTGTTTAAAACTAATACTAACAACCAATCAGTTCAAAACTAATAAAAACAAACATACTGTTTATAACTAATACTAAAAAAAATAGAGTTTGAAACTAATAATAACAAACATCCAGTTTAAAACTAATATTAACAAGCATACTGTTTAAAACTAATACTAACAAACATTTAGTTTAAAAATAAAGCTAACAAACACGCAGTAAAAAACTTATACTAACAAACATGCAGTTTAAAACTTAGACTAACTAACATGCAGTTTAAAACTAATATTAACAAACATCCAGTTTAAAACTTATACTAACAAACATGCAGTTTAAAACTAATACTAACTAACATGCAGTTTAAAACTAATACCAACAAACATGCTGTTTACAACTAATACTAACAAACATGCAGTTTAAAACTAATACTAACAAACATGCAGTGTAAAACTAATACTAAAAAACATGCAGTTTAAAACTAATGCAACAAAACATGCTGTTTATAACTAATACTAACAAACATGAATTTTAAACTAATACTAATAAACATGCAGTTTAAAACTAATATTAACAAACATCCAGTTTAAAAATTATACTAAGAAACATGCAGTTAAATACTAATACTTACAAACATGCAGTTTAAAACTAATACTAACAAACATCCAGTTTAAAACAAATACTAACAAACATCCAGTTTAAAACTAATACTAAGAAACATGCAATTTAAAACTAATACTAAAAAACATCTAGTTTAAAACTTATACTAACCAACATGCAGTTTAAAACACATACTAACAAACACCCAGTGTAAAACTAATACTAAAAAACATCCAGTTTAAAACTAATACTAACAAAACTGCAGTTTAAAACTAATACTAACAAACATTCAGTTTAAAACTAATACCAAAAACATCCAATTTAAAACTAATACTTACAAACATGCAGTTTAAAATGAATACTAACAAACATGCATGTTAAAACTAATACTAACAAACATGCAGTTTAAAACTAATACAACAAACATCCAGTTTAAAACTAATACGAACAAACATGCAGTTAAAAACTAATACTAACACATCTGCAGTTTAAAACTAATACTAACAAACATCCAATTTAAAACTAATACTAACAAACATGCAGTTAAAAACTAATACTAAAAAACATCTAGTTTAAACCTAATTCTAATAAACATACAGTTTAAAACTAATACTAACAAACATCCAGTTTAAACTAATACTAACAAACATGTAGTTTATAACTTATACTAACAAACATCCAGTTTAAAACTAATACTAACAAACATGCAGTTTCAAACTAATACTCACAAACATGCAGTTTAAAACTAATACTAACAAACATGCAGTTCAAAACTAATACTAAAAACATCCAGTTTAAAACTACTATTAAAAAACCTCCAGTTTAAAACTAATACTACCAAACATCCGGTTTAATACTAATACTAACAAACATGCAGTTTAAAACTAATATTAACAAACATCCAGTTAAACTAATACTAACAAACATGCAGTTTAAAACTAATACTAACAAACATGGAGTTTAAAACTAATACTAACAAACATTCAGTTTTAAACTAATACTAACAAACATGCAGTTTAAAACTAATACTAACAAACATGCAGTTTTTAACTTAATACTAACAAACATGCATTTAAAAACTAATACTAACAAACATGCGGTTTTAAACTATTACTAAAAAACATGCAGTTTAAAACTAATTCTAACAAACATGCAACTTAAAAATAATACTAACAAACATGCAGTTTAAACTAATGCTAAAAAACATGCTGTTTATAACTAATACTAACAAACATGCAGTTTAAAACTAATACTAACAAACATGCAGTTTAAAACTAATATAACAAACATCCAGTTTAAAAATAATACTAACAAACATGGAGTTTAAAACTAATACTAAAAAGCATGCAGTTTAAAACTAATACTAACAAACATGCAGTTTAAAACTAATACTAACAAACATCCAGTTTAAAACTAATACTAAGAAACATGCAGTTTAAAACTAATACTAAGAAACATGCAGTTTAAAACTAATACTAACAAACATGCAGTTTAAAACTTATACTAACACACATGCAGTTTAAAACTAATACTGACAAACATGCAGTTTAAAACTAATACTCACAAACATGGAGTTTAAAACAAATACTAACACACCTGCAGTTTAAAACTAATACTAACAAACATGCAGTTTAAAACTAATACCGACAAACATCCAGTTTAAAACTAATATTGACAAACATACAGTTTACAACTAATACTAACAAACATACAGTTTACAACTAATACTAACAAACATGCAGTGTAAAACTAATCCAAACAAACATGCAGTTTATAACTAATACTAACAAACATCCAGTTTAAAACTAATACTAACAAACATGCAGTTTGAACTAATACTAACCAACCTGCAGATTAAAACTAATACTAATATTAACAAACATGCAGTTTAAAACTAATACTAACAAACATGCAGTTTAAAAACTAATACTAACAAACATGCAGTTTTACATTTATACAAACAAACATCTAGTTTAACACTAATACTAACAAACATCCAGTTTAAAAATAAAACTAACAAAACTGCAGTGTAAAACTAATACTAAAAAACATGCAGTTAAAAACTAATACTAACAAACATGCAACTTAAAAATAATACTAACAAACATGCAGTTTAAACTAATGCTAAAAAACATGCTGTTTATAACTAATACTAACAAACATGCAGTTTAAAACTAATACTAACAAACATGCAGTTTAAAACTAATATTAACAAACATCCAGTTAAAATAAATAATACTAACAAACATGCAGTTAAAAACTAATACAAACAAGCATGCAGTTTAAAACTAATACTAACAAACATGCAGTTTGAAACTAATACTAACAAACATCCAGTTTAAAACTAATACTAAGAAACATGCAGTTTAAAACTAATACTAACAAACATGCAGTTTAAAACTTATACTAACACATATGCAGTTTAAAACTAATACTGACAAACATGCAGTTTAAAACTAATACTCACAAACATGGAGTTTAAAAAAAATACTAACACACCTGCAGTTTTAAACTAATACTAACAAACATGCAGTTTACAACTAATACCGACAAACATCCGGTTTAAAACTAATATTGACAAACATACAGTTTACAACTAATACTAACAAACATACAGTTTACAAATAATACTAACAAACATGCATTGTAAAACTAATCCAAACAAACATGCAGTTTATAACTAATACTAACAAACATCCAGTTTAAAACTAATACTAACAAACATGCAGTTTGAACTAATACTAACCAACCTGCAGATTAAAACTAATACTAATATTAACAAACATGCAGTTTAAAAACTAATACTAACAAACATGCAGTTTAAAAACTAATACTAACAAACATGCAGTTTTACATTTATACAAACAAACATCTAGTTTAACACTAATACTAACAAACATCCAGTTTAAAAATAAAACTAACAAAAATGCAGTGTAAAACTAATACTAAAAAACATGCAGTTTAAAACTAATACTAACAAACATGCAGTTTAAAACTTTATACAAACAAACATCCAGTTTAAAACAAATATAAACAAACATGCAGTTTAAACTAATACTAAAAACATCCAGTTTAAAACTAATACTAACAAACATTCAGTTTAAAACTAATACTAACAAACATGCAGTTAAAACCTATTACTAAAAAACATGCAGTTTAAAACTAATACTAACAAACATGCAGTTTTAAACTAATACGAAAAAACATGCAGTTTGAGACTAATACTAACAAACATGCATTTTAATACTAATACTAACAAACATGCAGTTAGAAACTTCATACTAAAAAACATTCAGTTTAAAACTAATACTAAAAAACATGCAGTTTTAAACTAATACTAACAAACATGCAGTTTAAAACAAATACTAACAAACATGCAGTTTGAAACGTAATTCTAACAAACATGCAGTTTAAAACAAATACTAAGAAATATCTAGTTTAAAACTAATACTAACAAACATCCAGTTTAAAACTAATACTGAAAAAACTGCAGTTTAAAACTAATACTTACAAACATGCAGTTAAAAACTAATACCAACAAACAACCAGTTTAAAACTAATACTCACAGACATGCAGTTTAAAACTAATACTTACAAACATGCAGTTTGAAACTAATACTAACAAACATGCAGTTTAAAACAAATACTGACAAACCTGCAGTTTTAACTAATACTAACAAACATGCAGTTTAAAACTAATACTAACACACCTGCAGTTTAAAACTAATACTAACAAACATCCAGTTTGAAACTAATACTAAAAAACATCCAGTTTAAAACTAATACTAAAAAACATCCAGTTTAAAACTAATATTGACAAACATACAGTTTAAAACTAATACTAACAAACATGCAGTTTAAAACTAATCCTAACAAACATGCAGTTTATAACTAATACTAACAAACATCCAGTTTAAAACTAATACTTACAAACATGCAGTTTAAACTAATACTAACAAACCTGCAGTTTAAAACTAATACTAATATTTACAAACATGCAGTTTAAAACTAATACTAACAAACATGCAGTTTAAATACTAATACTAACAAACATGCAGTTTTTTACTGATACAAACAAACATCTAGTTTAACACTAATACTAACAAACATCCAGTTTAAAAATAAACCTAACTAAAATGCAGTTTAAAACTAATACGAACAAACATGCAGTTTAAAACTTTATACAAACAAACATCCAGTTTAAAACTAATATTAACAAACATGCAGTTTAAAACTAATACTACCAAACATGCAGTTTAAAACTAATACTAAAAAACATTAAGTTTAAAACTAATACTAACAAACATGAAGTTTAAAACTCATACTAACAAACATGCAGTTTAAAACAAATACTAACAAACATCCAGTTTAAAACAAATACTAACAAACATCCAGTGTAAAACTAATACGAACAAACATGCAGTTTAAAACTAATACTAACAAACATCCAGTTTAAAACTAATACTAAAAAAATGCAGTTTAAAAGTAATACTAACAAACATGCAGTTTAAAACTAATACTAAAAAACATCCAGTTTCAAACTAATATTCACAAAAATCCTGTTTAAAACTAATACGAACAAACCTGCAGTATAAAAACAAAACTAACAAACAAGCAGTTTAAAACTAATACTAACAAACATTCAGTTTAAAACTAATATTTAAATACATGCAGTTTCAAACTAATACTAAGATACATGCAGTTTAAAACTAATACGAAAAAACATGCAGTTAAAAACTAATACTAACAAACATCCAGTTAAAAACTAATACTAACAAACATGCAGTTATAAACTAATACTAAAAAACATGCAGTTTAAAACTAATATTTAAATACATGCAGTTTTAAACTAATACTAACAAACATGCAGTTTAAAACTAATACTAAAAAACATGCAGTTAAAAACTAATACTAACAAACATCCAGTTTAAAACTAATACTAACAACCAATCAGTTCAAAACTAATAAAAACAAACATACTGTTTATAACTAATACTAACAAAAATAGAGTTTGAAACTAATAATAACAAACATCCAGTTTAAAACTAATATTAACAAGCATACTGTTTAAATCTAATACTAACAAACATTTAGTTTAAAAATAAAACTAACAAACACGCAGTAAAAAACTTATACTAACAAACATGCAGTTTAAAACTTATACTAACTAACATGCAGTTTAAAACTAATATTAACAAACATCCAGTTTAAAACTTATACTAACAAACATGCAGTTTAAAACTAATACTAACTAACATGCAGTTTAAAACTAATACCAACAAACATGCTGTTTACAACTAATACTAACAAACATGCAGTTTAAAACTAATACTAACAAACATGCAGTTTAAAACTAATACTAACAAACATGCAGTTTAAAACTCATGCAACAAAACATGCTGTTTATAACTAATACTAACAAACATGCAGTTTAAACTAATACTAATAAACATGCAGTTTAAAACTAATATTAACAAACATCCAGTTTAAAAATAATACTAAGAAACATGCAGTTAAATACTAATACTTACAAACATGCAGTTTAAAACTAATACTAACAAACATCCAGTTTAAAACTAATACTAACAAACATCCAGTTTAAAACTAATACTAAGAAACATGCAATTTAAAACTTATACTAACAAACATCTAGTTTAAAACTTATACTAACCAACATGCAGTTTAAAACACATACTAACAAACACCCAGTGTAAAACTAATACTAAAAAACATCCAGTTTAAAACTAATACTAACAAAACTGCAGTTTAAAACTAATACTAACAAACATTCAGTTTAAAACTAATACCAAAAACATCCAATTTAAAACTAATACTTACAAACATGCAGTTTAAAATGAATACTAACAAACATGCATGTTAAAACTAATACTAACAAACATGCAGTTTAAAACTGATACAACAAACAGCCAGTTTAAAACTAATACGAACAAACATGCAGTTAAAAACTAATACTAACACATCTGCAGTTTAAAACTAATACTAACAAACATCCAATTTAAAACTAATACTAACAAACATGCAGTTAAAAACTAATACTAACAAACATCTAGTTTAAACCTAATTCTAATAAACATACAGTTTAAAACTAATACTAACAAACATCCAGTTTAAACTAATACTAACAAACATGCAGTTTATAACTTATACTAACAAACATCCAGTTTAAAACTAATACTAACAAACATGCAGTTTCAAACTAATACTAAAAAACATGCAGTTTAAAACTAATACTAACAAACATGCAGTTCAAAACTAATACTAAAAACATCCAGTTTAAAACTAATATTAAAAAACCTCCAGTTTAAAACTAATACTACCAAACATCCGGTTTAATACTAATACTAACAAACATGCAGTTTAAAACTAATATTAACAAACATCCAGTTAAACTAATACTAACAAACATGCAGTTTAAAACTAATACTAACAAACATGGAGTTTAAAACTAATACTAACAAACATGCAGTTTAAAACTAATACTAACAAACATGCAGTTTAAAACTAATACTAACAAACATGCAGTGTTTAACTTAATACTAACAAACATGCATTTAAAAACTAATACTAACAAACATGCGGTTTTAAACTATTACTAAAAAACATGCAGTTTAAAACTAATTCTAACAAACATGCAACTTAAAAATAATACTAACAAACATGCAGTTTAAACTAATGCTAAAAAACATGCTGTTTATAACTAATACTAACAAACATGCAGTTTAAATCTAATACTAACAAACATGCAGTTTAAAACTAATATAACAAACATCCAGTTTAAAAATAATACTAACAAACATGCAGTTTAAAACTAATACTAACAAGCATGCAGTTTAAAACTAATACTAACAAACATGCAGTTTAAAACTAATACTAACAAACATCCAGTTTAAAACTAATACTAAGAAACATGCAGTTTAAAACTAATACTAACAAACATGCAGTTTAAAACTTATACTAACACACATGCAGTTTAAAACTAATACTGACAAACATGCAGTTTAAAACTAATACTCACAAACATGGAGTTTAAAACAAATACTAACACACCTGCAGTTTGAAACTAATACTAACAAACATGCAGTTTAAAACTAATACCGACAAACATCCAGTTTAAAACTAATATTGACAAACATACAGTTTACAACTAATACTAACAAACATACAGTTTACAACTAATACTAACAAACATGCAGTGTAAAACTAATCCAAACAAACATGCAGTTTATAACTAATACTAACAAACATCCAGTTTAAAACTAATACTAACAAACATGCAGTTTGAACTAATACTAACCAACCTGCAGATTAAAACTAATACTAATATTAACAAACATGCAGTTTAAAACTAATACTAACAAACATGCAGTTTAAAAACTAATACTAACAAACATGCAGTTTTACATTTATACAAACAAACATCTAGTTTAACACTAATACTAACAAACATCCAGTTTAAAAATAAAACTAACAAAACTGCAGTGTAAAACTAATACTAAAAAACATGCAGTTAAAAACTAATTCTAACAAACATGCAACTTGAAAATAATACTAACAAACATGCAGTTTAAACTAATGCTAAAAAACATGCTGTTTATTACTAATACTAACAAACATGCAGTTTAAAACTAATACTAACAAACATGCAGTTTAAAACTAATATTAACAAACATCCAGTTAAAATAAATAATACAAACAAACATGCAGTTTAAAACTAATACTAACAAGCATGCAGTTTAAAACTAATACTAACAAACATGCAGTTTGAAACTAATACTAACAAACATCCAGTTTAAAACTAATACTAAGAAACATGCAGTTTAAAACTAATACTAACAAACATGCAGTTTAAAACTTATACTAACACACATGCAGTTTAAAACTAATACTGACAAACATGCAGTTTAAAACTAATACTCACAAACATGGAGTTTAAAACAAATACTAAGACACCTGCAGTTTAAAACTAATACTAACAAACATGCAGTTTAAAACTAATACCGCCAAACATCCGGTTTAAAACTAATATTGACAAACATACAGTTTACAACTAATACTAACAAACATACAGTTTACAAATAATACTAACAAACATGCAGTGTAAAACTAATCCAAACAAACATGCAGTTTATAACTAATACTAACAAACATCCAGTTTAAAACTAATACTAACAAACATGCAGTTTGAACTAATACTAACCAACCTGCAGATTAAAACTAATACTAATATAAACAAACATGCATTTTAAAAACTAATACTAACAAACAGGCAGTTTAAAAACTAATACTAACAAACATGCAGTTTTACATTTATACAAACAAACATCTAGTTTAACACTAATACTAACAAACATCCAGTTTAAAAATAAAACTAACAAAAATGCAGTGTAAAACTAATACTAAAAAACATGCAGTTAAAAACTAATACTAACAAACATGCAGTTTAAAACTTTATACAAACAAACATCCAGTGTAAAACAAATATAAACAAACATGCAGTTTAAACTAATACTAAAAACATCCAGTTTAAAACTAATACTAACAAACATTCAGTTTAAAACTAATACTAACAAACATGCAGTTAAAACCTAATACTAAAAAACATGCAGTTTAAAACTAATACTAACAAACATGCAGTTTTAAACTAATACGAAAAAACATGCAGTTTGAGACTAATACTAACAAACATGCAGTTTAATACTAATACTAACAAACATGCAGTTAGAAACTTCATACTAACAAACATGCAGTTTAAAACTAATACTAAAAAACATGCGGTGTTAAACTAATACTAAAAAAAATGCAGTTTAAAACTAATACTAACAAGCATGCAGCTTCAAAAATAATAGTAACAACCATGCAGTGTCAAACTAATGCTAAAAAATATGCTGTTTATAATTAATACTAACAAACACGCAGTTTAAAACACCTACTAACAAACATGCAGTTTAAAACTTATATTAACAAACATCCAGTTTAAAAATAATACTAACAAACATGCAGTTTAAAACTAATACTAACAAGCATGCAGTTTAAAACTAATACTAACAAACATGCAGTTTAAAACAAATACTAACAAACATCTAGTTTAAAACTAATACTAACAAACATAGAGTTTAAAACTTATACTAACAAAACTGCAGGTTTAAACTAATACTAACAAACATGCAGTTTAAAACTAATACCAACAAACAACCAGTTTAAAACTAATACTAACAAACATGCAGTTAAAAACAAATACAAACAAACATGCAGTTTGAAACTAATACTAACAAACATGCAGTTTAAAACAAATACTAACAAACCTGCAGTTTAAAACTAATACTAACAAACATGCAGTTTAAACTAATACAAACAAACCTGCAGATTAAAACTTATACTAATATTAAAAAACATGCAGTTTAAAACTAATACTAACACACATGCAGTTTAAAAACTAATACTAATAAACATGCAGTTTTACACTTATACAAACAAACATCTAGTTTAACACTTATACTAACAAACATCCAGTTTAAAAATAAAACTAACAAAAATGCAGTTTAAAACTAATACTAAAAAACATGCAGGTAAAAACTAATACTAACAAACATGCAGTTTAAAACTTTATACAAACAAACATCCAGTTTAAAACAAATATAAACAAACATGCAGTTTAAAACTAATACTAAAAACATCCAGTTTAAAACTAATACTAACAAACATTCAGTTTAAAACTAATACTAACAAACATGCAGTTAAACACTAATACTAAAAAACATGAAGCTAACACTAATACTAACAAACATGCAGTTTAAAACTAATACGAAAAAACATGCAGTTTTAAACTAATACTAACAAACATGCAGTTTAAAACTAATACTAATAAACATGCAGTTAGAAACTTCATACTAACTAACATGCAGTTTAAAACTAATACTAAAAAACATGCGGTTATAAACTAATACTAAAAAACATGCAGTTTAAAACTAATACTAACAAACATGCAGCTTAAAAATAATAGTATTAAACATGCAGTTTTAAACTAATCCTAACAAACATGCAGTTTATAACTAATACTAACAAACATCCAGTTTAAAACTAATACTAACAAACATGCAGTTTAAACTAATACTAACAAACCTGCAGTTTAAAACTAATACTAATATTAACAAACATCCAGTTTAAAACTAATACTAACAAACATGCAGTTTAAAAACTAATACTAACAAACATGCAGTTTTACACTTATACAAAAAAACATGTAGTTGAACACTAATACTAAAAAACATCCAGTTTAAAAATAAAACTAACAAAAATGCAGTTTAAAATTAATACTAACAAACATGCGGTTTAAAACTAATACTAACAAACATGCAGTTTAAAACTTTGTACAAACAAACATCCAGTTAAAAACTAATATTAACAAACATGCAGTTTAAAACTTATACTAACAAACATCCAGTTTAAAACTAATACTAACAAACATTCAGTTTAAAACTAATACTAACAAACATGCAGTTTAAAACTAAAACTAACAAACATGCAGTTTAAAACAAATACTAACAAACATCCAGTTTAAAACAAATACTAACAAACATCCAGTTTGCAACTAATACGAACAAACATGCAGTTTAAAACTAATACTAACAAACATGCAGTTTAAAACTAATACTGAAAAACATGCAGTTTAAAAGTAATACTAACAAACATGCAGTTTAAAACTAATACTAAAAAACATCCAGTGTAAAACTAATATTAAGAAACATGCTGTTTAAAACTAATACTAACAAACATGCAGTTTAAAAACAAAACTAACAAACAAGCAGTTTCAAACAAATACTAACAAACATGCAGTTTAAAACTAATATTTAAATACATGCAGTTTAACACTAATACTAACATACATTCAGTTCAAAACTAATACGAAAAAACATGCGGTTATAAACTAATACTAACAAACATCCAGTTTTAAACTAATACTAACAAACATGCAGTTATAAACTAATACTAAAAAACATGCAGTTTTCAACTAATATTTAAATACATGGTTTTTTAACTAATACTAACAAACATGCAGTTAAAAACTAAGACTAAAAAACATGCAGTTAAAAACTAATACTAACAAACATCCAGTGTAAAACTAATACTAACAACCAATCAGTTTAAAACTAATAATAACAAACATACTGTTTATAACTAATACTAACAAAAATCCAATTTGAAACTAATAATAACAAACATCCAGTTAAAAACTAATATTAACAAGCATACTGTTTAAAACTAATACTAACAAACATCCAGTTTAAAAATAAAACTAACAAACTTGCAGTATAAAACTTATACTAACAAACATTCAGTTTAAAACTTAAAACTAACAAACATGCAGTTTAAAACTAATATAACAAACATCCAGTTTAAAACTAATACTAACAAACATGCAGTTTAAAACTAATACTAACTAACATGCAGTTTAAAACTAATACTACCAAACATGCAGTTTATAACAAATACTAACAAACATGCAGTTTAAACTAATACTAACAAACATGCAGTTTAAAAACTAATACTAACAAACATGCAGTGTTACACTTATACAAACAAACATCTAGTTTAAAACTAATACTAAGAAACATGCAATTTAACACTAATACAAACAAACATGCAGTTTTACACTTATACAAACAAACATCCAGTTTAAAACTAATACTAACAAACATGCAGTTTAAAAACTAATACTAACAAACATGCAGTTTTACACTTATACAAACAAACATCTAGTTAAACACTAATACTAAAAAACATCCAGTTTAAAAATAAAACTAACAAAAATGCAGTTTAATACTAATACTAACAAACATGCGGTTTAAAACAATACTAACAAACATGCAGTTCAAAACTTTATACAAACAAACATCCAGTTTAAAACTAATATTAACAAACATGCAGTTTAAAACTAATACTAACAAACATTTAGTTTAAAACTAATACTAACAAACATTCAGTTTAAAACTAATACTTACAAACATACAGTTATAACCTAATACTTACAAACATTCAGTTTAAAACTAATACTAACAAACATGCAGTGTAAAACTTATACTAACAAACATGCAGTTTAAAACTAATGCTACAAAACATGCTGTTTATAACTAATACCAACAAACATGCAGTTTAAACTAATACTAACAAACATGCAGTTTAAAACTAATACTAACAAACATCCAGTTTAAACATAATCCTAACCAAACATGCAGTTTAAAACTAATACTTACAAACATGCAGTTGAAAACTAATACTAAAAAATATCCAGTTTAAAACTAATACTAACAAACATCCAGTTTAAAACTAATACTAAGAAACATGCAATTTAACACTAATACTAACACACATCTAGTTGCCCACTTATACTAACAAACATGCAGTTAAAAACAAATACTAAAAACACCCAGTGTAAAACTAATTCTAACAAACAACCAGTTTAAAACTAATACTAACAAAACTGCAGTTTAAAACTAATACTAAGCAACATTCAGTTTAAAACTAATACCAAAAACATCCAGTTTAAAACTAATACTAACAAACATGCAGTTTAAAACTTAATACTAAAAAACATACAGTTCAAAACGAATATTTACAAACATACAGTTTATAACTAATACTAACATACATGTTCTTTATAACTAATACTAACAAACATCCAGTTTAAAACTAATACTAAAAAACATCCAGTTTAAAACTAATACTAACAAACATGCTGTTTAAAACTAATACTAACATACATCCAGTTTGAAACACATACTAACAAACATGCAGTGTAACCTAATACTAACAAACATGCAGTGTAAAACTAATACTAACAAACACGCAGTTTAAAACTTATACTAACAAACATGCAGTTTTAAACTAATACTAACAAATATCCAGTTTAAAAATAAAACTAACAAACATGCAGTTTAAAACTAATACTACCAAACATGCAGTTTAAACTTTATACTAACAAACATCCAGTTTAAACCTAATATTTAAATACATGCTGTTTAATCTAATACTAACAAACATGCAGTTTAAAACTAATACTAAGAGACATGCAGTTTAAAACTAATACTAACAAACATGCAGTTTTACACTAATACTAACAAACATCCAGGTTAAAACTAATACTAACAAACATGCACTTTAAAAATAAAACTAACAAACATGCAGTTAAAAATAAAACTAACAAACATGCAGTTTAAAACTAATACCAAAAACATGCAGTTAAAAACTAATACTAATAAACATGCAGTTTAAAACAAATACTAAAAAACATGCAGTTTAAAACTGATACAAACAAACATGCAGTTTAAAACTTATATTAACAAACATGCAGTTTAAAAGTAATACTAACAAACATCCAGTTTAAAACTAATACTAACAAACATGCAGTTTAAAAGTAATACTAACAAACATGCAGTTTAAAAGTAATACTAACAAACATGCAGTTTGAAACTGATACTAACAAACATGCAGTTTAAAACTAATACTAACAAACATCCAGTTTAAACTAATACTAACAAACATTCAGTTTAAAACTAATACTTATAAACATGCCGTTTAAAACTAATACTAACAAACATGCAGTTTAAAACTAATACTAAAAAACATGCAGTTTCAAACTAATACTAACTAACATGCAGTTTAAAACTAATACTAAACTAACATGCAGTTTAATACTAATACTTACAAACATGTATTTTAAAACTAATACTAACAAACATCCAGTTTGAAACTAATACTAACAAACATGCAGTTTAACACTAATACTAACAAACATGCTGTTTATAACTAATACTAACAAACATGCAGTTTAAAACTAATACTAACGAACATCCAGTTTAAAACTAATATTAACAAACATGCTGTTTAAAACTAATACTAACAAACATGCAGTTTAAAAATAAAACTAACAAACAAGCAGTTTAAAACTAATACTAAAAAACATACAGTTATAACCTAATACTTACAAACATTCAGTTTAAAACTAATACTAACAAACATGCAGTTTAAAACTTATACTAACAAACATGCAGTTTAAAACTAATGCTACAAAACATGCTGTTCATAACTAATACTAACAAACATTCAGTTGAAACTAATACTAACAAACATGCAGTTTAAAACTAATATTAACAAACATCCAGTTTAAACATAATACTAACCAAACATGAAGTTTAAAACTAATACTTACAAACATTCAGTTTAAAACTAATACTAACAAACATCCAGTTTAAAACTAATACTTAACAAACATCCAGTTTAAAACTAATACTAAGAAACATGCAATTTAACACTAATACTAACACAAATCTAGTTGAACACTTATACTAACAAACATCTAGTTTAAAACAAATACTAAAAACACCCAGTGTAAAACTAATACAAACAAACAACCGGTTTAAAACTAATACTAACAAAACTGCAGTTTAAAACTAATACTAGCAAACATTCAGTTTAAAACTAATACCAAAAACATCCAGTTTAAAACTAATACTAACAAACATGCAGTTTAAAACTAATACTAACAAACATGCAGTTTAAAACAAATACTAACAAACATGCAGTTTAAAACTAATATAACAAACATGCAGTTTAAAACTAATACTAACAAACATGCAGTTTTAAACTAATAATAACACACCTGCAGTTTAAAACTAATACTAACAAACATCCAGTTTAAAACTAATACTAACAAACATGCAGTTTAAAACTAATACTAACAAACATCCAGTTTAAAACTTATATTAACAAACATCCAGTTTAAAACTAATACTAACAAACATCCAGTTTCTAACTAATACTTACAAACATCCAGTTTAAAACTAATACTAACAAACATGCAGTTTAAAACTAATACTAAAAAGCATGCAGTTAAAAACAAATACTAACAAACATGCAGTTCAAAACTAATACTAACAAACATCCAGTTTAAAACTAATATTAACAAACATCCAGTTTAATATAATACTAACAAACATCCAGTTTAAAACTAATACTAACAAACATGCAGTTTAACACTAATACTAACAAACATCCAGTTTAAAACTAATACTAACAAACATCCAGTTAAAAAATAAAACTAACAAACATCCAGTTTAAAACTAATACTAACAAACATGCAGTTTAAAACTAATACTAACAAACATGCAGTTTAAAACTAATACTAACAAACATGCAGTATAAAACTTAATACAAACAAACATCCAGTTTAAAACTAATATTAACAAACATGCAGTTTAAAACTAATAAGCACAAACATGCAGTTTAAAACTAATACTAACAAACATGCAGTTTTAAACTAATACTAACAAACATGCAGTTTTAAACTAATACTAACAAACATGCAGTTTAAAACTAATACTAAAAAACATGCAGTTTAAAACTAATACTAACAAACATGCAGTTTTAAACTAATACTAACAAACATGCAGTTTAGGACTAATATAAACAAACATGCAGTTTTAAACTAATACTTACACACATGCAGTTTAAAACTAATACTAACAAACATGCAGTTTAAAACTTAATACTAAAATACATACAGTTTAAAACAAATATTAACACACATACAATTCAAAACTAATACTAACATACATGCTCTTTATAACTAATACTAACAAACATCCAGTTTAAAACAAATATTAACAAACATCCAGTTTAAAACTAATACTTAAAAACATGCCGTTTGAAACTAATACTAACAAACATGCAGTTTAAAACTAATATTAACAAACATCCAGTTAAACTAATACTAACAAACATGCAGTTTAAAACTTATACTAACAAACATGGAGGTTAAAACTAATACTAAAAAACATGCAGTTTTAAACTAATACTAACAAACATGCAGTTTAAAACTAATACTAAAAAACATGCAGTTTCAAACTAATACTAACAAACATGCAGTTTAAAACTAATACTAACAAACATGCAGTTTGAAACTTCATACTAACAAACATGCAGTTTAAAACTAATACTAAAAAACATGCAGTTTAAAACTAATACTAAAAAACATGCAGTTTAAAACTAATACTAACAAACATGTAGCTTAAAAATAATAATAACTAACATGCAGTTTCAAACTAATGCTAAAACACATGCTGTTTATAACTAATACTAACAAACATGCAGTTTAACACTAATACTAACAAACATGCAGTTTAAAACTAATATTAACAAACATCCATTTTAAAAATAATACTAACAAACATGCAGTTTAAAACTAATACTAACAAGCATGCAGTTTAAAACTAATACTAACAAACATGCAGTTGAAAACTTATACTAACAAACATCCAGTTTAAAACTAATACTAAGAAACCTGCATTGTAACACTAATACTAACAAACATGCAGTTTAAAACTTATACTAACAAACATGCAGTTTAAAACAAATACTAAAAACATCTAGTTTAAAACTAATACTAACAAACATGCAGTTTTAAACTAATACTAACAAAACTGAAGTTTAAAACTAATACTAACAAACATGCAGTTTAAATCTAATACCAACAAACAACCAGTTTAAAACTAATACTAACAAACATGCAGTTTAAAACTAATACTAACAAACATGCAGTTTAAAACTAATACTAACAAACATGCCGTTTTAAACTAATACTAAGAAACATGCAGTTTAAGACTAATATTAACAAACATGCAGTTTCAAACTAATACTAACAAACATGCAATTTAAAACTTAATACTAAAAAACATACAGTTTAAACCGAATATTTACAAACATACAGTTTAAAACTAATACTAACATACATGCTCTTTATAACTAATACTAACAAACATCCAGTTTAAAACTAATACTAAAAACATCCAGTTTAAAACTAATATTAACAAACATGCTGTTTAAAACTAATACTAACAAACATCCAGTTTTAAGCAAATACTCACAAATATCCAGTTTAAAACTAATACACTACAAACATGCAGTTTAAAACTAATACTAACAAACATGCAGTTTAAAACTAATACTAACAAACATCCAGTTTAAAACTAATACTAACAAACATGAGGTTTCGAACGAATACTAGCAAACATGCAGTTTAAAACTAATACTAACAAACATCCATGCAGTTTATAACTAATACTAACAAACAACCAGTTTAAAACTAATACTAACAAACATGCAGTTTAAAACTAATACTAACAAACATGCCGTTTAAAACTAATACTAACAAACATGATTTTTAAAACTAATACTTACAAACATCCAGTTTAAAACTAATATTAACAAACATCCAGTTTAAAACTAATACTAACAAACATGCAGTTTAAAACTAATACTAACAAACATGCAGTTTAAAACTAATACTAACAAACATCCAGTTTAAACTAATACTAACAAACATCCAGTTTAAAATAATACTAACAAACATGCAGTTTAAAACTAATACTAACAAACATGCAGTTTTAAACTAATATTAACAAACATGCAGTTTTAAACTAATACTAACAAACATTCAGTTTAAAAGTAATATTAACAAACATGCAGTTTAAAACTTAATACTAAAAAACATACAGTTTAATACTAATATTAACAAACATGCAGTTTAAAACTAATACTAACAAACATTCTCTTTATAACGAATACTAACATACATGCAGTTTGAAACTAATACGAACAAACATCCAGTTTAAAACTAATACTAACAAACATGCAGTTTAAAACTAATACTGACAAACATGCAGTTTAAAACTAATACTAAAAAACATGCAGTTTAAAACTAATACTAAAAAACATGCAGTTTAAAACTAATACTAACAAACATGCAGTTTAAAACTAATACTAACAAACATGCAGTTTAAAACTAATACTAACAAACATGCAGTTTAAAACTAATACTAACAAACATGCAGTTTACGAAAAGTAATAAGTAAAAATAAATAATAAATTTTAATAACCCCATTTAACGATTTTTTATAAATAATTTATATATATACGACTGTATCTTTCAAATTTCAAATTTTGCTAATAATTTAACTTTAAGAAAATCTTATTTTTCTCAATTCACTTGGCACGGAATTCTCTCTTTTAATTGCATGTTTGTAAATTTAACGGCTGACGAACACATGTTGTATTCGGGGCGTCAAAATCGTTCAAATTCGAAAAAAATAAACAAAGTACTAATAGAAATTTAGCCAATAAATGTGAATGGGATACTTACTGACACTTATTGGGTAGAGTTTTATCAGTATTTTGTTTATGTTTTCGAGTTTCAAACATTTTTGACGCTCAAAATGCACCGTTTGATTACTGTTTACCTTAGCAGTTCGACACTAGTTCTTTTTCGAACCGAATAAATGCGTTAGAACTCGTTAAAACACTAAACTTATCCAGATAAGTAGAAGAGTAACCTATCGTGCTTTTGGTAACATTCATTTTTATATATTTTAATTTTTAACTCTTTTGTTTTTTTTTCTTTCGTTTGTTGGCTTCTCTGCTACATTCCCGAATATAGTTATCTTCTTTCAGTTCTGTCATTAGACGTTATCTATTTCCAGTTGTTTTTTGGAAGCTATAAGTAGAGTCAAAAGACCAAATTCAATGACGTCAGCAGGTTACATGACTTTAGTTCGTAAATATATTACGATAGCCACAGTCGTAAATATATAACGACGGCCATATTTTTATCCATTTTTAGGCCGCTTAGCTTCTCTTTTCTAGTGGCGTTTCTATTCATTTTTATCGTGTCTTCTACGCGAATTTAAGAGTTAAAACTCGTATTACATTGTTAATAAATCGAATAACTGAAATTAATATACATATATTTATTTATAAAACGCACTACAGTTATCTCTATATAAATAAAATGAACTCATTTTTCCCCTCCGACTTTGACCTTTATAGGACTGCACCTGTATAGATTTGGTGCAGCCGTATCATTCACAAACTGAATCACGACATCTGCCGTATGTTATAGGCTTATTACCTATCCAGTATCTCGCTGATCAGAGTTTCCTATATTCTGTCTGGTGAGAGTCCACTGTAAAAATCGGTTACATTTAATGGAAGTAGTAAAGTATACTCTCTCTAATAAATTCATCCTTCCACCGCCACTCACTTACACCGTTCCAGACCGTTCGCAAGAGACATTTAAAACCGACCACCGGTTAGAATTTATCTAAAAACTGGACTGGACTTACGCTGAAACGAACCACGCTTACTTTGCTATTGGTTAGCATAAAACATAAACACAATTTATAAAACATTTATTATAATAAAATTAGATTAAAACAGAACACAATCCGTTACCTGGAATTGAATTCACAATTACATTACTTCGATTTCGTTATAACCCGCGTGGTTGGAGTTTTATGAAAACCTGAATTGACATTTACGGGAAACGCACCAAACTTACTTTCCAAAACACAACTTCCGTTTTGCTCTTTCCTTTCGTTTTTTTTTCTTTCTTTCTTCCTTACCTTTCGTTGTCTTTTTCGCTTTTTTGGTGATGGTGATGGTGGTGGTGGTGGGTGTACTTCCCTATGTTTCTCTTTCTTTCCTTAAACATAAACACAAACTAAACGCTATACGTTATCTTGAATTGCATTACCGAACACATTACTTCGATTACTCGACTTCCATTAACTTTAGACTCGCGTTGGTAGGGTTTTCTAAAAATCAGAACTGCGATTTACGGGACGGCATGTTTAACATCGTTACATTTTCATTTTCATTTTCTTTTGTTGTGCTGATGGTGGTGGGGGGACTACTTTCCTATGTTTTCAGTCTACACGATATTTCACTTTTGTAAAGCTATTTCTTACCAAACTTCCTTTATAATCTTTCCTTTCGGTCTTTCCTTCTTTCTTTCTTTTCTTTCCTTTTTCTGCTCTTTCCATTGTTAAAACGAAACGAAACAACCTGATATTCCAGGTTTTACTTACACTCTACGACTCTTACTTGTGTATCCAACTCTATTTGTGCCACGTTCCTTTACTTTTTCACCGTACCACTTACCAGGCGACATTCAGGTAAATAGAGTTTTATATGCGGCGATATTCACGTACATGGACTTCCCTTTTTGTTCTTTTTCTTGGGGGCCGGTTTACGTTACTACACGTTAGCCATGGATCGGGCGATCGCTGTCAGACGATAATACGACTTCATTTTGTTTAATTTTTTACTTTTATATTATGCTATGTTTCCACTAATTTCGGAATTCTTACTCAGGGGACGGGTGACTTATTACATCAGTGGTTATTTATTTATTATTTTTTTGCAATTTATTACTTTTTTCCCTTGGTGGAAGTTTCATTAAACCATTGATACAAAGCCTATCTGAATGTCAGCAGACGACATTCGAATGGGAAGACACCGACTACGACCACAATGCAGACAAACGGGTTTACTTCAAAAACACATCGTCTGAAACGGATCGCTTACACAAAATAAAATATACCAAAATAATAAAACAACAACAACAACCAATAAACCAAAACAAATACACAATTACTTAAGAAAAAAAAAATAATAATAATAACAATAACACCAGGAGATAATACAAAAACTATATCTGGGTAATTACTTTACCCTACCAAACTACATAAATAAAAACTATAAATTTTAATACGAACATGAAATACACATACTTACATTTTTCAGCGTACGATTCTTGGGGTTATTCAATATTGTTGCATTTTTATTCTTTCCGGTTTGCAGTAGAACCTCTCTTTCTCCACTTTTTATTTCGTTCTTTATTTACTTCCTTTTTTTGGGGGGGGAACATCTACCAATGATTTTAACACACGTTTTCCATTGCGTCATGTACGAAATTTTACTTTGTTGTTTTTTGCGAACGCCAATATCATTCGGTTTGGCTCTAATTAATTCATGTTTTGTACTAACAAGGTGTTTTTTTACAATGTCTTAGCACTTCACTTTACTAATTAACTCGGAAATAGACACAGAAAACTTTATTTTTCACCTGTACAAATACTTCACTTTACTAATTAACTCGGAAATAGACCCAGAAAACTTTATTTTTCACGTGTACAAATACTTTTTTCACCTTTGGCACATTAAGTTTACTCCTTACTCTTTCGAATACAATAGAAAACTCATAGGAAACCTACCTGCTAGTAATTAATAAAGTAACAGCTGGGAAAAGAGGAGATGAACTAGCCCAAATTTTAGACGAAAGTTCCCTAATAAATAAATAAAAAAACAAATTAAACAAATTAGAATAACAGCTTATGTTTTTGTTATTGTTTTAGACGAGATAAGGTTTTATAATCAACACGCATTAGTGTTTCATACTTATGCAATCATAAGTATAGGAAATAATAATTACTGTTAAGCGAAGAATTATAACCCAATCACAAATTTACTTTTTTACTGCAACTGTCGGCCACAATCAATAATCAAGGGAAAGGAAAACGATTAAGTTCACACAGAAAGACAGACACACACACAGGAATACATACGCACACACGCACACACACACACACACACATATATATATATATATATATATATATATATATATATATATGTTCAAAGCCATTCCCAATAAAGAACAATGCAAGTTTACTCAATTTGACATTACTGACTTTTATCCATCCATTAGCAGGTAAATCCTCGACAGCTCCCTAACCTTTGCCAAATCCTTCATGGAGATCAGTGACTTGGAAATCCAAACTATCCTCCTCGCAAAAAATTCACTCCTTTTCTTTGATAACAAAACGTGGGTTAAAAAATCCAATCCTGAGGACCCCTTTGATGTTCCAATGGGTGCCTTTGATAGTGCGGATATTTGTGATCTGGTAGGTCTCTTTATTCTCCACTCCCTACAGAACAAGTTCCCCAACCATGAATTTGGCCTATACCGAGATGATGGTTTATGTCTTTCACGCAACTGCAATGGTCAAAATCTAGACAGGTTCAGAAAACAATTGACCACATTCCTTAAAGAACTTGGGTTTAATATCAGCATTGACACCAACCTTACTAGTGTGGATTTCTTAGATGTTACATTGGACCTGCCCAGCAACTCTACCAGACCCTACCACAAACCTACTGAACAGCTTAAGTACATTAATACACAATCATGCCATCCACCTCGTGTTTTCAAGAACCTTGTCCCCAGCATCAGCAGAAGAATCTCCAACCTTTCATCTAGCAGAGAGATTTTCCAACAAGGTGCGCCATATTATAACAGAGCGCTCCGAGAAAGTGGATACCAGGAAGATATTTCATATATGCCCAATCCACCCACCAGGCAGCGCAGACCCAACAGATCCAGGAACATAATTTGGTTCACCCCTCCGTTCTCCCTCAACGTCAGGTATAATATAGGTAGACAATTCCTTCTTCTAATAGATAAGCATTTTCCACCCACAAACAAACTCCATAAAATCTTTAATAGAAACACCATCAAAACTAGCTATTCCTACTATCCCTCAGTCGGCTCTATCCTGACATCTAAACCCCAAATCCCTATTAACCCTCCCTAACCCTCGCTGCTCATGCAGGGGAGGAGATACCTGTCCTATGGGGGGAGGCTGCACAATCAAATCTATCGTTTACCAGGCCAAAGTCATTCCTGAAAATAACCCAGGTAAAGAAGAAATCTACATTGGAATGACTCAGGGTACCTTCAAGCAGAGGCTGTATGCACATAACTCCACTTTCAAATATTCCCAAAAGAAATTTGACACATCTTTAGCCACCAAGATTTGGTCGCTTAAAGAATCTAATACTCCATATAAAATAAAATGGTCGATCATCGATATTAAAAAATCTTACGACCCAACCTCCAAGACCTGCTCACTTTGCACTACTGAAAAATTTAGGATCCTTCAGGCTATCAATAACCCATCCATAGCCTGTATGAATATTAAAAACGAAATCTTCAGACAATGTCCCCACAAAAGAAAATTCCTCCTCGCCAAATGGCCTAACAACAGCATAACTTAACCGATTCACACCCCATTTACACAAAGACTCCTAATTCACACATAGACACACCTAAATACCACATTCACCTCTCACTCTAAACCTCAAACCATCTCTCTTCTAATCATACCTCAACATTCCTCGCCACCTTACCTCCTTACTATCTCACACCCTATTTACACAAAGACACCCTATTTACATATAGACACCTAAATTCCACATTCACCTCTCATTCTAAACTCCAAACCAACTCTCTTCTACTCATATCTAAACCTTTCTCACCACCTAATATCCTTAACTTTACCATATAAACCTCCCCAATAATAAGGATAACCTTTATAGAGAAACTATTCCCCTTCCCCCTCCACAACCTTCGCATCTGATAGTTGTTAAGTCTTTTAATATTGATTAATTTCCTTTAATTATTTTAATTATCTTAAATTTCTCCATTCACTATTATTCTCTCATAATTAAAATATTAATATTTTTTTAAAAATTAAAAATTCTTTTAAAGTTCTTATTTTTTATTTATTTATTAAATCTACCTTATTTATCTTTATCCTTATTTTATTTAATTTAATTAATTTAAATAATTTAAAATTTTAAAAAATCATATTAATATATTCATGCCTTTCTCATTATTTATTATCGTTAATTGTCCTACTTTTATTTATTGATATGGCTTTAACAGGACTTTTATATTTTTAGAGAGTTTTCCATAGCACCCCCTTCCCAGCTATGCATGCACACACACACACACACACACACACACACTTTCTTCCTTTCTTTTTTCTATGATCATAATCTATTAGCGTCGGTTTTAAAACGATATTTTTTAAATATGAAATTCTGTCTTAAACGCTCGTCTAGCGTTTCTTCTATGTTCGTTCATTTTGCATTAGTTCCAGATTTTTCTTTGTCGCCGATGAGATTATACCGATTTTCCACAGTATATTATTACTGTTTTCGGTGTATCGAAACCAATGGTACGACCTTGAAATATGTATATATAGTGTCATAATAAATAGTGTATATATATATATATATATATATATATATATATATATATATATATATATATATATATATATATATATATAGGAACGGAACTTTTTCTCTGTGTCTGGGAATCTGTTCCCTGTGGACTCGGAGACGGCGGATCCGATGGTTTTAAGTCCATGCAAAGATATTTGATTTGTCTGAGAATATACTTATGTATGCTTTGTATGGGAATGCGTCTGATAAGTATCGAAAATCGATAATCGAAAAACTCCGATTAAAGAAGTCCGGTGTTGGCCAAAGTTTAAATTGTTTCATATAACCTAACCTCAGAAATGTATTTGAGAAGATTTATCGCTGCACAAGCAGAAAATTCCAGCGTATAAAACCTACCGTAGATTCTTTTATAAGAATAGGAAACGGGAATTGGAAAAAATTATAAGTTTTGATGGTATGGGAATCGGAAAAAGTGCGTATTTTTCGATGACCCAAACGTTTTCTTATTCGCTTTTTTGATTTTGTTTATGGCAAAATCCTCTACTGCTGCTAGTAATGATGAAACAATAAAATCTATTGATTTTAAACGAACAAAAAACTATAATCGATTGATCCGACCCAAAATGTACTTTTTGCGAAAAAATATTTGCACATTTAACATGTGTTTCTACGGAATTCGGGAAAAAAACAACAACTCTATAGTTAAATATTTAGAGATTTATAAAGAATCGGAATCAGAGTCTGTAATTGTATCGGAACCGGGAATTTAGTATAAAATCGGTAATTGTATCGAATCCGGAAGAAAATTGGAATCGTCATAGTACTACTAATATTTATATATATGTATATATATATATATATATATATATATATATATATATAGATAGATAGATAGATAGATAGATAGATAGATGTATTAGGTTGTCCTCAAAGTTTGTAAACACTTGAAAAAATTAGAAATTTTACTCGTCAAGTAATAACAAAAAGAAATTAATCTCCAAAAATAAAGATCATTTTCCAAGACTTTCAGCAAACTTTCATATGTCGTCAAAGTACTATTCAGCCGGCTTTGACTCAAATAATCCTTGACAAGCTCTCTCGACATCATTAAACGTGTCGAATCAGTAACTCTTCAGAACGTGTTGTATTGTGCGGAAAATGCCATAATCTGATGGAGCACAGTCCGGCTGTAGGTTGGATGTGACAGAATCTGACCGCCGTTTAGCTCTTCAAATTTATCCAAGCTCATTAGCCAATTGTCGAGAGTTCGATGAAGCCACGATGTCCAACCCAGTTTACAAGTCTCCATTATCAAACTTTAACGGACGTCTCAAAGGGAGCTTATCTTGCAGATTCATATCGCCAGAATCGAAACGCTTCTATCATTTTGAGATCGCCACATATGCAATTGTTCCTTCACCTTCGTCAGCACAAATCTTTTCTGTGGGTTTCTTCGTTGAAAGACCTCGCTTCCAGTAGTAACGAATCAAAACTCGTAGCTCAATTTTATCAATTACCATCTGAAATAGAAAGTCGAAGATCACTATAACAATATAAACGTAAAAAAATCAATAATTTCATAAAAATTCAATCTTTAGCAAGTGTTTTCGAACATTTGAGACAAGTAAATATACATACCAACGGCTGTGTGTGTTTTGTGTGGCTGTGCGTGTAATTCAAATAATGGCAATAGATGCGCAAACAAAAATAAGAAAACATTTTTGTATAAGGATGATTACGAATATATAATTTTTTTCTGTTGTTTTTTGACGTGTTTCTTGCTTTTTTTTTCTTTGTACTGCTCTTCTTGTCAGTATCTTTACTCCAAGTCCGAATTTCCATTTAACATAATCCAGACTGGAGGTGGAAATGATATGATGACATTAGCAATGAAACAGAACTTATCAAATTGCCCGTTGCTTTCTTTCTGAAACGGGACACCGTCAATCTTGTGTAGGATTGGGGTGCAAGGTAGGAACGTGAAACGCGTGACAACAAAAGTGTTGAAGAATGTGTTCCTTTCGAATTGGCCAGTTAATTAAACAAAGAAAGAAATGAATGTAACTAATAGTAGGATGACAATCGAATATATATATATATATATATATATATATATATAAATATACATATATATATAAATATATATATATAAATATATATATATATATGAGTGTGTGCAGTGATTACATAGTTGTTATACCCTTGCTGTTAATCCAATGAATCTGCAACGTTTATAAAAAAGTGCGCGGTAACAGTTAGAGCTTTATTATAGTACAAGTGCCTTTATTTATAAAACTATTATAAGTTATATATAAAATTTGAAAGCGTGAGAAAACATGAGTTGTGAATGAGATCGCAGCTAAAATATGTATACACATATGTAGCTAATAAAGAAAGTCATGCCATATATATATATATATATATATATATATATATATATATATATATATATATATATATATATATAAGGTGTTTTATTTAAATACTATATGTTACAGTATCGGCGTTTAACCTATTTTTGCTATGTCAAATCATCGGTTCAAGACAAGATTTTTGTGCTTGCAATGGGATCATATATGCACACACACACACACAAATATATATATATATATATATATATATATATATATATATATATATACTAGCAAAAGTACCCGTTGTTGACTGGGTTCAAAAACAGACTCTGAAATGGACTCTGATTTATGAAAGTATGATAGCTTATGAAAAGGAAGGGATGTAAAGAGATAGCTTTGAATTTGGGTATACCAAAGCAAAATATGATGAAAGTAAAAATAAAATAGATAAACCTTATAATTTATTATACCATACCTGTTCACACTGAAACACTTATCACAATATTCTGTGGGTCTTTATTAAAAAACCTTGTTAAACTTTGTGACATATTTTCATTCTATGGCGGTGAGACGCGAACAAACATTCCATGATTTTATTATACCATATTTCTTCAAACTGAAACACAATTATCAAAGTATACTTACACAGATAGATATGAAAAGTCTTTATTAAAGTTTGTGCCTATTTCCATTTTATGGAGGCCATGCGCGAACGCAGACCCCACAATTTTATTAGACCATCCCTATTTAAGTTAAACATACTTATCCCTATTTAAGTTAAAAAATACTTATCAAAGTATTATTATGTGCATCTATATCAAAAACACTTATAAACGTTTTTTTTTTAATTTTTTTTATTTTTTATTTCCATACTTTATGGACCAGGCGCGTACGCAGACCCCACAATTTTAGTGAATCATCATTATGTCAGATCAAACGTACCCATGCCTGTGTCTCGATACATCTTCTATCATTATATGTGATCAGTTTTCTATAATAGTCAACCATATAGGAGCCTATTCCTGACCAGACACACACACAGACGTTCAGCTTTATATTATATATATATATATATATATATATATATATATATATATATATAAAATAAAAATCACAATTAAATTTACCAAAATGATCCAAGATGGTTAAATTAAAGTATATTATAAAAGCATTAATATTTATAAAATTATCTCAGTCAGATGTAAAAAGCTCGATAAAACCAAATAGGACATAGAGCTTATAATATGAGCAAACAGTTAATAAAATCTGTTAAAAAACACTTTGAAATGAGTTAAAAACATATTTAATCTGAAAAGGAACCACTAGATAAATGGATAGTCCTTAAAATATGTTTTTAACTCATTTCAAAGTGTTTTTAACAAATTTTATTAACTGTTTGCTCATATATATATATATATATATATATATATATATATATATATATATATATATATATATATATATGCACAGCGAAAAATACATTTCGTTTACAATCAGAAATTTTTTAAAGGTTTCAATAACTTATGAATTCGTTAAAAGAACAGAGAGAAAATGGTATTTCAAAATCTGCTTTTTGAAGGCATTAAGAAAATCATATCACCCTGATGCCGCAACACACATACATGCACGTGTACAAACAAGTCTGCTTTATATACATGCTAGCACTACACGAATTCCGACGTTGCCGTGATGCAATATAAAAGAGTGATTTATCTATAAAAAATGAAAATGAAACAAAATACTACCAGAAATCCGCCCATTTGTAGTCACTGGGTTATTTATTGTGCGGATTTCTATCAGTATTTTGACATTGTTGACTGGTTTCGAGTCCAGCAACTAACAATATTTATATTTTTCTTCGTTGATGATTGTATAAGCATGATAAATTAGCGTCTGTAAAAATTAAAATATTTATACATATATAGATAGATAGATAGATAGATAGATAGATATAGATAAAGTGTTATATGTGGTAAAAAAACAAGGATAAAAGGTGCTTAATACGTTAGTATAGCCAAATATGTTTTTAATTTTTTATAACTTAATTCAGTACAAATCGTTTTAATAGGCAGGAAAAAAATTAGCCGCCCATAACGTCAGATGATTCAAGTTAAAGTAAAAATCTAAAGGAAAGATATGTTGTTTTTTGTGATTCATTATGTATATTAAAAGCCAAGAGAATGGAAGGAAAAGAGAGAAAGGGGGAAGGGAAAAGGGGAAAAGAAGAAGGGAGGGGTAAGCAATAATATATATATATATATATATATATATATATATATATATATATATCTTTCACCAGACTATCCATTCACGTGTAATCACCTTTTTCTTCACCGTATTCCCTCTGCTTCATTTTTTTGTTATCAAGTAAGATCTTTGACTTACTTGTTGTTTCATCAAATACTTTTGTATGCAAAAACCGATCCCGCATTTTGCTAATTCCTACCCTCTGATGAGAAGGAAAGTATTTCTTCGAAACTCCGCGGATGAAGGACAATCTACTTATCAAGTATTTCCTTTTCTGATTAAATATGTTTTTAACTCTTTTTCAAATTGTTTTTTAACATGTTTTTTTAATTGTTTGCTCGTATATATATATATATATATATATATATATATATATATATATATATATTTATATATATATATATATATATATATATATATATAAATGGTTCATTACTATTAAGTGCGTTATTATGTTGCAATTCTTATTATTTAGTAACTGGGTCGTAAAATACGCTTATTTTAATTCTACTTGATTTGTTATTTATTATTTAAGAGGCAATTTTCTATTGAATATTATACTTAATACTGATTAAATTTATATTTTTAATGACGTCGGTGCAATCAACTAGAATCGAAACCAAAACATTTAGCGCTCCAGCTGCATTCGCTACTGTTTTAGCTATAAACAGAAGGATAAGGAAGATTTAAAATCAAACCACTTCAAGCTATGAATTCATTTGCGCATGCACAAAAAGGAAATATGCCGGCAAGTTGAAATGAACATTTTGCATTTCAACTTGGTGACATATTTCTAATACGCATTATTCATCCATCGAAACAAAGATTTTACTTATATAAGCTATACTTGGTGTATGATTTTATTTTCTGTAAATTTCAGTATTATGTGACAAGCATTTTATAAGTGTTTATCGCTTAAATATTTTAACGCAATTACATATATGCATCTGTTACATGAAGGGTTGTCCCTTATCATGTAAGTAAGGAGACATACTAGATAAGTGAAAATGATTTTAGGATAAGATTAGTAATCGAACCCTGTAGGCAAGATAATGGAAAAATGGAATGTTAGAAATCTAGTCTCTTGGTGATTCTATTAGAAATAGTTAAATATTGTTTATGTCGGAAAAAGAGTTGCTTTTCCATTCGTTAGAAATCTAGATATTTAAAACGTCAGTTAAATGAATGCACAATGCGAGTTAAATTATATTGTTTAAAAAAAAGGTTAGAAAGAATTGAGGATTCTTTTGTTTGCCAAAAGTGTGTTTAGACAAACATATGTAAAGCCACGCGAAAATTAGTCACGTTTGAAAAACACATTTCTGACGTCATGAACAAAGGAGCTTTCTCAATATAGGATCCAAGGGTTCGGAGTTAGGAGTCGTCAGTCAGTTGATGCAGAGAGTTGAGTAGAGAGAATCAGTTGGAGTGGGAGCCCCTTAGAGGCGAACGGTAGAAGATTAGACGATGTAGATTCAAGTTTGAATTCCTGACGTCATCGACCGGCCGATCAGATGAATAAAGATATCACCATTTATGTTTTGTAGATGTTGTCTCGTGTCGTCATTCCTTACAACAAAAAGGAAAATTTGTTTTATCATCATCTATAACGAACTTTGTGTACACCCTTCCAAGTTATGTGTCCACCTTCCATCATAAGTGAAGTATCTCCTCCTCCTCCTCTCTATATGTGTATAAGAACTATTGTAGCATTATATATCTCCCAGTCCGTATTAATATAAAACTTTTTCTTTTACACGGTGGTCACCACTTATCAAGGCCCGGAAGCCACTCAGGGATAAGGGTTATTGCAAGTACATTACGTTAGTGTGGATATTTGATGAAGTGTTTACTTAAGGGGGCGGTTCATTAGGAATTTGTTAACGTTGGACTTGAAGACATCTAAGTTGTAGTCAGGTGGGAAGCAGGCATACGGAACAGAGTTCCACAGGCGTGCAGTTCTAAGAAAGAAGCTTTGTTCATTGAATCCACGTTTTGATTTAGGCACAGATAAAGAGTGGGGGAAATTTTTCACAGTGGATTCAGCTAGACGGGTGTCATGAAAGATTCGCGAGGGGGGACCAGAGATTGGAGTTCAGACGAGCACCTGCCATGGAAATAACGATAAAACAAGGATAGGCTCACAACGTCTCTTCTGTGGGAGAGAGGTTGCAGGGTAGAGAAAAGGGCATCCTCCACTAAGACACGAAGTCTATTTTGTACTCTATCAAGGCGATATGGCAACAGTATTCCATCCTTGTACGTACTTGGCTTTTATATAGATAGTGAACTGCATCAGTAGTGAGATATCTTCTGGAGCGGTAGAAGGATCCCACCATCTTTCCAGCGCCCTTGGCAACAGACTTGATGCATGTGTTCCATTTCAGATCAGGAGTAAAGGTCAAACCTAGAAGCTTATCAAAACACGGGGCCTCTCCCAGACGAGAGACATCCATCCCAATTGATGCCAAGAATTGTCACAGTCGTCGTCATGTAATATATATATATATATATATATATATATATATATATATATATAAACGTATTTCCATCAGAATTATCATCGTTATTCGTGTATTATATGTACCCCGTTATATATGTACCCAATATGAACTCCCATCATCTTCCAATGTGAGTCCCCTGCTACACAACGCATCTACTGTTTTATTTATATAGACATAGTAATTGTCGATATTTTATTTTCGTTTTTTAATACTGATCCGTATTCGTTTAGATTAAATATTTGCATATTATTAGAATTTATTGATATCCTGTCGTTTATTATCATGGTGTTGGTGGATGTTCAAAATATTCCTTAATACACTGTACGATATTAGTTTTTTTATGTTTAATTATTATAATGTATATTTCTATTAGTGCTATTATTTATTATTGAAGATGTATTTAAGAAATAGCTGTGAGATTAATTTGTAAAGTTTGTTTTTGTTTAATCTCTTGTCTTTTTATCTATACTGTAAAATACAATCTGAGATATTGTAATATCGCCATCCTTATATATACCAATATTCCCCTTGTAAATTATTGAGGGTAATTAATCAATTATATGTATATTTATACGATAGAGTGTGTGCGGCCTGCTAGTCTTGGCCTTCGGGCCAGGATCAAAGTGTAGTATCTGTTCTGCAGATGCTGCACTTAAGATAATTTGTCCCACTCAATGGAGGGGAAACACTCTATGCTGGGACAATTATTATTTTTGGTAACCAGAGTGCCCCCTTTTTGCCTACTTTTAGGGGAGCTGGTTTTTACCCCACATTAAAAACGGCTTTGTGCCTAATTTGCTTTGTCAGGGAAGCAAATAAATACAATAAATATGTAATATTTTATTACCTGTTTTAAAAAATTCATCTTAGAAAATTACTTTATGAAATTAATACATCTCTTTCTTTATTAAATCTTACATTATTTCTGAAATTGAATATAAATAAAGAGAAACTGAAAAATATAAAGAAAAGCATGAAGATGGAGAGAAAAAGAAAAGAAGAATAAAAAAAAAAGTGAGAGGATGGATTAATCAAAATAGAAGAAGAGGCGGGGGGAAATGATCGAGGAAAATACGAATACAAAAACAAATAAAGAAGAAAAAGACGAACTTAAAGCAGATGGGGAATAATGATAAGAAGAAGACAAAGACTGGAGAGCAAAAAAACAAGATCAAGAACAAAGAAACTGACAATAAAAAAGAAAAAGAACAGAAGGAGAAAGATAAAGAAGACAATGACAACAATGAGAAGAAAAAAGAAGAAAAAGGAAAATCAGAATAGTAATATATATATATATATATATATATATATATATATATATATATATTAAGAACAAGATTATTCAAACGCAAAAAGGAAATAAAGAAAGAGTAAAAAAAAAGTAGACAACAAAATGATGTTAAGGCAGCATACAACGAATATTGCAAACAACAATTAGGATCTCATCTACCATTCCCACCCTAAACGTAACTCCACAATTTTTTTTCGCTCCTCCGCCGCCAAATCACGAGCTACAAAAAAACAAAGTTGATCGCTGAAATATTAACCTCTTCCGTCATTCCTCATCGCTGTGTCACCCACCCCTTACACTCCCTACATACCTGTCTACGGAGACCAATACTAACTCGATCACACACTCATTCCGCACACCACTACGACAACCATTACCATCAAGACCGGATCTTTTTACTTCCGGCAGAGTCATTCACCGATGGTTGTCAATTCCTGAGACGTGCAATCCGGGTGGGGGAGAACGTAGCTGACAGGTAACAAGTCAGGTGTTTCATTTCTGTAGATAAAGCAGACTCAAATATTTGTTCCTTTAACGAATACCTCTCTTTCCACTTTCCATGTATTCTTTGCTTCTACTTCATATATATATATATATATATATATATATATATATATATATATATATATATTGCTACCTTTCAAGCTTTTTGCGCCAATAAGACCATGTCATCGACTGATAAGTTACACCTCCGTTCAGCGGGATACCACCAGTCTTATTAGTTGATCAAACCATTCCACTGTATAGCACTTGCGTCTAATAAAAATGAAATAAATCGTTTGGTTTTTTTTTCAGACATTCCTTAAAGGAATTCCATCATAATTTTGTATAAAGATATATATATAAAGTTATATGTGTGTGTGTGTGTGTGTGTGTGTGTGTGTGTGTGTGTGTGTGTGTGTGTGTGTGTGTGTGTGTGTGTGTGTGTGTGTGTGTGTCTGTGTCTGTGTCTGTGTCTGTGTGATATATTAGTCCTCGCGCGAAAGAGCAGGACACAAAATGTTTTAAATAATAATAATAATAAAATAACAATAACAAAGACTTTCACTGGCGAGGACTACTATTGAGCGTCACCAGTTATACAGTCCTTTTGAAATTTTCATCTCTTTTTTCTCGTTATCTACTGAATATTTTTGATGAAACCTATATGAAATATGTTCCTTATTAAATAGTAAAGATTTTCTATTCTGAAAGAAGTTTTAAAAAATTTAATATAAAAAAGTTATTTTTAAGTTTTTGTTAAAAAAATGCAGATTTTCTCATTATTCAGACATGTATGACAAAGAGAGAGTTGCAAAAAAGAGTTGTGGTGTGAGGAGAAATACAAATTGAATCAGAGAGAATATTCAGACCTGCAATAATACAACGAGGGGGTTGCAAAAATGAGTTGAGGTGTGAGGAGAAATACAAACTGAAATAGAGAGTAGGAGAGTTGTTATAAATACATGCAAAACCACATTCATTTTTTAATCCAAATTAATAAATTAAATTAAATATAATCTTAAAAAGATAGGATACAAGTTAGAAAAGCATTTCATTCAAGGCATGAAAATTGTTAAACAAAATGTTTTTACTATAGGCTTTAAAAATAAAGGTACAAGATTCAATTTGAAATTTATTTATCTTCAAAGTGCACTTTTATACATTTTAATAAGTAAGGTATTAAATTTTTATACCTTACTTTGTAAAATTTATAAAGCCTATAGTAAAAACATTTTGTTTAACAATTTTCATGCCTTGGATGAAATGTTTTTCTAACTTATATATATATATATATATATATATATATATATATATATATATATATATATATATATATATATATTCTAACTTATATATATATATATGTTTTTCTAACTTATATATATATATATATATATACTAGCTGTACCCTGCCACGCGTTGCAGTGGCTCAATTTGGTGTAATGGAAAAATTTAATAAAAAGAGAAAATGCATGTTTCTTATATTAGTACAGCAATCCACTGCAAAAAGTGAAAAAGAAGGCGAAAATGAAAAAAATGGTACTCTTGCAGAATTTGATCTGGATCCTCGAGAGTTTCTGTCAATCATTCATGTTTTGGACTTGACCAACAATCAGTGGATGAAGCCGAACGTAGCAAAAATGTTGAAACGCTAAATGCATTTTTTTGTTGTTGTTTTAAAAAATGTGATTTAGTAATTAATATTTGGTTGATGGTGGAGGGAGGGGGGTTACTATACACAGATTCGAAAAGTCCAAAAACAAATAAATGAAAGCAAAGGTAAGGTAATTTAAGTTTCTACCTAATTGGATAATTGTTTAGTGTTTTATGTAATGTAAAATGTTTAGTTGGCTCAAAAAACAGAAATGGTCGCGAATTCTGTTGAATACGTTAAGTTTGGGAAAGTAAGTTGAAAACTAAAAACTATACAAAACAGTGTCTGAAACTCACCGAACATATATTACCATGACATAGGCTGGCATAATCGGTAGGTTTCTGACAGTATTTTGTATAGTTTTTTAGTTTTAACTCACTTTCTCTAACTTAAAGTAATCAACAGTGTCCACCACCATTTGTAGCTTTCAAATACACCAATAAACACTGTTTTTCGAGCCGACTAAACGTTACATTAAATGAAAAGAAGTTGTCAAAAAATAAATATATAACAAATAAATGTTATTAAAGGCAAGAAAAGTAAGTGTTCTACCTAACTGGATAAGATTTTAGTGTTTTTATGTAATGTATAATCGGTTCAAAAACATTCAATGTTTATCGGTATATCTGAAAAATACAAATGGTGGCAGACTGTATCGAACACGTTAAGTTTGGGGAAATTTTGGGAAAATGAGTTTAAACTAAAAAACTATACAAAATACTGTTAGGAACTCACTCAATATATGTTACCATGATGTAGGCTGGCATATATCGGTGGTTTAAAACTTTTGCTCGATACAGGTGACGACGTTTAAAAATCCCTTTTAGTGATTACCTGGTTTGAGGATATTTGTACAACTAAACGGCAAATCTGCTCAAAAAAATCTGGTATTATTTTACTTTAAGGCCCGTTTCACGTTCATATATAACGAAATATTTTATTGTAGATTTCGGTGTGCTAAAAACGAATCTGCAAACGGTTTACGTAGCAAAAGAGAAAGTTTTCATGACATTCATGAAATTACTTTTTCGAAAACTGGGTGATCACTTTTCAATCTAAATTTAACTTAGAATGAGCACCCACTTTCTGGCCACCTGAGAGAGGGGCATTTTTCTGTTTCTTGGCTTAAAAGTTTTTTTGTTTGATTTCTTTTGCATGGTAATAACCCCTGAACTCTGGGACTATTTTCCATTTAACAGCCGTAGCCTTCGTTTACGCTATGCGTAAGCATAAACGAAAGCTGTTTAGCCAATAAACATGGGAAAAAATCCCCCCTCTCCCAGGTAGCTAGAAAATGGGTGCCCATTTTAAGTTAAATTTACATGGAAAAGTGATCGCCACTTTTTCGAAAAAGTAATTTCTTCATATCATAAAAACTATTTTTTTGCGACGGAAACGGTTTGCAGATTCGTTTTTAGCACACCAAAATCTACAAAATTTTTTTTGTTATTTACGAATGTGAGACGCACAGCCCTTAATGGAAAATTATATCAAAAAATCCGGGGGAAAATAGTTTTCAATAAAAACAGCAAATGAATTCGATAGAAAAAAAATGGATGCTATTTTTTTTTTCTTTCTGTGTGTTTCTTGGCTAAAAAGTCTTTTTGTTTGATTTCTTTTGCATGGTATTAACCCTGAACTCTGGGACTATTTTCCATTTCACAGACGTAGCATATGTTTATGCTATGCGTGAGCATAAACGAAAACTGTTAAATATGCATTCGCGTACCAAACTGCCTTGTCAAAAAAACCTTTAAGCCAATAAACACGAAAATAAATGCCCCTTCCTCAGGTGGCCAGAAAGTGGGTGCTCATTTTAAGTTAAATTTACATGGAAAAGTGATCACCCACTTTTCGAAAAAAAAATTTCTTCAGATCATGAAAACTATTTTGGTACTCCTTGGGCGTTGAGTTCCATGGCGACCCGCAGAATTATTTAATGGTCGTTCCCTTAGTACCCCCTAGTCAAGGCTAACGCATGCGCACGTAACATTTTTTTTTTATTTACTTACGTGGTGGAGTTTCTATACTGATAGGTTTTTTGAAATTTTTTCACTGGATTATTATTGATTGAACACTAACCAGATTATAAAAAAAATTGAAAAAAAAAATCATTTCAACATTTGAAAGGGGTACTCACTTTTTAGTTACCACGTTCTGGTAAATCGGTCACTTTTTATTTATTTATTTTTTTTTCTAAATACGGAAGTGTCTTCGGGAGATATAAAATGGTCGCATGTTGACGAAGCAATGTATCGGGAGGCGTACGGGATTAAAAATTATTGGTAAATTTTTAGATTAGGTCCACCTCCTCAATTTTCTTTTAAATGACAACTTGAAATGGTTTTCGACTATGCTGAATACGAAAATCGCATCGAAATTTTGCAGAATAAGTAGTTATCAAGATATAAAAAGTTGTATTATGCATTGTAATCTTTGGCGGCCATCTTTTTTACGTGTGTGTATTTGTATATGGTGCGTGTGCACGTAAAAAGATGGCCGCCGAAGAATACAATGCATAATACAACTATTTATTTCCGCAAAATTTCAATGCAATTTGCATGTTCAGCATACTCGGAAACCTATAAATGTCGTCATTGAAAGGAAAATTGTGGAGGTGGACCTAATCTAAAAAAATACCAAATTATTAAACATTTCTCCAGCATGTTAGTGAAATTTATAATAGTTTAAAAAAATTAAAAAGAAACAAAACAAAAGTTTTGAAAAAAACTCACCTTTCACAAAAACAATTTTTAAAAAAACACAAACTGACTAAATAAGTAAAAAAAAAATAATTTAAAATCTCGAAACTTTATTTTCATGAAAACAATAAAAAAAAGTCCTGTTCTCTCTATTTTTTTTCTTTGAGAAACAAATATATTTCTGACTTACAAATGCGGTAGAGACTCATTATTTTTACTTTCTATGGTTTTGATATACCGCGTTTTTATTGCTTACAAAATGGGTGACTGATTTATCAGAACGTTGTAACTAAAAAGTGAGCACCACTTTCAAATGTCGAAATAATGATTTCTTTTTTACATTTTTTTTTAATAATCTGTTTAATTAGTGTCCAATCAATAATAATCCAGTGAAAAAAAATTCCAAAAACCTATAAGTATAGAAATTAAGCATGGGAGTAATGGTTGTACAACAACGTCGCCTTTCGCACTTTTACAAACATTTTTTTAAAAAAGTAACTAAACCATTTATTGATAATTTGTCACGTGTACAAACATTTATTTATTTACGTAGGCTTAACTCCTTTCATGAATAAGAAAAGTTTTACTCTTTAAAAATAATAAAAGGAAAAAGTTACTGAAAATTTATAAAAGGACTTCTTTTCATGAAGGCCAGAGGAATAGTTGGCCGAAAATTCGTGAAACAACAACTAATAAAGATTAGAATAATAGTTCGCAATAAATAAAAATGGTGCTAATGCAGAGAGCGATCCGCGCTATTTTTTAAATCATATTTCCACGTTTAAATAACGTTTTATGATATTTTTTTGTTTTATTTATTCAATTGTAAGGTTAAAGTGCAGAATAGGTACAAAACATCCTTACCTCCCCATGTTAAGAATGACTTTTTAAATAATAACATTATTTCAGCACGGACCACTCTCTGCATGAGTAATCTTATATAGAAAAACAAAACAAAAAACTCAAAAGCAAGCAACAAACTTTTTTTTTGCCTTATATAATAAAGAAAAGATGTGTAAATTAAAAAATTTGGAAGATAAACAAATGAAATATGTTTTTTTGTTTTTTTTTTTTACTTATCGAGTTAACAGAAAATGAAACCTTTCGTCAATTCGTGGTTGTGAAATGAATCGAACCGGAAGTTCAGTTTTATCAACAGAACAGATTCGCAGAAACGGTTAAAAATATATTTATTTTATTTAATATTTTAATTTTAATTAGGTAAATTTATTTTAATAACATAAAACCATACCTCGACTCTAAAGATGGGTTGTCTGAAAATTTCAAATAAATTGGTAACGTAGAAATATGGTTTTATTCTTTTAGAACGAACCAACTTTACATTTATATATATATATATATATATATATATATATATATATATATCTTATAATTTGAACATCCGCTTCGTTCAAGTTTAAGGATGCTGTTCAAGTTTCGTGATGAAAAATTGTGCTGCAGTTAACTTTAATTTTCTAATAATTAATAAATAGTAAATGAAAGGCATTGCTATATGATACTTCAAGTATATATTAAGTTGAGTTTGCGGTATATTGCAAGTAAGAATTGTTACATAATATTACCAAGAACAAAGACATTGAAAATAAATTAAATCTTCTCTTACTTGTTAGGTATTTATTATCTAAGTTATCATCTACAGAAATCATACATTTATGTAAAATACAGCTCATTTTTAGTTATTCATTGAATGAGTCTCATTACAGGGTTTATATTCATCGATTGAGCTCTCGGGCGCTGCCATAGTATTCCGTAAGCGATCACGAAAATCTACAATTTCTTGGTTCTGTAGCTTCTTTATGATTATATCTCTTCGCAGTGACATTGCTTGCAAAACATATTTGTTACTAAAGTAAGGACTTTTTTCTAGAAATTATATAACGGTCTCCATAGACTTTTCTGCATCATCCCATGATATTGCTTCATTAGAGTGTTCTTGGTTATTTACATTAGGGTCCAGAGAATGGGATCTGTCGCCATTTTCATCACCATTACTGCCTTCAGGATATTGATCAGTAGTTCCCCAATCTTGTTGCGCCCACATTTCAACATCATTTGCATTAATTGATTTAAGAACAGCGTGGTTGGACGGTAACCGTTTGGTTTCAAGAATTTTTTCTATACCAGATGTATTCTCTGATTCTTTCAGTTCAGAGGTCTTTGGCGCTGGCCATAATTTACCCCATGCTTTTGTTAATGTGCTTGCTCGAACTTGATTCCATGCACTTTCGAGAGAAAATATGGCATCTTTGATAGTAAAATGGCGTTGAAAATCGCTTATACTCACGGTACTATTTATCATATTCATCATGAAATCATTTCTGTAGAAACATTTTAAGTTTCAAATAATCCCTTGATCCATAGGTTGGATGAGAGAAGTCACATTAGGTGATAAGTAGCACACAAAAATATTCCCGCAAGATGACACTAGTTTTAACTCAGGAGAATGTGCTCTACAATTGTCCAACAAAAGCACTTTGAATCATGTTTACCTAATTCAAGAAAACGCCCTTGGACAACCGGCACAAATTCTTGCAAAAACCATTTTTAAACAACTGTTGATTCATCCATCCATTTCGTGAAGAATAATAGGATACTGGTAAATGTGAAACTCCTTCGAATGCTCGAGGACACTTTGATTTGCCGATGACATGAAGCTTAAGTTTACGAGTTCCAGAAGCATTAGCGCATACCATCACTGTTAGTCTTTCTTTATTTAATTTGAATCCTTTTATTTTCTGCTCCTCGGATCCGGCCAATGTTTTTGTAGGTAAGCACTTCCAATTTACGCCACTTTCATCAGTGTTGTAAACATCCTCTAGTGTTAAGCCATAATCGGCAATTATCGTCTTGAATTTGTCACAATAATTTGATGCTGCGTGTGTATCAGCAGACCGTTGTTCGTCTGACATTGTTAATTGTCTTATACCATGTCTACTCTTAAAGCTCCTAAGCCAGCCTTCACTGAATTTCATATTATCTGCGATATTTAACTCTTCCTTAAGAGATTTTTCTTTAGCAATTAACATGGGCCCAGATATTGCTACACCTTCATTCCGTTTTGCTACAAACCACTCATGCAATATTCGATCGAATTCAACTTGCTTTGGTCTGCAAAGAGTCCTTCTTTTGACATGTCTTTTATTTGGAGAGAAAGGAGCAGCTTTCAATATTTCCTCCTTTTTCTTTTTGATGTAAAACCGTGTACTTTTTCCAATCTTATAATCACTCAATATAACACTATTTTAAACTCAAGCATCTAATTTTCTATAATTTGACGTTTTTCGAGTAAAGGCCATGTCACTTGTTTTCTTTTAGAGTTGCAAGCCATTGTGATGGGTTGTTTTACACTATTTTAAATATAACAATTTGAAAAAAAAAATTTACAGTTAGTGTAAATTAATTATCAATAGCTAATCTACATTAATTATATAGTACCAATATTAATATTTCTGTGCAATATCTGACTAAACCCAGTAAACAGTTTTACTGCAACTCCGCATCAAATATGCTAATACAATTTCAATGACGAGACAGCTCAAGTTTAGAGAAAGTCCGGGTTTAGAAGAAGTCCAAATGAGAGGAAGTCCAACTTTAGAGGAAGTTCAAATTAAAAGAGTTTTACTGTGTGTGTATATATATATATATATATATATATATATATATATATATATATATATAAATTTTTAGGAGGAATACACCTGGAGTCTGAAGAGCCGAGTTTATTTTAATGTATTAGTAAATGTATTAATAATACCTATAAAAAAACACTACTGATTGTACTAAAGATATATAATAAGCTCAATAGGTATAGGTATCCTAGAGCGATATTAATATTGAATAAAACGATTCATAATTGTGAATTAAAAATCAGTTTCAAAAGGACAAAACAAAGTTAACTCGATTGTACGATCGTTTCGGAACTTAAAATTAATAACTTCGTTTTCTTTATTTTGGTTTTAAATATTTCCACAAATATCTGCCTTACTCACGACTAAGATGCTAGTTTTATTTTGGTGTCTTTAACTTCTTCCCAACCCCCTATTTTTGCTGATGAGGAGACTATGTAAAAAGGGCAAAACTTTTGTAAATTTATTGTCAATACTTAATGTCAATTTCAATAAAATGAACATCGTTTCCGAAACGATCGTACAATCGAGTTGATTTTGTTTGTTTTTCCTTTTGAAACTGATTTTTAATTCACAATTATGAATCGTTTTACCCAATATATATATGTGCGTGTGTGCGTGTGTGCGTGTGTGCGTGTGTGTGTGTGTGTGTGTGTGTGTGTGTATTTCCAACTCGGATTTTTTTAGCTTATATCATTACAAATTCTTTCAATGTACAGGACGATAATATTATACTGTCGCTCTCTTAAAACAATTCAAGCAAAAAAAAAAGATTCTTTAAAATTACAAATCGACATCAAAGAATTCTTTATTTTGACTTGAATTATCTGAAGAGATCGGCAGGATAATACGATTGTCTTATAAATTGAAACAATTTGTAAGGATTTAAGCCAAAAAAAAACTGAGGTTGAAATAATAAAAACAGATTTAGCTCTACTAAAGCAATGAGCACTTTTTTCCTGATTTTTAGCAAATATACCTCATTATATACATATATATATATATATATATATATATATATACATATATATATATATATACATACATATATATATATAGCAAAATTGATAATTAGTAAAAATCTGAAGAAGGTGCGCAATACTATTGCAGAGCAGATATATATTTTTACTACCGTTTTATCTGTTTTAGTTACACATGTTTCTTCTACCGGATCGTATTCACGATCCAGCAACATTCTGTCAGACTTGAACAGATAAAACGGTAATAAACATATATATATATATATATATATATATATATATATATATATATATATATATATATATATATATATATATACTAGAAGGGGGATACGACGTTGCTCGATATTGAATGAGGATCAATCGATGTTTCAATCTCCCGTATTTTATTATCATTCAAATCGGTGAAATCATCCAATTTCAATCAAACATATTAATTGCGTGATCTAGTTGGGGACTTACAGCGGGGTACCGGGAGGAAGCTTCACATGACTCCTCCCAACAACTTTGTCCACAGTACATTGTAGCTAACATTGCACTGTAAAAAACGTATCTCTTTTATCAAATTACTTTTATATAATGGCTTGAATTCGAGTTTAAAATGCAAAAGCGAAATATCCCTGTTCATTGTTCTATCAGCAGAAACATTCATTTCGAACGCGCCTCTATCTTATCAAAAAAAAAAAAAATAACACTGTTGATTTCATATGCCGGACCTTATTGCTTGTGCGGTAATAAAACTTCCCAAATGCCCTTGTGATGTTAGGCTATATAAAGGTTAACTGTAGTAAAAACAAAACAAAAAAAAACGCATACTTTTTCTTTCGTCGAAGTTTTTCGCTTATATATAATCGATACGTATCGAAGAAGTTCCTAGAAAAACCCTATCAAAGAAACCTGCCAGGCACATAAAGTACATTTGCGTGAAATTAAAAAAAAATCGCCTCAGCCGTTTAGGAGTAATAAAGATCGAACTAAAACACATGCACAAATATATGTAAAGAGAAAGATAAAAAACACAGACACGCGCACACACATGCACACACATGCACATAGGTATATATATATATATATATATATATATATATATATATATATATATATGCATGCATGAGACACATACACACACACACACACACACACATATATATATATGTATATATATATATATATATATATATATATATATATATATATATACTAGCAAAAGTAACCGTTGTTGAGTTGGTTAAAAACAGCCTACAGAAAATGGACTCTGATTTATGAAAATATGATAGGTTATGTAAAGAGATAGCTTTGAATTTGGGGGTATCAAAACCAAAGCAAAATATGATGAAAGTAAAAATAAAATAGATAAACCCCATAATTTGTAATACTATACTTGTTCACACTGAAACACTTATAATTCAATGTATGTGCATGTCAGTGCGTTCCTTATAGAAAGAAATATTAAATGATCCACTTAGAATCTAAAAGTGTATTCTTATATAAAATTAAGCGGAAATATGATGGAAGTGTTCTTGAATCCGTGGTCATTTTTAACAAAAGTACTTAGTAATTCCTTTCGCAAATGACTCAGTATTTTTTTAATCATGAAATACTAACTTTATATTTTGTGTAATGTTTTCTGTGGTTCTCTCAACACTTTTCTCTTTATGGATACCAGTTCTTGACAAAGAAAAATGACAAGAAACTTGGAAAATATATTTTATTAGTGCTCTTTCAGCATCCTTAATTTTATTTAGGTGACTTAAGTAGTGCTACGGGACCCTTCAGAGTTTTACTTTGCCCTTCCTTATGTAATAAAATGGTAGCAATAAATGTAAGATTACAGTATTATATTTGGTAAGTGGTATATAGTAATCAAAAATGCCCATCAGATGCGTTATATTCGCAGCGTTTACCGAGAGAAATAATTCCGTCTTTTTCTAATGAGTATTAACGTTATAATATTAACATTTTAATACCATATTTGGTAAATGGTATAAGTTAATCCAAAGTGCCCAATATCAGAGAGGCGGTAGCACTCTCTATATAGGGATGGCCCGTACACGCCTATATACGCCTACAAAACAAAACTATCCAAATCTCAACTAAAATCAACTTATAAGTTTCAAAAAGCACATATTCTAACAGAGAAGCGTCTTATGAATCCAGCGAGTGTCAGAAGTCGGTTAAAATGTCAAAAGAGAGCAAAAAAAAGGGTACAAAAATGGCGAATTGTTCTTCTTACTTCTTTTCTTTTGAGACGATGTATCTCGGTGTACGAACGGTCTCTGACAACAGTTCAAGCATCAATCGACTGCTCTTTACACGGAGAAGTGCAGTGACCCATCGCTTTTTAGCTAACTCCATAATTAAATAAGATTACGTGTAATAACAAGTTTTAAACACTATATACCCAATGTAGACAGACCACTTCGAACACGGAACTTCTCTCAAAAGGGACAGCTCCTAATAATACGCCGGATGCTCACAGACGTTCCAGTTTGCCAGTGGCCTATATTTCTTGGACGCTGAATATTTGAGGTGAACGTTAAGGTTTTTTCTTTAAACAGTAACCCACCAGCGTTAATGAAACCACGAAATCTTTATCTCAGTTGATCAAAATTGTTATAAGAGTAACCTATCAGCAAGTACGACGTCAAAAAACAATGTTATAAAAACAAATAATTCTTCAGATTTTGGACTGTAAAATATGTACAAAATGTCAATGCTGTGTCCAGGATTCGAACCTAGGTTAGCACGGCCACAACGTGGGGTCCTAACCTCTAGACGATCACGGCTAACACTGACGTATGTCGCTCTTGGCAGAAAGACACATGATTACTGTCAAACTATTGAAAAATAAGGAGGAAACTTGAAATTCTCACGCATGTGCAAAAATACACTATAGCAGCCATTGTTAAATGCAGCTGATTCTCTTCGCTCGCTAAGAAAAGTAGATCAGACCAGTTCTTCTAGGAACTCACCAAACGCCAAAGGAAATAAGTTAAATTAACCGCAAAAGAAACTGCAAGAAAGTCATCTTCTAAGAACTCACTGGAAGCTGACCAAAAAGAATCAAAATCCAAGCCCTAGCCACAAAAATAACTAGATATTGTGGCTACTATACACAATCTACTAATAAAAACAAGTAAGTTTTCTAAAATAAACTACAATAAATTAACCAAGTAACCTCACACTGTCACTGATTAGGACTTCATATAAAGATAACAACTACACTATTGGTGTCTACACCGTTCCACACTTTAACTATTGGTGACGGGGCAGTATCTGAATTCTACGAGAGTTGTCTTGCTATAAGGTAAGTGATATTATAGTAAGATACACATAAGTGTTATATGTTTACATTTAATAAAAAATGCCAAAGTCAGCACGTAGTAAAAAAGCTCAGAGAAATATAGACTATGAAAAAAACAAAGTCAAGGTATTATCTGAGCAAAAAGAATACTATCAGAAAAATGCTGAAATAATAAAAATTAATTATCATGCAAATCCTGAGGCAAAGAAGGCTGCCTCACGTGCTGACTCAAAAGCACGGTATAACAGGGATCCCGAGGGGGAAAAAGCTGTCTCATGCACAAACTATTATAAATATAAATATCAAAAACTGCCAAATCTTTGTCAAAACGCCAAAGAATGAACCAAGAAAAATTTAATAGTGAAGGTATGAACATTTTAGAACTTTATAATACTCTAACTGTTTTATCAGAGAGGCGGTAGCACTCTCTGTGTAATATAGAACCGATGGAGGACCAAGAGGCAACTCCTAAAGCCCAAAACCCAAAGAGCTAAAACGCAGCAGGAAGCGACCTGCTACTAATGGAGGCGGCAATGAGCCGCCTCCTAAAAAAGACAATACTATCATGAATGTAAGTTTATAAATAAGACTGTAAGTAAAAATACTAATTAACAAGTAAAAATACTAATTAACAAGAATAAAAAAGCATTGGAAATGCAAAAGGATATAGGGATGGTATGCCAAAAAGTATACAAACAAGATAGCTATGAATGGCTAGGCACATGGAAATAGAATTGGATCCAAAGTATAACCCTATAGCTTTTTACAACCGTAATGATGGCACCGAATGAAGATTGGAGAAAAGCTATAGGGCTATACTTTGGATGCAATTCTATTTCCATGTGCCTAGCCATTCATAGCTATCTTGTTTGTATACTTTTTGGCATACCATCCCTATATCCTTTTACATTTCCAATGCTTTTTTATTCTTGTTTTATATAGAGTAGGTGTGTCTAAACAACGTGTTATTAAATGACATATTTGGTTAGTGGTTTATGTTAATCAAAGTATCATACATAGATTAGGTGTTATTACTCATCGCATTATTTAAGATTAAAGCAGTTTTGTTTAATACTGTTACGACGGGCGTGCAATAAGTAATGCACTTTACCCGCTTCCCATAGCAGTAGAGCAACGAAATTTTCCACAGTTATTAGTCTTTCTCTACAAAGGAAGCACCTAGAGTTTTGCATTTCTCCCATCGTTTGATGTAGCTCTGGAGATCGCTTTTGTAGAACACCCCAGGTTGGTCCTTCAACCACAACTTGACTTCAGAAATCAAGGCTACATCATCTGGAAAACGCTTTCCTTTCAAAAACAACTTCATGGCTGGGAAGAGGTGAAATCACTACTTCGTCCTGGTCCCAGAAGACTGTGAGCATGACTTTGCCAGCCGAGGGTTGCACCCTTGCCTTCTTTGGAGATGGTGAGTCCAAGTGCTTCCACTCCATTGACTGAGCTTTGGTCTCTGGATCATAGTGATGGACCCAGGTTTCATCCTGTGTAATCAGTCTTTTGAAAAACTTTGGCTCCTCTTCTTGGCACATCTCCAAATTCATCCTCGAGTACTCGACGCGTTCTCGCTTCTGGAATGGTGTGAGCAACCTGGGAATCCATCTGGCAGACACCTTATGCATATGCAAATGGTCATGAATGATAGTTTCCACAGACCCTGTACTAATCTTGACATCTTGGGCTATTTGGCGAATAGTAATGCGCCGAGCTTCCAAAATGGCAACCTCAACTTGACGGACAGATGCCTCATACATGGCAGAAGGTGGTCGACCAGGTCTGGGAGCTGTTTCCACAGACTTCCGGCCACGTTTGAATTCACGATGCCAGCACTTTACAAGGTCATATGATGGCGCATGATCAGCATAAGTTTCTTTCATTTCATCAAAAGTCTCCTGTGATGTGCGTCCTTTCAAATACACAAACCGGATCACTGCTTGACATTCAACAGGCTCCATTTCACACCTGACTCAGTTCAAACACCTGTAAAACAGAAATCACAATTAGTTCAGAGCTGTAATTTGCCATATAACCCGTAGAGATATAAATCATTGCACATGCAAAATTTCAGCTAGATCAGATAACTGGAAGTGGGTCAAGGGAATTACTTATTGCACGCCCCTCGTATATATGAGTAAAAGTACTTATTGCTCTGGAGCTTTAGAGATATGAAGGAGTATTAACGTCAATGTAATACCAATAATAGTAGCAGTATTTTTTTTTACATAGGCATCACCACTTATCAAGGCCAAGAAGCCACTCGAGGATAAGGGTTACAGAGTGTACAGTAGAAATTGGACAATATAGTAATCGTTAGTAATGGAAATTCGGTAAAATTGGACACTTATATGGAACGGCTCATCGAAATCTTGTTTACGTTAGACTTTAAGACAACCATATTGTAGTCAGCTGGAAAACAGGAAAACGGAAGACAATTCCATAGGCGTGCAGTTCTAAGAATGAAGCTTTGTATTAGGAACGATACGGAAAAGACTTAGAACGAAGGATGTGGATGATTAGAATAAGAGAGATTAGTGAGAAGGTGAAAACAGCTGAAATATTAAGGAAAGTTTTTGAATGAAGATACCAATACGCATGAACTACATAGAAAGTGCTACAATGTAAGGCATAAAGAAACATCACATGGAATCAAGAAAACTGAAACTGTATTATTGCAAGCTAACATCTCTCCGTCACCCCCCCCCCCAAAAAAAAGTCAGCACTTACTGACACCATAACAAATAGTCGTGAACGGTCAAGTATGGTAGAAAGACTGAGGACAGAAAGCACTAACCAGACCTCTGCGGGATGAGTGCGAAAAGGACTGCGACATGGGAGGGTGTTATTGCCACCCAAATTCTAGTGAAGACAAATGGGCTCTGGTAATAAGAAAACGATAGTAACTGGCTGTTATGATAATCTAAATTCATTTGCAAAGATTATCAAAAGAGGTGGAGACTACTGGAAATATTGGCGGGCCTGTTGTCACTCAGCCTCCAGGGAAGATCAAATCTTGTTTTCAAAGAGAAATCTTTGGGGATGACCTGTGTGGGATAAACCTATCCAAGCAAGGAGACTGGATGTCATACTAGTTTACAGGAAGGAAAAGTTCCGCCATATTGTATATTTTGCCATTCCAGCTGACAATAGAATACAGGTGAAGAAGACGTATAAACGGAGCAAATCCAATGAACTAGCCAGAAAGCTTAAAAGTATATGGAAGATGAAAAAAGTCAAGATAACACCATTAATAGTAGAAGCGTTAGGAACAATGCCGAAAAACTTGGGAAAATGAATGAGAGAGATTTGAATCAGAAGAATGGTTGAGAAGATATAATGTATAACAACAATGAAAACGGTTGAAATATTAAGGAAACTCATAAAAGCAGAGACTAAAATAGGCGAGTTACAAACGCTATTCGGACATACAGAAACTGCTGCAGATGTAAAACTCAAAGGAACATCACATGCAATCATGAAAACTGAAACTGTATAATTGTAAGTTAATACATCTGCACCCCTGCCTTCCTCGACTCACACAAAATAATCGAGAAGGGTGAAAGGAGATAGAAAGACTGAGGAGAGAAAGCACTAGAAAGACCTCCGTCAGATGAGTGCAGAGAACTAGGACCTTGGGGAGGCTTAGTGCCACCAAAATCCCAAATGAAGACCAATGATCTCTGCCAATGAGAAATATATGGTAAGCGACTATTGTCATAACGCAATTTCGTCTACAAATATTACGGAAAGAGGTGGAGATTACTAGAAATCTGGTGAAACTTGTTGTTACTTAGACTCTGGAGTATACGAAAAGTAGTTGTCGAAGAGAAATCTTTGATGACGGCCTGTGTTACTACTCCTAGTGAGTAAATAATAATTTACCTAATTCCCAGAAGAAATTGACTTCGAGGTGTTTAGTGTCAGGTGATATCTCCATCTCCAGAGCTTCTGTGCATGGGCTTTTCAACTGTAGAACACATTGTCACGGATCGTTACCTTACTAATAACAACATCTGCGTCTTCAAATTGAACGACGAATAATCTGTTTTATAAATCGCACCAAAATTAATAAAACGCAGTTCATACCATTAATCAATGTTAGACTCTCATGGTGTTCTTTATGTTTCGGCTAGCAGCCATCCCTGTCTCGTTAATCTTTATCTTCGAACAGATTATTGTCTTCATATGTGATAAAATAAAAGATCTTCTCTAATCCATATTGGTAGTATCTATCAGCAACCATATCTTTGTGTTTAATAGAACGTGAACCCGGCATGATAATACATTGCCCCAGACACCATTAAGCAAGGTGTTCGTTTTATTTTTTTAAAGACACTCTCACAACCCTTAAGTCATATTTTTCTTATTAACAACTCAAGCTCTGTTTATAAGATAACGGTTGTAGGTATAATACAAAATGCATCCAGTTATGAGACCAAATTTCAAAGCTTTTCAGAAGGGGTTGAGGTGAATTCGGCTCTAAATAATAATTACTCCCACGTCTACTTGCACCCTAAGGAGCAGCAATTGTTTCGGTTTCATTCAAATAGAATTTATCAATTACTCACTTAGCTGATGCGCTGTTCCTTCACCACTTGTAATGCATAGAGATTATTTTCTATTTGTAGATGAAAGTCACTTTGTGTGAGTGCTATGTTCGTTCCGTATGAATTCCAAAATGGCTGGGTCGATTTTATTTTTACTTTCTCACAAATATACTTAATATGTCTGGGAGTGTTCTTAGATAGGTTTTGTATTAGAATGCTTCTGATGAGTATCGAAAATCGGTAATCGAGAAAATCTGATTAAAAAAGGAACAGTTCGACTTTGATCAAAGTTAACACCCTCATACAGCCTAACATCACAAGTGCATTTAAGAAGTTTTATCACACAAATCAGAAGAGCCCATCGTATAAAATCAACAGTAGGTTCTTTGATAGGATAAGGGTGCATCCGAAATGTATTTTTCTTCTTCAAGCACAACTGAACCATAGTTTGTGTTTTTATGTTGTTGTAGTGTTTGTTTGTGTTTTTATGTTGTTGTAGTGTTTGTTTGTTTTTTTTTTACTTTTGCATTTTAAATTTTTATTTTCAGGATTATATAAAAATAATTTTATAAAATCAAGAGTATGTTCTCTACAGTGCAATTACTACAAGGTATTGTGGACTAAGTCACCAGAAGGATGTATATGAACTTTTCTCTCGGTGCCCGAGTACAGCTAGCAATCAATCGATTTCATTGAAAAATCGACGATTTCACCCATTTCAGTGATAATAAATACTGGATGTGTTTATCTTCAGCAAACCCTGGACAACTTCTGGTTACCCTGCTAGTTTAAACTAATAGCAGCATATCCATCTATTTGTTGTAAGTACGAAAAAAAAGTTGTTTTTTTTTCATTTATTCATATAGAGCAACATACAGATTTTGGTAATTTCGATACAAATTTATTTACGTTTTAAAATAACCGAAAAGAAAGGAAAAGAAAGAAGAAAATAATTTATCTTCTTCATTTGCAATTGAGAAGTAGATAACTTTTTTCTTGAAAAGCAAGTACATTATGCATAAGAAATATGCTAACAAAAAATATTATCCGGGAAATAAAGCAATATTGAGGAACAAACCCGTGTGTAATATTGAAATCAAAACGATCACTGAATGTAAAAATAATTAACAAATAATAGTTGATTAATAAAATGTAATTTGTCAAAAGCAATATGCAAATATTTACCTTTTGTTTTGTCCGTTTCCTTTTTTCTAACTACTTTGATTATTAGTTTTTATCAATTCGCTGTTCAGATATCTCGTTACGATACAGCGTTTTTCCAAGAAGTGTAGGCTTTTGGAACTCCATTTCTGCTGACTGTTTTCCACCTATCTATAACTTTGGTCTTTTCAAGACTATAGTCAATAGTCTTTGTGATAATAAGTTTTGATTCGTTTTGGTACATTGCATTAAATGGAATGCCCTGTCTAGACTGACGCCCCAAATTTAATACATTTAATATACAAGATAAACTCCAGAGAAAATATTTTGTCAGCATATTCAAATATTTTTAGCAATAAATTATTATTCTAAACAGATCTTTTATTATTTTATTATTATATAGTTGCACTATCCTTTATTCTTCTCACATAGAAGTAAAAAGTTTTTTTTTTTTTATTTTATTATTATATAGTAGAAATATCTTTATTCTTTTCATATAGAAGTAAAGAGACTTATCTATGTACGGGTGCCCGGCGTTGCCTGGGGTGTGTGTGTTGAGCAAAAAAAAGGTGATAGTAGGCAAGCAGAACCCGTACTGCGAAGGAGGAAAAAAAACGTGAAAAACGTGACGTCTTTGCTGTTGCGTCCTTTGCCAAACCGGAAGTGGCGAAGGTTTAAATGAAGGCTAGTCAATCGAGAAGACGGGATGATTTTCGAAAATATCGGCGAAAAAGGCGACCCCTTCCTATAAAAGTGCCTAGATTAGGGTGAGGAATTGGTGTTTTCAGACAATTTTCGATATTTGTCGTCGAAAGGGTCGAGCTTCAAACCATACTCCATTATATATTTCTCCATTGCCTATGAACTCACTCAGATTGTTCACGAACCCACCCGTGTTCCCTATACTGACGGCCAGTATGTGTCTCCTAGACCTCTTTCTCACAGCTTGCCCTGAACTAAAAATGAAATGTAATGTCCCCAGATGTGATTCTCCATCGTACAGTATATCGATACTCTATGGCTGACTGGGATAGCTTCCGCACATTTATATCAGATCTACCTCTGCGTTCTATGATTAAAAAGGATGTGTCCTCTATAGTATCAGACCTTACAGAATGGTTAATTATAGGTATAGACCGTTTCATACCCTCGAAAATATTCCAGCAAAAACCTAACAGCCAGCCGTGGTTCTCTCCGGAATGTGCTGCTGCCATTGCGCATAGAAATCACTTTTTCCATAGCTTCCAACGTAATAGATGTACTGAGACTAAAGCTGCTTTCAGAACTGCAAGCAACCACTATAAAAAAGTAATAAAGAACGCAAGAGAGTTGTATGCTCAGTCCGTCAAGACCAAAGTAGCTGAGCAGCGGCTCGGTTCCCTGAGGTAATCTCGTTAGCATCAGACAAAGCCAAACTCTTTCCCAAGAACTTTGCAGCTAATTCTAACCTTTGGGACCGACGCTGCTAACCTTCAACATTTCCTCCTGTATCAGAAACCATGCTATGTGATATGCAAATATATGTACGTGATGTTGCCAAGCTAATCAAGAACCTTGATTCCAGTAAAGTAACCGGCCTTGACGGTATTCCAATTATAGTACTCAAAAGACTTCAACAAGAACTTGCACCCATCCTTACAAAACGTTGTCTTAAGGAGAATTGCTTCCTGTCCTCCTGGAAAATCCCATCAGTATGCCCCGTATTTAAGAATTCAGGCGATCGCTCATCTCCCTCTCAGTACAGGCCAATAAGTCTCCTGTGCGTCATGAGTAAGTTGCTAGAATCTGTGTTAAATAGAGATGTAATCAACCATCTCAGCAAAATAACCTTCTTAGTGACACGCAATATGGTTTCCGTTCCGCTAGATCTACAGCAGATGTCCTTACAGTTATATCTCATAGAATTAGCGAATCTCTCGACGGAGTCTACCTTTCTAAGGCAATTGCTCTTGACATATCAAAGGCCTTTGATAGAGTATAGCATAAAGGTTTACTTCACAAGATCTCCAGCTACGGTATAGCTGGAAATGTCTTCTCAATTATTAAATCATTTCTCTCTGGTAGGTTCATAAGAGTAGCTAAATTCATTATAACTGTTTAAACAAACTATACCTCATTTGATTGACCTTTTATTCTCTATAATTTTACCTGTTCATATTTGACTTTTAATTGAAATATTCTAGTGTGCACGTCAATATAAAAAAAATAAGATCAAATTGATGAGGCAAAAAGAAAGTCGGCACAATAGAAAATTATTATTTAAATGTAACTTTAGGACCATAATGCAACACAAATACAACATGAACACAATGGGCTAGTTAATATTTTGTAGCATAGCCCTTTTGCAATTTGACAGCCTGCAATCTTTTGAGAATTCCTTGAATTAGATTGCAGCAATACTCCGGGAAAAGGAATCTCACTTTTCTTTTATTTTGGTCTACAGTTCTTCCAAATATGAAATTTTATCATTACATAGCTGTTGCTTGTTGTAATGCCATACGTTTTCGATAGGATTCAGGTCTGGAGATTGTGTAGGCCAATCCAAACACGGAATATCATGCTCTTCCAGGAATGTCTTGACATTGCCAGCTGGGTGTATTGGATTATCATCCAAATTCCGACCAAAGTAAGGTAGAAAATGCTCAGTCAACATATTAATGTACTTGGTCGAATCAACTCGACCTTGAAAGCGAACTATATGCCCTGGACCATTGATATTAATAATACGCTACACCAAAACTGAACGTCCACTTCCTTGCAGCGTTGAAACTGGGCACTTAGGATTACATTCTTCGTCTTTCCTCCGATGGACGTACTGCCTACCATCACTGTCTAGCCTATTGAACTTGCTTTCGTCACTAAAAAGCACTTTTGACCAATATGAAAAATCATGATCTTCATTGCATCTGACGAAGCCAAGACAGCGCTTTCCATTCTTTACAGAAATCATTGGCTTGCGTATTGCAACCTATACTCGCAAATTAAAGTCCTTTAATCTGTTCTTGACAGTAGAAAGAGAGCAGTTTTTAACAAGATTGCAATGTTGTTGGATTTGGGGAGCCATTTCAAATCTGTTTCTTAGGCTGCGGATCTTGATAACATTATCTTCCCTGTGAGAAGTAACTCTTGTACGACCAGATTTAGGGGTATCACGAACACTGCAAGTGTTTTGGCGTTTTTGCACAGTCTTTCGTGCTGTTTTCTGATCACATTTCAATCTGCAGCCGATTTCTTGATTGGATAAATCAGAAAGGTTGAGATTAATGAGCTCCTAACGATCACTAAGAGAAAGCCGTGACATATGGACTAAATGTTACCTTGTATGACCTGGAACAACAACAATTACGATTAGAAATGCTTTTTTGCCTGTTAATGAATATTTTAAACTGATTTAGGGGCGATAATTTAAGCTGGTTTTGAGTGAATTTGTTGCTGCGAACTTTCTTTTTGCCTCCTCAATTTCAACTTATTTTTTTTTTAATTGACGTGAACACGAGGTTATTTCAGTTAATAGTCAAATATGAACAGGTAAAATTATAGAGGAATAAAAGCGAATCAAATGAGGTATAGGTGCTTTAAACAGTTATATTACAGTTAGATTAAATTTGCAGTTTTGGAAAAAAATTACAAGTGCGGACTTTCTTTTTGTCGGAACTGTTCATACATACATACATACATACATTTAAACAGACAGGTGAGGTGTATATCATAGGTTAATATGATAGCATATGTCTTATTTTCTGTATCACGCTTACATCCGGGTCGTTTAATTGTTATGTAATTCCATTTCTTGTCATAAATAATTTTACCAAGAATTCTTCGTAAGTTTTGGTTTCGGTTTTGGTTTCGGTTTTGATGGTACTTAAGTCATCTATTTTTTTATAAATAACATTTATCAGGAATTCTTCAAAAGTTTTGGTTTCAGTTTCAATTATTAATGGTAGCCCTCCAGAAGTCTTTATATATATAAATAATTTTATCAAGAATTCTTAATAAGTTTTAGTTTCGGTTTCGATTATGGCTGAAGGAACTTAAGTTATGCATATATACATATATTTTTTTCATAAATTTTTCTTTCGGTTTCGATGCAAGCTAATGCATTCAAGTAAACTGAATATTTTTTCTTTACTTTGGAAATCGCAACTTTATTATATATAAACATCAATAAACATTATCACTATAATAATATATACAAACTCTGCAAGAATTAAAATATCATATTTCATTATACTTTACGGCCGGGCTTTCCCGGGCAATTGTGCAAGCTTAGATAAAGACTTTTGCAGTTTTAACAAAAAAGCTACAATAATATCAAAGCGTCTCCATCTACACATCTGAAAATCTACAGAATATCAACATCAATAAATTTTCCAAAGATCCCGCTAGTTTTAATTATTATTTCTATTATGTAATATTAGCAGTAAATAAGATTATTATTTTAATTATAATGTTTTATTTTAAAGTAGCTGTAGTATTTTTATTCTTCACATATTAAAGTAAAACGGCTTATTTTTTAATTCTTATTTTATTATATAGTAGTAGTAGTAGTAGTAGTAGTAGTAGTAGTAGTAGTCTTTGTTCTTCTCATATAGAAGTGGAGAGGCTTATTATTTTGTTGCATCTAGTTTATTTACGTATCTCATATGTACATGAATGGCGACACTGTAAAGAGAAAATCATTCTTTTTCTAAATAGCCACAGAAACATAAAGTGAGTGGTTGAATCAACAAAGTGGAATGAGAGAATTAATATATACGAGATGCCTTCAAAAGTTTCCAGATTTTTTTTTTTACACGCATTTAAAATTGTCGTAGACTCTTTAAAATTTAGTATGTTATTGTTATACATTTGATGAGATGACTGAACAATTTCTTGTGATCCCAGGTTCAAATGAGCAGCTACAGAAAGAATTGGAATACATCCTACTAAAGCCTGATTGTCACAGCTGGTGAATTTCAAAAATGCAATCTAGACGTGGGGAAGCAGACTTTAGAAGAACAATATGCAAAAAAAAAAAAATCTGTTTTAAGTTTGGTAGAAATACCACGGAAACGTATGGAATGCTTCAGACTGTTTTAGAACCATCTTGCATGAATCGAGCATCATTTTGAGTGACATAAGAAATTCCAGGAAGGCAGGGAGTCTGTGAGGGATGATAAGACGTGTGGGAGGAGTACAAAGCCAGATTGATTGACCAAATAAAGAATTTCATGGATAAGGACCGTTGTTTGTCTATGGAGACAACAAGTTCACAGTTTTGATGTCAGTATGATAACTGTACACACACTTATTCGAGGGGAACTGAAGATGGAGAAGATTTTCGCGACGTTTGTCCCAAGAGTGCTGAGAGAATATGACAAAGAAACACGTTGTCATGCGTACCAAGACAGGTACTCACCCTCCTGATAGTCCAAACCTTGCTCCCTGTCACTTTTGATTATTCTCTAAGCTCAAGGTAAACCTTAGAGGCTGCCGTCATGAGACAATTGAGGAAATGACAGAGGCTGTGACGAGGGCTAATAACATGCTTATACAAGAGAATTTCCATGGGGTTTTACAGAAGTTGTTGGAATGGTACCACAAGTGCATTGAAGCCGGAGGAGATTACTTCGAAGAGGACTAAAGTTTCGTGTGTGTACTATCAATAAAAATGTCCATACCAAAAAAGTCTAGAAACTAATTGAAGGCACTTCGTATCTAAGAGAGAGAGAAAAAGAGAGATGACTTTTTAGTTAATTATAAATTTAAAATAACATTATATGTATATATATTTCATTATATATAGAAAGAGAGAGAGAGAGAATGAGATTGCAGATAGTTAGTCATCCACAAAAGACTGTTTCGCTATATCACAGCGCTCTAATGCAGCTAGACTAGCATCCTTTCCTAGTAAAAAATCGAACCATTAAACACTTCATTGACAAAATACAACTCGAACCTCCGTCTCATGGGATCAGTGCTCGCAAGCGATCTCCTCAAATGTCTATTTATTCAAATATTTGGTCGCTACTTTTACAGTGCTCGATTTGTTTGTTTACTTGCAAAAAAAGAGCTGCGTATAACGATAAGAAAGCAGCAGGCGAGGTAATTTTACGACAGTACTCTACACAAATAGGGTGGATAGGTGCCTTAAATGTACGTTACTTAGTTGTATTATTGATGAATATAGGAGTCAATCAAACTGGGTTATATCATGTTATAAAATTATGCGGGGAAAACCCTTAGAGCAACAAGAGTTGATTACTTTACATTTAGTAAGATTATAAATGTTTAGAATCAACTGCGAAGCAAATAAAAAAAAATGTGACTCATTTTTTTATTATATTTTCGTCATTTTTTGGTGAACATCATCATTTTACATGTGATATAAGTGTTGAATTGTGGGGAGTCAGTGAGATTCTAGGATTGTTCAGTAAGATCAGCTCAAATGAGAGGACTGAGTCAGCCTCTTAACCGTTGAACACTATTTGCTGACACTTTCATTAGATCTACAAATAATGTTCGCATTGTACTATTGTCATTCGTATGCTAAAAAAAGATTCGATTTTGGGATTTATATATATATATATATATATATATATATATGGGGGAGTTTGCGTGAGTGTGTGCTAGCAAACCGCCAGGTATTGCCCGGCTGTAAAATACACTTAAATATGATATTTTAATTCACGTAAATTTTGTATTAATTATTATAGCGTAAACTCATTATTGATTAATATATCGAACCCAATGTATATAGTAAGTTAAAAATAATGACTTCGGTGCTATCAGCTGGAATCGAAACCAAAACCTTCAGTCATTATTTAGCGCTCAGCATTTTATTTGGGGGTGGGGGGATGTGACTGGTCTCCCTTTATATATATATATATATATATATATATATATATATATATATATATATTACACAATGATCACCACTTATCAAGGCCCGGAAGCCACTCAGGGATAAGGGTTATTGCAAGTACATTACGTTAGTGTGGAGATTTGATGAAGTGTTTACTTAAGGGGGCGGTTCATTAGGAATTTGTTAACGATGGACTTGAAGACACCCAAGTTGTAGTCCGGTGGAAAGCAGGCAGACGGAACAGAGTTCCACAGGTGTGCAGTTCTAAGAAAGAAGCTTTGTTCATGGAATCCGCATTTAATGTACGCACAGATATAGAGTGGGGGAAATTTTTCACAGTGGATTCAGCTAGACGGGTGTTTTTCGTGAAAGATTGGCGAAGGGGGACCAGAGATTGGAGTTCAGACGAGCACCTGCCATGGAAATAACGATTAAACAAGGATAGACTCGCAACGTCTCTTTAGTGGGAGAGAGGTTGCAGGGTAGAGAAAAGGGCATCCCCCACTAAGCCACGAAGTCTATTTTGTACTTTGTCAAGGCAGGATAGGCTGTTTTTAGCAGCTCCAGCCCAGATATGGCAACAGTATTCCATCCTTGGACGTACTTGGCTTTTATATAGATAGAGAATTGCATCAGTAGTGAGATATCTTCTGAAGCGGTAGAAGGATCCCACCATCTTGCCAGCGGCCTTGACAACAGACTTGATGTACGTGTTCCATTTCAGATCAGGAGTAAAGGTCAAACCCAGAAGCTTGTCAAAACACGGGGCCTCACCCAGACGAGAGCCATCCATCACAATTGATGCCAGCTGGGGATCAGAGCGTTGATGATGTAAGGATAGGAGTTTGGTTTTGGATGCATTAAATATATATATATATATGTGTGTGCGTGTGTTTGTGTTATATATATACATATATATATATGTGTGTGTGTGTATGTGTGTGTGTGCGTGTGTGTGTGTGTGTGTGTGTGCTAAACTCTTTCTATTATATTTATTATTTTATTATATCCTGTTTAATTTAAGTAAATATGGGAGGGGAATTTATCTTCAAATATCTTTAATTTCGAATTATAGCTACGGATTTATACTAAGTAAATATTCATAAGTCTTAGAGGTAAACGTTTCATCTGGGCTGATGTTATCCGCCCTGATAGTCAGGGGCCCGAACTTGGATTAAGCACTAAGGGGGCTGTCCTATCAGCAGGTGCAAAGTACTGGGCCTGCTGTACTGCCATATGGTGAATGTATTCTAGACTATACAGTAGTTTCTGGTGGGGCTTCTCGATGCCATACTAGTGGGTAATTGTTCCGGCTTTACCTTATCATGTGCTTCAAAAAAATTTCTGTCTTTTTCTCTCTTACTCACCTCTCCCTCCCTGTCCTGCTCTAATCAAGTCTGTCGACCTGTTCTACAAATCCTAAAACCTCAACATGAAATATCTAAAAAAAAAAACATGAATAAACCTAGCACCTCATCCTCCAACGTAGACCCCTTATACCACGTCTCCTTCTCCAACATCAGGGGTCTACGTTCCAATCTTCCAGAGGTTGAAACACAATTACAGGAGACGACACTGGATGGACGTATTCTTCCTAACCGAAACTGGCATAGGGCCGACCACTTCCCTAGATGAATTCATAATTAAAGGATACTCTAACTTAACATCTAAATCTGACCCACAAGATCGCCATGGGCATGGAATATGCGCTTACATAAAAGATGGCTTCCCGTGTGGTAGGGATATCTCCAGAGAAGACCCTAATTTACCTTATATGTGCTTCCGGGTTGCACTTGCCTATACCACCGCATTTATATTTGCCCTCTATCGTCCCCACAACAGCGGGGTTACCATCTTGAAGAGTATATCTGAGAAAATTGACCACATCCGGTTTGCTCATCCTTCGGCTAACAGTCACGTTTGCGGTGATTTCAATGTCCATAATGTGGAATGGCTGACCCACTCAAATAAGACAGATGATGAGGAGGGGTTCTTTCATGATTTTGTCATTGCCTATGACCTCACTCAGGTTGTTCACGAACCCACCCGTGTGTCCGATCCTACCAGTCAGTATGCAAGCCTTCTAGACCTTTTTCTCACAACTTCACCTGAGCTATGTTCATGTTCCTTTCTATCTCCCCTCGGATCGTCCGACCACTCCGTGATATCAGTTAAGATAAAAATGAAATGTAATAAGTCTTCAGACGTACCTCTCCACCGTACTGTATATCGATACTCTATGGCTGACGTAATAGATGTATTGAGACTAAAGTTGCTTTCAGAACTGCTAGCAACCACTGTAAAAGAGTAATAAACAATGCAAGAGATCTATATGCTCAGTCCACTAAATCCAAAGTAGCTGAGCAGCGGCTTGGTTCCCACAAGTTTTGGCAAATAGCAAACAGGATCCTGAACAGAGGCGTACGTTCTATCCCACCCATCATCAACGGACGTGATGTCATCTTGTTAGCATCAGACAAGGCTAAACTCTTTGCCAAGAACTTTGCAGCTAATTCTACCCTTTGCAACAAAGGCCATCAACTCCCCGCATTTCCTCCTATAACAGACAACACGCTATGCAACATACAAATATCCGTGCGTGAGGTCTCCAAACTAATCAAGAACCTTGATTCCAGTAAAGCAACTGGCCCAGACGGCATTCCAATTATAGTGTTGAAAAGCCTTCGACCAGAACTTGCCCCCATACTTACAAAACTGTTTAAACGTTGCCTTTAGGAGAAGTGCGTTCCAACACCCTGCAAAACCTCATCAGTATGCCCTGTATTTAAGAATTCAGGTGATAAGTCATTTCCCTCACAGTAGAGACTAATAAGTCTTTTGTGTATCATGAATAAGCTGTTGAAATCAATATTAAATAGAGAAGTAGTCAACTACCTCAGCAGAAACAACCTTCTTCGTTACATGCAATATGGTTTCCTTTCTGCTAGATCTACAGCAGATGTGCTAACGGTTATATCTCATAGGATTAGCGAATCTCTCCATAAAGGCGTTCTTTCTAGAGCAATTGCTCTTGACATATTAAAGGCCTTCAATAACATATGGTATAAAGGCCTACTTCACAAGATTTCCAGCTATGCTATAGCTGGAAATATTTTCTCAATTATTAAATCATTTCTCTCTGATAGGCTCATAAGAGTAGTGGTTGATGAGCAGAAATCAGAGGCCCACAGTTGAAATGAGTGGCTCTCGTCTTAGGGGAGACCTCATGTTTTGACAAGCTTCTGGGTTTGACTTTTACTCCTGATCTGAAATGGAACACGTACATCAAGTCTGTTGTCAAGGTCGCTGGGAAATTGTAGGATCCTTCTACCGCTCCAGAAGATATCTCACTACTGATGCAATTCTCTATCTATATAAAAGTCAAGTACGTCCAAGAATGGAGTACTGCTGCCACATCTGGGCTGGAGCTGCTAAAAACAGTCCATCCTGTCTTGATAGAGTACAAAATAAACTTTGTGGCTTAATGGGGATGCCTTTTTTCTCTTCCCTGCAACCTTTCTCCCACAGTAGAGATGTTGCGAGCCTGTCTTTGTTTTATCGTTATTTCCATGGCAAGTACCCCCTCGCCAATCTTTCACGAAAAATACCCGTTTACCTGAAATCACTGTCAGTAATTTTCCCCACTCTTTATCTGTGCCTACATCAAAACGTAGATTCCAGGAACAAAGCTTCTTTATTAAAAGTGCACGCCTATGGAACTCTCTTCCGTTTGCCTGTTTCCCACCTGACTACAACTTTGATGTCTTCAAGTCCAACATAATCAAATTCCTGATGAATCGCCCCCTTAAGTAAGGCACTTTATCAAATCTCCCTACCAATGATTACTACGATATTATCCCATTGATTACTGTTTAAGCAATAAGCCTTATCCCCGAGTGGTGTTCAAAGAAAGTACCGTCATGAAGAGAATGAAAGAGTAAAAAGCGAAAAACAAAATAAGAGGAAGCAAAACAGAATAAAGGCACGCTGTTGAAATTCATCAAAAAGTTTTCTTCGGCCGAAATGGAGGATACGAAAGGCGAATATCATGCTGATACCGAAGATAAAGTTGATATTGCTAACGTTGATAGTCTTACTTCGGAAGTTGACACTGACACGGTTGATACAACAAAAACTGCCAATGATGATGATGATGATACGCGTGAAGTTGGAGAATTGGAATAGCGATCAATAATTGGCGCGAAAACATACACTGCACCGATTTTACAGTCTTCGGCCTTTTTTGATTAACCATTAAATTCGCACTATGCTTGTCTAACGTGGATCTGTTTCTGTACAGCACCACGGTCATGAATTCAAGAAAATTGCGCGACCAGGAACGAAAACAAAAGGGGTTGTTAGAAAGCTAACAACAAACTGGTACTATCGGGTTTTGCGGAACGGTGAGAAAAGTTTGCGAACATTGGTGGTGTATTCTCCTTCCAGAGAAACCATATTTTGCTTCTGTTACGAACTGTTTTCAACTGAACTGTCGAGTTTTCTGCGTATGTGGGTTTTATGAATTTGTGGTAATTAAATCCAAAAGTTTATGAACACAAAGCTAGCACATCTAAATCTCAAACATTCCTCAAATGGAAGGATCTAGAGATACGACTTGCTGAATGAAAGGTAATTGACAAAGTAGAGCAAATTCTTATTAAATAGGAAACTAAGAAATGGCGGGAAATCCTAGCTAGTCAGAAGCTGGCACTACGAGGTCACCAGGAAGACATACACAGAGATGAAAGAAGTCAAGAAAACAAAAGGATTTTTTTTTAGAATTGTTAAATTTATTAGCCAAGTATGACCCTGTGCTCCGTGAACATTTCGTAACCTGGGAAAGAAAATCGCTACTTCTTATCTGCCACCAGAAATTCAAAATGAATTTGGGAGCATTTTGGCAAAGCAGGAGAGAAAGAGAATCGTGGATCGGATCAAGGAAATCAAGTATTTTTGCATATGTTTTGTTAGCACTCCTGGTGTATCTCACAAGGATCAGATGAGTGAGGTGTTGCGCTGCGTAAAAATTGACGAAAATGAGACAAAGGGTAAAAGCGCGGAGGAAATTTCTGAACTGATTTTGAGAGAACTGGAAAACGATGAGATTAAGATTCATGACTGTATTCGTCAGGAATCTGACAATGGCGCTGTTATAGCAAGCCATCGATCTGGTGTCCAGAAACGCATCTCCGAAATCTTTATTTTTATTACTATCCAGAGTACCCTTTTCTTTCGGGAGTTAGATTTTCCACATGTTAGAACCCGACCGGCTTATCATTACTTTCCCCTAACAATTTAAAAAATAAAACGATATTATAAAACTTGAATTTAACGCAAAAATACTATTTGAAAAAATAGCAAGGTACCGTAAGTGCATAAGCGCCACTTTATTTTAAACATTTATTTTCCAAATGAATGCTGGAATAAATCCACAATGAATTAAATTTTAAGTGTTGTGTAATTATTTTCTCATCGTTCGGTTTTCACCGGTGCATGACGTCAACAGCCGGATAAAGCGAGCGTTGCCGACGTAATAATAACAAAGCTATGTGAAAGAAATTATAAAGTAAAATTTTAAATGTAGAAACAAAGCATCAACAGGAAAAAAAACACAAAAAAACTACCTACCGTTCAATTGTATTTCTTATTAAATGTTTGTAGAAAATGTCAATTTTTTTTTTGTCTAATAAATAAATTTTAAGCAATTTTCGCAATAAATAATAGCAACGTCGTTAATTTTACGACTTGGCCCAGCATATTATAAACACCCCAACATCCCCATGTTAAAAACAGCTTTCGGAAAAACCCTCCCCAACCTCCTCATGTTAAGAACGACTTTCGAGGTTTGGGAGTGTTTAATCCGAAAGCCATTTTTCACATAGGGAGGTTAGGGTGTTTATAATTCGCTGGAGCAAGTCGTAAAAATTAACCAGCAACTTTCTTGTTAAAGTATTTTTTTTTTAGTTTAGAAAAAGTGAAACAAACTTTTTGTGTATTTATTTTGCAAGTATTAAAACAACAAACAAAACTGGTGTATATATATTGCCGAATACCGGCGAGTAGTGTTTTTTTATTATTGCCGACTCCGGCGATAGAAGCCATCTCTGGCTTCATTAGCAAGAACCGTATCCAATCGGCTTCCGTTAACCGTGAAATAACGTTGAAATTTAAACATTTTTTATACATGTGTTTAACGTCAGTCAGAGAGATCTAATCATTATATGACTATCTGTGCATAAAGCTAAATTAACCGACTTAATTCAACTAAATGTGCTCAACTATAAGAAACGAGTTTCTCATATAAATATACATATATATATATATATGTATATATATATATATATATATATATATATATATAATATTTACGCAAAAATAATGATAACAAAATATAGACGGAGAACACCTTATTGCGTATTTTCTTATCCGTTACAATTTTTCCATAGGCATTTGGACCATTTTAAATATTATATAATTTAAAAATATTTAAAAATAGCTGCTCTGCAGACAGCAAAATACATTATTTATTCATATATGAATACATTCATAGTCTCTATATTTTAGCGAACAAGCAGTTGCTCCTACCTACACAGCTTTCTTACATTTTGATTTTGTTTTGTTTTTTTATTTTTCGATGGCCTTTGTACTTAGTATTCGCCTCCATTTTTCTATTTCTACCTTTTAAATAATATTACAACCAATTACCTATTCTAATTTTAATTTAATCTTTTGTGCGTGATTTTTAATAATTACATTTTTCTTCCTCAATTTATTAATTTTATTTATTTCCAAATACTAATCCACCCCTTCAAATATTAGTTTGTACTTATAGGCCCGATTATTTCTAATACAATCTACAATAGTTTTGTATAAACTATGTTTACATTTCACGATCTACTGATTAATTTATGTTTAATATTTTATTTATTAAGAAACAACTGTTATTAAAATGTTGATTTAAATATTATTGATTAAAATTTGTCTCCATCTTCCACTGGTTATATCATTATTCAAGTATTTTTTTATCTTTCCTCTTTATTATCATCTGTAAAATCTTTACTTTTAAAGGAAGATAACTCTATTTGGTTAATTTTTACCGAGGTATCAATTTATCGAAATTATATTCATTAATATTTTAATATTTAGACTTTAGTATTTATCAATCACGACTGCCCAATCCCTATTTGGTTCATTCTCTTGTCCAATATATATATATATATATATATATATATATATATATATATATGTGTGTGTGTGTGTGTGTGTGTGTGTGTGTGTGTGTGTGCATGCGTGTGGGTGTGTCATTATGGGTGCAAGATTATTGACATTCAGCCACATCTCGTGAAATTCTCCGCTCGACACTGGCCTCGACCTTGTGACTTGGAACGAGAGGCCCACCCTAAATGTGTCGGGACATGCTCAATAATAAAAACAAATCTGAAGATTGAACACTTCTACAAATAACTCAGGCATTATATGAAAAGGCCTACGAGAGAAAAAGCAGCAAAACATATTGGCGGGTAATGAAATCCGATCTTTGAAGTTATGTTTTGCGATCGCCAAAATGACGGAGACTTCAATAAACTTTAACAAAAACGTTAACTTCTCTCCTTCCCTCCCTTCCTCCAGTTCTCTCTCCTGCTTTATTCCCTCCGACCACTCTAAGCAGAACTAATAAATGAAAAAGAAATCAACATAATAAAATAAAATAAGTAAAACAAAAATTAACCCAAATAAAAAAAAATGTTGTGTAAAATCCGTCTTGCTATGAAATTATTTGTAAGAAAAGGGTGTGTCTGTTTCTGCACAGATTTTCAGCGCACATATAAACACACACATGCATAAACACATGCAGACAAACACACACACATATAGAACACACAAATCGCACACAGACATATACCTGTGTACAGGTTTTAATTATAGTTAGATCTCATGAATAAAAAATCACGCAAAAACATATATGTATATATTTATGAAATTATATATATATGTGTAGATGTTTTAAAATGAATACACACATACACATACAATACACACACACACACACACATACATATATATATATATATATATATATATATATATATATATATATATATATATATATATATATATATATATATATATCGTAAAACAAAGTTTCCTATACTTTGGTACGTTTGTCTTGCTATTAAGGTTGCTGTTCCGCGTTCAATATTATATATTTGTCGGGCTAATACCACCGAAAAAGTGCATAAATGTCCTAATTCTTTTTTTTTTCTTCTTTTTTTGCGAGTTACTAGCATTTTTCTATTAGTATCACTAAATGGGATACATTTCATTAAGTTCATATCTTCGAGGTACATTGCATGGCAATGTACTAAGCCTTTTACCTCATTGAAAAAAAAAGAAAAGAAGAGAAAGAAACAATTGAGGAGGGAGAGGATGAAGCATCTAATAAATTAAAAATATGATGCTGCAAAAGATGGAGAAACGAGATATTGTACGCGTACATTCAGTCGAAATAAAAGGAAAACATAGTGACTTTTGAGCTTGTAAAAAATGACATTACGTCGTTAAATGTAAGAATTGTCGTTCTTCAGATGCAGCTGTTCAGGTTCACATTTAACGATGGGAATGACAATTCGAAGAACTGAGACAGAACGACAAACCGACGGACAAACGGGCACAAGAGCATATACCATTATAGAGTTGCGGCACTATGTAAGGTTGTTCAGAAATCAATACGTTGTAATCATTGTAATAGAAAAGAAGTTCAGTTCCTCCCCCTCATTTAGCCTCAAAAGTCCCTAGGGGACCTCAAATTCTGGTGAAAATAAACAAACGGTTCAGTTTTAGGTCTTAACATATGTAAATCTGAGTTCTGCATCATGCATAAAAAGAAATGACTAAGGCCATAATTTGATACCCCCCCTATTTAGCCCCAAAAGTCCCCAAGGTTTTAACATATTTAAATTTGAGTTCAGCACCATGCAAAATTGCTAAATAGACACACACAGAAAATTTTGGACAAATATGGTAAAATAGTCCCAAAAATGGAGTGTTTTTATTAGTTCTAAAAGAGTCCATAGGACATACCCAAGAATTATCGCGAAGTATATATTATTATATAGAATTATATTATTATATAGAAATCAGTTAGTTACAACTTTTCAGAAAGTTTTATAAAATTCCAAAGTATTAAATTTTTTAATACGCACAAAAGTGTCAATTTTAGCCATTTTAACCCGAAAGGCACCCTTAGGGAGGCAACCGGAGTTTTCCCGGAAAATCCGTTCTGTTATTTTTTTACTCATATCATGTTTAAGTTTGTGCAAAATTTCAACAAAAATTCCAAGACGTAGTTATTGATAAACGTGTGGACAGACGAACCGACAGACGGACGAAAGGACAAGGGTGAATTTACAGGTCCACCCTCCTTTGGTTAGGGGACGAATAAAAACAAACAATGGAGTGATCGTTTTTTTAATGAAATTCAATAAATACTCTTATATGTACGCAAAAAACGGCACGTTAAACATGTGATAATATATTTTATTAGATTAAAATATAGGATTTTAAAATACTCATTGATAAATGGGGATTAATTTTAAAAATGATAAAATATTTTGGACACATTATTGACTAAAAAGGTCGAAAGGCAAACCTAACCAGATCTATTGAAACAATAAAATATACTTCGACCAACAACTTTGTTAACATTGCAACTTCTGGGGGACTGGTAATAATGATGACAGCAATGTTCTTCTTGAAATGCGCAGATTAAGAGCTTCACTAAATAAAACATAAGAAATATACGAAATGAAGCTGGTCATCTGAATGACGAAACACATTCAAAGAAATTATAAAAATTTCTACATTTAAATTAACAATCCGCGTTAGATGAAGAATTTTACGTTGTGGGTGATGCTGCTCATTTGGAATTAGTTAACGATTAACGATGCAAGAAAGCTGAAGAGTTCGAAATATAGACCCATGCGTGAGGAACGTTATTTCTGGCACAAAATAATGAGATCCAAGTAAAAAAAAAAATTTTTAAATAGTTATAATATTTGTAGTAAAAAATGTTGTTGTGTTGTTATATCATAAAGGGTATGTTCTTTTCTTTTTTTTTTTTTTTGCAAACGGACACTATTTATTACTACCAATCATCGGGAGACGATGCTGTGGCTCTGATGAAGTAGAGCTGCATTAGCCTAGGCAGAATGATATAGCAGGATAAGTGTTGCCCGTGCAATAAAATCTAGATTATCCAAAAAATTTCCTTGAAATCTAGATGATCCAAAAAAAGACAAAGTTGATACAACTTGGCTCTTACTGTGCCGCAAAAGTTGCCAATCATGACAATGCAGAGTCAGGGCGCATTAGCGACTCCATTTCCAGATTTTCTGTCGGGGCTTGCGCCCATAGCTTTTCTCCTGATGGGGTAATCCCGTAAGGTAATGGTGGTTTTGAATCAGAGTTACCTTCTTCTAGGTAGGCTACCACCAAAAGTTGACCGGTTTCACATTCTGCCTCTCAAGAACATCGAAAACCGTTTGTTTAAACTATATATTTACATCGAAATTATGTGTGTCAGTGCAATAAATAAATCGAGAAAGAGAGGGAATTCCAAAATCCAAGTCGATTAAAGACACTATTAGAGTAGAAAGATTTCTGGCATCTACATACCTCTATAGTGAAGTGATGGAAATTTTCTGGGATATTATTTTATTTTATTTTTATTTTATTTTATTTTTTTTAATTCAATTTTCACCCCAAACAAGGCACAGTGCCACTTTGAAGTAGGGGGCTATTAAGTTTCAGGGGTATTATAAAAGGAGATTAGTAGCAAGATGTCTGTTCACATTACACTTTAACTTCTGCATGTCAGTAAAGTTTGGAAAGCAGAATCCCGAAAGGGAGTTCCAAAGTCTAGCAGTTCTGGGGAAGAAACTATTGGAGTAGAAGGACGTCTTACATCTTGCGATCTTTACTGTGAAGGGGTGGGATTTAGCTGCTTGTCGGGTTTTTCAGGGGTATTCACGTTGGGGGTACAAGTGTTTGTAGTTCGTCAGAGCATTCACCACTAAAGTACTTGCAGAACAGGCAGAGGGATACAACATTTTGTCGATGGGACAGAGGCTGAAGCCTAGATGACAGTTCAGGACCTCTCAGGTTGGCGACTCTCGTTTGAACCCTGTCCAGGAGTGAGAGACAAGTAACAGATGCACCAGGCAAAATGTGACAACAATACTCCATACATGGACGAATGATGGCCTTTTAGAGGTACAGGATACTTTCAGGCATAAACAGTTTTCTAGCACGGTAGAGACAGCCCACCGTCTTCGCAGTCGCCTTGGCTATGTTCTCAATGTATCTATTCTAGTTTATGTTCCCTGTAAATGTTAGGCCCAGGAGTTTAAAGAAAGTACTTTCGGGTAATGTGTTCTTGGCCATTGCTATTGGTGAAAGAGAAGGTTTCTTGTAATTATTGAAGGAAACACGCTTAGTCTTGGCAGCATTGAATGTGACCAACCATTTTTGTCCCCATTCCACTATGGATTGGAGGTCATCCATTTTGACCCTATTCCACTATGGATTGGAGGTAATCCATTTTGACCCTATTCCACTATGGATTGGAGGTCATCCATTTTGACCCTATTCCACTATGGATTGGAGGTCATCCATTTTGACCCTATTCCACTATGGATTGGAGGTCATCCATTTTGACCCTATTCCACTATGGATTGGAGGTAATCCATTTTGACCCTATTCCACTATGGATTGGAGGTAATCCATTTTGACCCTATTCCACTATGGATTGGAGGTCATCCATTTTGACCCTATTCCACTATGGATTGGAGGTCATCCATTTTGACCCTATTCCACTATGGATTGGAGGTCATCCATTTTGACCCTATTCCACTATGGATTGGAGGTCATCCATTTTGACCCTATTCCACTATGGATTGGAGGTCATCCATTTTGACCCTATTCCACTATGGATTGGAGGTAATCCATTTTGACCCTATTCCACTATGGATTGGAGGTAATCCATTTTGACCCTATTCCACTATGGATTGGAGGTAATCCATTTTGACCCTATTCCACTATGGATTGGAGGTCATCCATTTTGACCCTATTCCACTATGGATTGGAGGTCATCCATTTTGACCCTATTCCACTATGGATTGGAGGTCATCCATTTTGACCCTATTCCACTATGGATTGGAGGTAATCCATTTTGACCCTATTCCACTATGGATTGGAGGTAATCCATTTTGACCCTATTCCACTATGGATTGGAGGTCATCCATTTTGACCCTATTCCACTATGGATTGGAGGTCATCCATTTTGACCCTATTCCACTATGGATTGGAGGTCATCCATTTTGACCCTATTCCACTACAGACTGGATATCTTCCTCTAGTGTTCCTTCCATTTCCATATGTGTTCATTTGTTTTCCCCTCGTGCCTGTTATAGAGATTAGTGTCATCAGCAAATATACCCATCTCAGAAACAATTTTATTAGGGAGGTCATTTATGAATATCAGGAATAATAAACGTTCAAGGATAGACTCCTGAGATACTGCCGCATTTATATCATATTGTGCATATGCACGACCGTCGAGGACAACCTGTATTTTTCCCTTGCTTAAGAAGGATTTAATTATATTATGTATTCTTTCAGCGATACCATATGATCTAATTTTTCTTAGAATACCATCGTGCTTTACCCTATCAAAAGCCTTAGATATATCGAGAGCTACCGATCTAACCTCCCCCGTTTTGTCCAGTGAACAGTATATACGTTCAGAGATTACAGTTAGGATATCTGCTGCGGAACGAGCTTGCCTAAATCCATATTGTTTGTCGGTAAGGAGTTTAGGTGCTGTAAGGTGATGGACTAGAGCTTAATTAATTAAGGACTCAAATATTTTGGCGAAAAGCGGGAGAAGGTTAATGGGGCGATAATTTAATGGGTTAATTCTTTCTCCAGAATTCTTGAAGACTGGTACCACAGAAGCAGTTTTCCAGCAGTCAGGGAAGTAATATTCGTTACGGCATTTGTTGTAAAGTTTGGAGAGAACTGGAGCAATCTAAGCGGAGCATTTTTTTGAATAGCACAGTCGGGATGAGATCGGGTTCACATGCTTTTGAGGTGTCTAGGTTTTTATGATACCATGTAACTGAATCATCTAGTGTGGCGTCTGTCCGCAAAGGAAAGTCAGAGAGAGAGAGAGTGGTGTGCCAGGTCCAATGTGGAGTTTGAGTCCAACCGACTTGCAAGCAGGTTAGCCTTCTCGGTTACCATGCAAATAACCTCATGATTGTTTGATAGTGGGGGGATCGTTTACTGCCTAGTAACACTGTTGAAGATTTTCCAAAAATCACGGGTTTCTAATTTTTGTACTTCGATGCGTTTTCTGGCGGTTTCAGTGTATTCTCTCTTAACTGTCGCTATTTCTCTCTTACAATTCCTTCTAACTTCTATATACTTCTGTATGTTTGAACTGGTCTTATGTCGGTTGAATCTGCGGTACACATGCTGCCTTTGAGCAATGACAGCTGCAAAAGTAGACCATTGCGGAGAGAGAGGCTTGCTATAGAATTTCCGTGTTTCAGTTTCAGTCTTGAAACATTCAGTGGTCTCATTTGCACACTGTTCAGCTGGAGGAGAAAAGATATTTCCCCATGGGGCATCTTTGATGAAATCCCTGGTGGCTCCCCAGTCAGCCTTTTTGTAATATCTTGTTGTTTAACATCAAGAGATGAGCACAAGTACTACAAGTTCGAGATACAATATTTCTGCAATGGGACAGCTACTGAAGTTTTGTTGACAGCCGAAACATATTAGATTGGAGATTATTTTGCCCTGTTTAGGAAGAAAAAACAAGTGACAAATGCACCAACCCAGATGCAGCCATCATATTCCATGCATGGACGATTGGTGACTTTGTAGAGATCAAGGATACTGCTGGGTGTGAGTAGTTTTCTAACACGGTAGAGGGAGTCTATCTTAAATGTATTTGTTCAACTTTATATTATTGAAGAATGTTAATCTTAGAAGTTAGAACGATTAGCTTTCAGGTAGAGTGTTATTAGTCAGTGCAACCGGTTGTTGATAAAGTTTATTGAAATTTTTTAAAGGAAGGAAACTTAGTCTTGGTAGCATTTGCGACCTGTTCCACTACAGACTAGTAATTCTCTATGGTTTTAGTCGTTGTTTTGGATAATCGTACATTACTTTCCTCTCTCGTGTCTGTTAGTCTGTTATAGAGCGTGGGGTCATCAACAAATAAGAAGAAGAAGAAACCTTGAATGCGGAGACTAGAACGCATGATCCACAGGCACTAGCCAGACATACAGAAACTGCCACAGAGATAAAACACAAACAAGCACCACATGGAATCATGATAACTGAGACTGCAGAAGTTTAAATAAAGAGTCAAGGAGGATAATAAGCTCGTGAAGAAAGGGCACTACCCAGACCTCCGCTGGATTAGTGTGAAGGGGGATTTGAAACCTGAGGAGGCTTATTGCCACCCAAATTCCAGCGACAACCAATGGTCGCTACCAATTAAAAACCAATGGCAAACGGCTATTGCGACACCGCAAAATAATTTGTAAAGGTTATCGAAAGAGGTGGTGACTACTGAAAATCTGGAGTGACTCGTTGTCACTCAAACTCCAGGTAACACCACAGGTTGTTCTCAAAGGAAAATCTTTTATCTTAACCTGCGTGAAAACTCCTAGTGAGTTAATAATAATAATAATAATAATAATAATAATAATAATAATTATAATTATAATAATAATAATAATATCTATTTCGAACACTCACTATTAAAACAGACACATTAATATAAAGGCATGTCTACAATGTATCTGCACCTACGCATATTTAAATGCAAAAACATCAGTCAAAATGAACAAGTCTTCTCTCATTTTTTGCCAAAAGTAAGGTTATTATTTAGACAGCCATTCGTAACGATTTCTTGAACTATTCTGTAATTTTAGCTAACAATTTCATAAACAAATTGAATTTAACTTGAAAAGTCTGTCTAAAAAATATGACGGTCCGTAAACTGCACAAGCACTCTAAATGAATACATGTTCGTTTAGTTCGAATCACATATACAACCTACTATATATATATATATATATATATATATATATATATATATATATATATATAAGTAAATTCTTTGTACAGCAAAATGGAAGGAGAAATTTCAGAGGAAACATAATTTAATTTAAATACCAAAAAAACAAAAACCGGGCAGGTGGAATTATTAAAATTTCCTTAAGGCCTTATCGTCTGACCCTCTAAGAGGAAACGTCAGAATCATAAATTAAAAGCTAAGAATCGAATGAGGAAAGAGGGAAATTGGTTTCAGTTCGAAGACCAGTGAGAGAAAAAAAATATATATATATATATATATATATATATATATATAATTCTCACTGTTCAGGTGGTTTTAAATCAGTAAATATTTCCAACTGATGTTTCAAAATCTTTTGTCTACACAGGCTAGGTCGAGAGTTATTAATGACTAACGCCTCAATGATATTGAGATGATAGTTCGACCTCGCACTGTATAAAACAGAAAAGTACCCATCGGAATATTGGTCAGAACACCTATTTATACTAATCAGGTGATTACCGATGGCGGACTCATGAGCTTGGGAGTGTCCGGATGTTCTCGAAACCTGGTGTAATCGAATATCCCGAGGGATGTGTTGGGATATTCTCATTTCCAATCTTTGGGATGTCTTGCCAACGTAGTCAGCTCCACACTGACAAACAAATTTATAAACAACAGAATTCTTCTGAATGGTTGGCAAAACATCTTTACGAAAAGAAGAGAAAAAGGTTCGAGTTGTGTAAACTACTCTAAGCATAGTAGCTGGAAAACAACGTTGAGTAGCAGAAGAAATCCTTTCAACAATATGAAGGCCAACGGGACCTAACCATGGTAATTTTAAATAAATAGGACAACGTGATGGACCAATACGTTTAACACTATTAAATGTAGCAATTTTACGTTTAATAGTAGTTTTTATTATATTATAGGGTATCCATTGCTAAGAAAAATATTTGTGATTTCACCAAGTTCCGCATCAAGACGGTTTGGTGAACAAATCATGAGTGCACGATGTGTAAGAGCGCTAATGAGGTTTATTTTTCTAGACTGAGGGGCAAAGGAAAACCAATTAAGATAGAACCCTGTAAATGTAGGTTTTCTGTATACAGAGGTCTCAAACGTAGAACCAACTTTAGAAAAACGAACATCGAAGAATGGGAGAGAGCCACAGTCCTCGACCTCCATAGTAAATTGTAACGATGGATGCAAGTTGCAAAGAAGACGAAGAAACTGTTCAGCTTCACTCCGTAAGGGAAAGCATGCAAAAGTGTCATCAACGTAGCGTGTACAGAATTTTGGTTTAGTAATTTTGGAAAATAATTCGTTTTCCAAAAATCCAACGAAAATGTTGGCTAGCGAAGGACCAAGAGGGCTATCCATAGATATCCCATAAATTTGCCGGTACATAATGTTGTTGAAACTGAAGGAAACTGATTTAGTGGCAAGTTCCATCAGTTCAACGAAAATTCGTTCAGGAAATTGTGGAGATTTTGAGGGGCCACGATATAGATAGTCAGCACAAATACCAATGGTTTCATCCAAAGGTATATTAGTAAAAAGTCTATTAATGTCAAAGGAAGCCAAGAACTCGGTATTCTTAGATAAAGATAATTTGTGTATATGAGACACAAACTGAAAAGAATCAGAGATACAATGGACCGAATAAAAAGAAAGCACAGGTTTAAGAAGATCAACTAACCATTTCCCAAGTTCGTGTTGTGCAGAACCCAACATAGATAAAATGGGTCGCAAAGGAATGTTAGGTTTATGAACCTTGGGTAAACCGTACATTCTAGGCCTTTGAGAGCCAATGGGTCGGATTCTATCATAAATCTCCTTAGAAATAAACCCGCTTTTATAAAGTTGAAGAAATCTTTTCTGGATTTTTATTTCCATTCGAAAAGTGTCATCATGGCTTAAATCACCCAACCGGAGAAATTTATTTTTATCGTCCAAAATTTGTAACATTATATATATATATATATATATATATATATATATATATATATATATATATATATATATAATTTAAGATGTTTATATACGCCACAAAAACGAAGCCAAAAAATAATTTTCTAGAAACTGATGTTATAAACATTTTTTGTTATTGTTGCTGCTGCTGCGGCAGCGGCAGCGGCTGCGCTTGTTGCTTTTGTTGGACTTCTGCATATAACTCACAAAGATCGTAGTTCGAGATTATCTTCTATGTGCGGACACTTACATATTTTGTTGCACGTATTTCTTAATCTCATGGATTGAAGGTTATAACCCTGACAGATACAGCAGCAAGATTCGGTGATTGTATGCGAATCAGGAAAGTTTGATCCGGACGACACAAAGTAACGGAACTGGAAGCAACACTGCCACATTCACTTCATTCATCTTTGCATCCCCATGGAGAGGCGGAGCTAACAAGAAAGCGACGGATGCTGATCCTCCTGGATTTTAATCAGATCTGTGACATTATCACGCTGCAACTCTCTACCTTGTTGAATAAAGGTTGAAATTTAACGACGACGACGACGACGACGACGACGACGACGACGATGATGATGATGATGATGATGATGATGATGATGATGATGATGATGATGACTATTATCATTATTGTTGTAATAGTTGTTGAGCATCATTCGTTTATTCATTTAGTATGAATAGATGATAAGTGTTGGTATTCGTTTCCACGATATCTTTCTAATCAGAATTCTTTCTAGAACGAAACCAAATACATACGGAAGAGGCCACGTGAACGTTACCAACATCTCAATGTGAAAGTGTTCCTGTGGACCGAACCGGGTTCGAACTTGGCACACCCAGATTGTCAATTCGTGTCGTTAACCACTTGATGATGATGATGATGATGATGATGATGATGATGATGATGATGATGATGATGATGATGATGACAGTGGTGTATAACAACTTATATTTAATTAATCGTATGCAAAAATGTGTCTGCAATACTTACTGCGCTTCACCACAGTCGTAAAACAGACGAAGAAAGACATATTTTTTTACGAGAGCGATTTGTGAGAGGAGCCTCGTTTTTGATATTTCTGACGTAACGCGCCGATCGTTGTTCGTAGTCTATTAAAAACGAACGCTGCATTTCCGCTTTCTTTGTCCTACGCCATTTTATTTGCTATCGGCTGACACAATGGAACAAAGAAATCTTCGTGTTTGTCGTATTCACAAGAGCAATAATAAAAGAAATGAGGTGGAATTTCCTTGTATCATAAACAGATTTTTTTTAAAAGTCGCAATTAAGGTCGCCTTTGTTAAAGTATCCAACAGCCACTGAATGTGAGATTACAGAATCGGGAGGCTAAAAAGAAGAGACGAAGAAAAAAAACAGGAAAATAAATAAATAAAATACTCGGTATGTCATGCTTGTATAAGTCGACGACTAAGTAATTTTCAAATATTAATTGCGATATGTCTGCTCTTCCATTCACTTTGCCAGTCTATAATTCAACGACATCTTTCTAAACAGTTTTGCCATGTCTCACTTAATCGAAATTTTCTAACCACCTGCCTATTTACTTCCGTTTTTCATCGTGTATGGCGAAATTTCTAGGAATGATTAAATTCACAAGCGACCACCAGTCACAATCATATCCTGGTCAGAGAAGATGATTTTGACAAAGTAAGATTTTAGTTTTTCCGTGTCGGCGTCCTTCCATGTACAGTGGCTGATATCCCCAGATGGTCACCCATTCAGAAGATAACAAAAAAAAGGGAACGCAAAAACGCTGTATTCAAGAGTTTATAACACAACGTCGCTTAACCAGTGATCAAACAAGGACTGGTGTGTCAAGTTGTTTATGAACGCATGCGGTTATATCAAATTCTTATCATTTAAAATGTGAACTCTGTTTCAACTGAATTGACTAAAACGGGAATAGCTTTATTAGGTTGGTGCAAAAATAATGTCGTTTTTTTACGTTCAATTTCATGTCAAAAAACGACATTAGTTTTGCACTAACCTAATAAAAAATGAAAAAATATATAAAGGTTATAGTCCTTTGGTTTGTACGTTTTTTTACTTTTAGCTGGACATACGCACGCACAGACATTTCCCCTTAATATAATAGATGATTCCAATAAAAAAGGGTGGAATAAACAAAACGTTGAATTTCTAAACAGAAGATTACTAACAATAATGTAATACAAAAGCATTGCCTGGCCTTGAGATAAATATCTTAAAATGTTTGGCTGTGCATGTGTTAAAATAACGTTAAAACCGGAAATAGCCATGTGATGTAAAAACAAAGTAAAATAGAGGAAAATTCAATTCGCAAGTTAAGTTAAAGATTACAGAAAGTCCGAAAGTATGTTTAGCAAAGAAAAAATGAAAATCCGCTTCTTTTGGTCTGTAATTTGACTGTACTAAGGTGCTGTTTTCCAAAGTTCTTCTGTGAAGTGATCGCGGGAAGCTCATGTAACTTGTATATATAAATATTGAGAAGCATGACGTGATTGAAGACATGTGCAGTTTTTGTATGTTGTTTTTTTTTTTACATTGGTGCAGTTTCGAGGAAAGAGTAAGACATAAATATCTCAGCTGCCACATCACCCCTACGACTATATGTTACATAAGGAGGTTCATGTCTGAATGAAAAGTTTGATTGACACATTTAAGACTTAGAGATGACCTCACTCAGAAGTCCTGAACCTTGTAATTTCGCGGCGAAAAATTTCGGTACTTAGTCGTTTACGGACTGTGTTAAAATATTGATACTATTATGTAGAAAGCAATTTTTAACAGGAGGGGTATTTTTTAACTGCTCTGTACTTTCACCTAACAATTTAATAAATAAAAGATATAAAAAGTGAATTTCATATGAAAATTCTATCTAAAAGTAGCACGGCCCGTAAACTGCACCAACACCAGATTTTCATCTGTTGGCTGGCGATACTTCAAGCAAGAAAAGGGTATTTGAGCCACGCTCTCTATGTGTGGCTCGAGGGTTCAACACAAACAATGTTAATATATGTAGTGACCCGGTCTCTCTCTCTCTCTCTCTCTCTCTCTCTCTCTCTCTCTCTCTCTCTCTCTCTCTCTCTCTCCATATATCTTTTCTCTCTATCTCAGAGTGGCAAGTTATTTGTTAAAGCGTGAGTGAGTGAGAGGGAGGGAGGGAAAAAGAGAGAGTGAGAGAAAAGGAGGAAGGTCTCTCTCTCTCTCCCTTTCTCTTTCTCTCTTTCTCTCTCATTCGCGGTTTAACAAGCAACTTGATATTTTTGCGACTATACATTTTTAAATAGACTTTTATATATTTCATCATCGGCGTCCAAGAGATTTTGCAGTTTTAACAAAAGGGCTACAAAATATTGTGGGATTCACAGAAGCAATATATTACATATGAAAGGTGTCGTTGTGGAATTTCCACAGGTCCCGTTAGTAGTGAATAAATACTATAGCGTCATACCCGTATATCACTTATGAAATATGTAATGAAATTCACGATTATTTAATCCAACTATATTTGTTTTAGTTTGGTTTGGTTGTTTTATTTTTTATTTTTTGTTTTTTTTATAACATTTTCACCCCAAACAAGGCACATCGCTAATTTGATGTAGGGGGTTACTATCAGGGACATAAGCTACAGGGGTACTATGTAGGGATTTGGGCAGTAAGATGTCGGTTCACGTTAAACTTGAACTTCTGCATGTCAGTACAGTTAGGGAAGCAGGGTCCCGGAAGAAAATTCCAAAGTCTAGCGGTTCTGTCGAAGAAACTACTGGAGTAGAAGGCTCTTTTACATCTAGGGATCTCTACTGTGACAGGGTGGGATTTAGCTGATTGTCGGGTTTGTCGGGGGTATTTATGTCGAAGGCGTACAAGTGCTTGCAGTTCGTCAGAGCATTCACCGTTAAAGTACTTGTAGAACAGGCAGAGGGATGCAACATTTCATCGATGGGACAGAGGCTGAAGCGTAGATGACAGTTCAGGACCTATTTGGTTGGCGACTCTCTTTTGAACCTTGTCCAGGAGCGAGAGACTAGTAGCAGATGCACCAGCCCAAATATGGCAACAATACTCCATACATGAGCGAATGATGGCCTTATAGAGGTACAGTATACTTTCAGGCGTAAATAGTTTTCTAGAACGGTAGAGAGAGTCCACCTTCTTCGCAGTTGCCTTGGCAATGCTCTCAATGTATTTATCCCAGTTCATTGTACCCTGTAAACGTTAGGCCGAGGAGTTTAAAATATGTACTTTCAGATAAGGAGTCTTTGGCCATTGCTATTGGTGGTAGAGAAGCTTTCTTGTAATTATTGAAGGAAACAAGTTTAGCCTTGGCAGTATTGAACGTGACCATCCATTTTTGTCCCCACTTCTACAAACATTTTTCGGATACAACGGAAATCTTACATCAAGAACTACAGCAGTAATTATTACGTTTTATAAACGAGCTAATCTAGTTAATCGTTGATTGTAAATTTGATTCTCAGCAGGTGCTCTAATCGCCTGACCTTGTGTAAACCTAAGCTGTAAAATTTGTATTACTTGGATGAATTGGGGTTTTTGTTTTTTTTCATTTTGAATGTTAATTTCACAACATTTTGAATGTTAATTTCACAACATTTTGAATGTTAATTTCACAACATTTTGAATGTTAATTTCACAACATTTTGAAGATTGAACCGTAAACCTCCAGAAGAGTGTCGTCCATAAAGGAATTTTACTTAGTATCTATTACGCCACGAGAAATCTCTATACTGACTAAATAATACTCTCCCAGACGGGTCCAATAATATGGGAAGCTCTAAGGAAGATTTAGTTGTTTCTTGTTAGTACATAGATTTTCGAGCAAAAAAACAAAAAGCAGGTTCGAACCTGTAACATACCAGACGAAAAAAAGTGAAACACTACATCCGGCCTTACTAACGTGCCTAACGTGACTGTGACATCATAGGTGGTCGAAATAACGCCTTTTATGCGACGTCAAGAGTTGAATAACTTGCAAAAAATATATTTCTTTTTTTTCTCTTTTTTTTCTATCTACCGCTATCTTCTACAATTTTATCTCATTCTCTATGTTGCCTTTATTTACATTTTGCGACAATATTTTTATCGTTAAATCATTTTCTCTCTCTTTTATATCCATATATTAGTGTAGGGACGATTGAACGGAATCGGAATTGGGAGTCGGTAAAAGCGGTACTTTTATCTGAATTTCTGTTTGCGTTCCGATGCCAAAAACGATTCTTTTAATTGTCTTTTTGATTTAATTTTCTTTAAAACAAAATCTTTCACTGTTGATAGTAATGATAAAATTACGAATATTTAAGTATTTTAAACTTCCAGTAAAACTAAACTCGATAGATTACCCCATCCACACACATGTATTTTTATGTTTGAGAAAATATCCGCACCATTGACATGTATTTTTACGATATACATGAAAAAAATTCCACATTATAACTAAATATTTAGACATTTATATAGAATAGGAACTGGAATCGGGAATTTGGAAAGAAATTGGGAATTTAGTACGTAATCGGTTTATGTATCGGAATCAGGAAAAATATTAGAATAGCCCCAACACTATTATATATATATATATGTGTTTTAAAAATAATAAATAAATAAAATGTGATTGGTGTATATATATATATATATATATATATATATATATATATATATGTGTGTGTGTGTGTGTATATATATATATATATATATATATATATATATATATATATATATATCTTGTGTACAAAAAGTTGTTAGATGAGACAAGTCATTGGTACCGTCGGTTTCAAGCCCGATAGTTAGGACCGTTTAAGATATCCTTATCAAACTCTCTTCAGCCAATATTCGTCTATTTTATAACCGGAAGTGTGAAAGATATATATCACGCGAGTTCACGTTTAACTCTCGTTTTGTTACCACCCCCCGTATTTTTATCGGATGGTGATGATTTCTTTAACTTTAAAATTTGAATTATTTAAATTTAAAATCTAATTTCGATTGAAAATTTATTTATATATAAAAAAAAATTTCCAATATATAAATCGATTTTAATTTGAACTAAATTTAATTTAAAAATCTATTTTTTTATATCAAATAAACATTTTTTCACGTTCCATTCTTATTCAACACTCTCCTTCACTTTCTATCTCTTTTTCCCTTTCTCTCTTTATTTTCTTTCTCGCTTTTTTCTTCTACTCCTTCTATTTCCGTTTTTCTTTTTCTTTATTCTTCTGTTTCTTTTTTCTTTCTCTTCTTTAGTTTCAACGCATTCAAATCACACGAAAATATCTCCTGCCTACTAAAGAATTTTCTTTTGGAGGCGTCCACCCTGGGGGCAGTTGCCCACGAGTGTATTTCAAAGCAAACCTATTGCAGTTCATCGAAATCCATTAATAAATAGCACATGCTAAGAAAGTACTTTACCTGACAACTTATTTATATGAGAATATTTTGTCAGATAACTTTGCGAAAAGACAAAATCCAATAAAAACAAACATTTCACAAAATGAATATAAAACAAAAAAAAATACAAAAAGAATCAACTCAAGGGAAAATATGTGTGTTTAATGTTTTATTAGGGTAATAGATACTGGGGCCAATCTATCTCATCTGTCTAATACGATAGACAAATGAGATATCCTATTAGATAGGCAGATGAGATGGATCGGCTGAAGAAAGCTTAATATTAAAAATTAAAGCGGTTCCTTATTATCAGGTTTAAAACCGCGGGTATCGATGGCTTATCTTATCTAAACTTCTGAAAATAAAAAAATATAGCTATTACGTCATTTTTTCCTTATAAAAGAACACTCTGCTAGAATTATTTTCCCCAAAGCATAAGTATATATATATATATATGTATATATATATATGTATATATATATATATATATATATATATATATATATATATATATATACCACAAAAACGAACTTACCTCGTTCTTCAAACGGCTTGCTCATATCCCGCTAAAAATTGTCTAATCTGAATAGGATCCGTGAGATTCCAGAGCAAATCACCTGTTCGTAACCATTTTAGTTTCTTCTATTAATCATCAGCCGACCCCTGCAAGACGCACAGGCAGTTTCTCCCCCTCGTTTTTTATTTGAGTCATGATGTGGCAGTAGTATTTTTAACGAAAAATTATTCAAAATTACGTTATGAGATCTTGTGTTTAAAAATGGCGAAGTCTTAACATAAATGGAGATAAAGTCAGTTTATCATACTGAATTGGTCGCACAACTCTTTCGACATAAACACATGGATAATAGGATAAATTCTATTTTTACTTGTAACTACTTTTTCTGTTGGATAAGTTTTCGTAATCTTTGGAATTTATGCTAATTTCGACATGACACGTATGTACGCCATGATATTTTCATCTGAAATGCGTTGGTTTGAAGGAATATCACTTTCAAATTCTCTACGAATACTATATCTTTTATAGAATATGTTTTATATGATACACTAGTTCAGTCTAACAGAAATAAGTATAATTAAACCAATTTGGTTGTATTTTATCAACCTAGTTTATTATCACACACATAAATCACTAATATACAGGTTTATATTGAGGTAGGTGCTGCTTGTTAGCCTTGAAAGGCAGCCCATCTAGGGGAAAGAAAAATACTGGTTTCAAATGTCTACTTCCTACAAGGCCCCAGGAATAAACCTCGAAGAATAATCCAAAGTAGAGCCTCTAAAAGAGTTCAGCTTTACCTACAATTTGATTGGACAATATCATGCGGGTGCGTAGGTGCCAAACTGTGATAGCTTTGCTGTCCCTTCGGGTCCATCAGCGACATGGAGACGGATGTGCATGCTACGTGGGAATAGCCTGTCCTTCATATAACACCGCCAAACGAGAAAAATGTATCACTCTGTCCGAGATTCACCGGGGGAGGGGGTTACTATTAATACTATTTTTATTGAAATAAATAAAGACAGGCAAAATATTGTTTTAGCATTTATTAATCACATTTTTAAATGTCTTATTTTTTTCTGCTAACGCATAAAATATAATTGTTTCTTCGTGATTTTACGATGACTGTTATGTGACTTTTTTGTGATTGGTGTTAAGCCCCACTCTTATCCAATATGTCGTTCATTAATCGCATTCCGCCTTTCTCTCGCTCTCTTTCTCTCTCCTTCTCCCTATCATTCTCTCTCTCCATATATATATATATATATATATATATATATGTATATATATATTTATATATATATACATATATATGTATATATATAGAGAGAGAATATATAGAGATAGATAGATAGATAGATAGATAGATAGATAGATAAAAATGGCGTAATGGAAACATATTATAAAGTATTTACGGCTTCTCTTCCAATTTTCGGATTTTATTCATATCAAAACGCACTTTATTTCCTTTTTGATGGATTGATTGTTGCTATTCCTTCTGATGAGTTAAGGGCAAAATAGATTCACTAATTGATATAAGAATTAAGTGATTGATTTTGTGCTATGAAACAGATACTTTCAAGAATTGTAAATGTCAACTAAATTAAAGGAATAAATTGTAAGATGGTCAACATCATGAACTTTGGAACATAGACTTTTGTCATTCAGAACAATCACGGTGATACACCGGTTCTCGTCAAATCGACGAAGTTAATAAACGCTGCCCCTTGCCAATATCAGATGCGTGTCCACTTCGAACTACTAAGGCACTACATGTATATGGAAGGGCAGGCGAGTCGTCCTGCTTGCCAACGTGTGTAGTTGTGGCGTGCACACACATTAACAGCCATATGAAAAGATGATGGAGTTTACCAAACTCGGACATCTCGACTGTTGTCACAAAATGATGATGATGATGATGATGATGATGATGATGATGATGATGATGATGATGATGATCTATCTATCAGTCTATCTATCTCGCTCTCTCTCTTTGTTTACAAACGGTGGAATCGAAGCAAACGAAGAAATGAGATGAAAAAGACTTAAATAACCCTTACAAAGAAAAGGAAATATTAACGCAGAGTGTTACACTATTTAATTCATAGTTGACGTCTTAAAAAAGAAAGAGTGAGTGGAAAGTGATAAATTTCATATTTTGTCATTTTATTTTAATATTCAACTGTTTTTTTTTTTCAAACTCACTTTTGATGATTCAAACATTTTACCGTTTCTCTCTGTATATTTGTGTGTGTTCACGAACTGCTCCTCGTGTCGAAGCCTCATAATCACATACATATTTCAAAACATATTTTTAAAATAAATTAAGTTAAAATATTTGGAAAATTATATTTCGTATTGATTCAAGGAGCTACAACAATGCCATGGAATTTTCGTTTGTAATGGAAATCACTAAAAAAAGAAAATACAGGATTTACATAATTTTATTTGTGACTTGTTGTGTATAGAGGTAGAATAGGCATTATCCATTTCATCATGACTGTCATATCTGGAATCGAAAATTCGAACCGATGTTAATCAAAAATAAATCCCCAATTATTTTAGGCCGCATATATTTGGCGGAATTTTAATTTTTATTCACACAAAAACATTTTGAATTTGTTATTTGTTAAATATTTTTATAGTATAGCTATATTGAGATAATCCTACAGTATATTGTTCAAGTGTTTGTATGTTTGCATGTGTCGATGTATGATTAATCCAATATTTTAAAATACAGTATATATATATATATATATATATATATATATATATATATATATATATATATAACTACTTCATTTACTCACATAAAATTAATATACAAAAGTATAAATTTATGCTTAAACTTATCAGTATAATTAAACCAAAGTATATATATATATATATATAAAGTGATGGTTGTGTAGTTCCAACGAGAGAAAAAATGTATATTTAAAAGAGTGTAGCCATCAACAATTGTGGATTTTTCAGCCTTTTATCATATTTTTATTTTAAAATATTTTTATAACGCGTTTCAAGCAGTGTTTCGCTCTTTTCAGATATTTTCGTAAAAAGTTTTTTTTAAATTAGAGTTTGAAATGTTATTTTTACTGATACTAAATGTGTTTTTCAGATGTATGTGGTTTCAGACATTCTATCCCCAACAGTAGGTGTTGGTAGTGTCCAGTCAGAGTTAATTTACAAAGAGGGGGCTTTTGGTCCATTTGGTGAAGGTTTTTATGGTTTTTTATGACTTTTTTGATATATAGCACACACTCATATACACTCACACACACATACACATACATACATGTACATATACATATACACACGCATACGCACGCAGGTATATACACATATACACACGCATATACACAGAAATATATCTAGGAGCATACATATATACATATATACATACCCACCTATATACTCACCCACGTACTCACACACATCCACCCACTAACATATCACACACATATTAGTTATTTTTTTTGTCTTTCCCAATCAAAACACACATGCATACATGTACTTAATCATTCAAACATAAGTACACGCATACACACAAAACTCAGAATATATTAGATCTTACATTTAGACCCATTGTAGCAGAACCAGCCTGTCCGACAAACAGACTTAGCAACTTAACAGACATCTTATTACAACTTTTCACAGATCAAGTTAAGAGCTACATAAGAGACGACATTCACTTTCTTACTACCTTACCACATACAGTAGAAAACGGGGCACTATTAGTTACATTTAACTTTAGCAGTTTATATAGTAATATATCCCATGAATTAGGAAAAGAAGCAATAACATTTTGGATCAACAGAAACGCACAAACACTGCACCCTAGATTCACAAAGCAATTCATTATCGATTATATAGACATAATCCTAAATAATAATTCCTTCAAATTCAACAATGGCAACTACATCCAAACACTAGGTACAGCAATGGGAACGAAAATGGCACCGACTTACGCAACCCTTACATTAGTCTACCTAGAAGAAACCTTATATGAAAAGATAGAACAAAAATTTGGCCAAAGCACTAAAAAAACTGTTTATAGAATCCTGGAAAAGATACCTTGATGACTGCTTCATCCTGTGGAAATCCACATGGGGAGGGGACATCACAGACTTACACACCATACTCCAGAACCTACACCGAAAAATTAAATTCACCATAGAACTAAGCTCTACAGAATTACCCTTCCTAGATATACTGATAAAGAATGAAGACAATAACATTATCACAGACATTTACCGCAAACCTACAGAAACCCAACAATACCTACACTTTAAAAGTCACCATCCTAAAAGCTGCATAAAAGCCATTCTCTATATCTTAGCACGTAGAATCTGCACCATAATCACGGACAAAAAGCTTCGGACAATCCGACTCAAGGAACTACAAATAAATCTAAGAATAAGAAAATACCCACCACAACTTATAGACAAAGGGATCCAACTTGCGATAAATACACCAGTAAAAGATTTGAGAACCCCTAAAGACCGAAACAAAGAACAAATCCTAACATACATTTCCACAGACAACACTAACAACCCAGAGCTTTTCACAGAGATAACAAAACCCTCGTCCTACTTAACCAAAACAGCAAACTAAACAACTTCCTTAAAACAACAAAAATAATAAAAAGTAAACGCCAACCCAAAAACCTAAAACGCATTCTTACTTCATCCAAACTCAATCAAGACACAAAAAAAGGAGTCTGCAACATAATATTAAAGGGAAACACATACACATTCACGAACCCCATACAAACATTCAAAATTTAAAAAAAAACTAGATTGCCCCTCAAAAAACGTGGTCTCTGTAATAAAATGTGCAGCATGTGATAAATCCTACATAGGCGCCACAAAAAAAGAATCTTAGTAATAGAGTAGTCCTACACCGATCCAACATCGAAATCGCTGAAAATAGACACCTGCATGTATCACAGCATATACACACATGCAGTGGAGGCAAATTCGAGATAATGCCCATCTTCCAAACTGACAACTACCTCTACTTACTAACACAAGAAAAAAAACTTCATAGCAAAGTTCAACCCCGCTTTGAACATCTCTCAATAATCATACACATAAATAGGCAAAACACAAAATACACTTACACGCATACATACTTAGCTAAATGTACACTCTCACACACGAAACAAAACAAGCACAATAAAGCATGCGCATACTTTCACGGGCGCGCACATCCATATCCAGTATAATACCATTTCTCTAAACTAAACAAACAATTAGAAATTATACGTGTGTATATGTATGTGTATGTGTATGTACACACATATGTGTGTATATATATGTGTGTATGTGTATATATGCATGTATGTGTGTGAATGTGTGTGCGCGTGTGTGTGTATATATATCATCTGTTATCTATCCTCCATCTTGTTTGTGTGTGTGCGTGCACTTATGTTTGGGTGACTGAATACATGTACGCATATGTGCTTGGATTAGGACAGAAAGAAAACTTCAACCAATTATAATTCAACGCGTTATAAAAATATTTTAAAATAAAAATATGATAAAACGCTGAAAACCGCACAATTGTTGATGGCTACACTCTTTTAAATATATATATATATATATATATATATATATATATATATATGGGTGTGTGTGCGTGAGTGTGTGTGTGTTAAATCATGTTTTAGAACTAAAAACTCATCGTTATATCAAGTTTCGCCATATACGTGAAATGCCGAAATAATCACAAGAAAATATAGTCACCATTCAAACAAGTCGAGAAAGAGAATATGTAAGGAAGAAGGGCAACTCAATGTTTAAAAATATTTCTATTTCATTAGAAAATTAGGAAAAGATGCTATCGCTTTTTCTTAGTTAGCATATTTCTCATTGTTAATAAAAATATTGACTTCTTCCCCAAATTTAAAATGAGGCCAAACTGCATCATATTCAAATTGCATCATATTCAAATTGCATCATATTCAAATTGCATCATATTCAAACAGCATCATATTCAAACAGCGTCATGTTCAAAAAGCATCATATTCAAACTACATCATATTCAGCCGTCAATTTGCCATAAAGCAATCATCCGATATAAACTCGATTTGCAAGTTGATTTTCTACTCTGTCGCTCAGGTGTCGTGAATAAGTTTTTTAATGTCTTGATAATGTTTAGGGATAACTCCTTTATGTTTAGGGCTAACTTATGCGCCAAAACTAAAATAAACGAGTCTCCTGAAAAAAAGATTATGAGATAGATAGGTATTTAGATAGATATAATATGATTGGATGCTCCACAACTGGCATTTTAGGGACCGCCGCCCCGTCGACCTCACCTTTGAATGCTACTGCTGTCAAGGGGGGCGGAATGCTCTTCGTGACACCTCTCCGGAGCTAAAGACTGCAACTGAGTCATGCATCTTTCAGGAAAATAAAACTAGAATAGTAAATAGCTAAGAACGCCTCTTCTGTGATGAAAAAGTAGTAGAAAAGAGAAAAGCCAATTAGGATTATCGTCAGGATTGTGCTGTCCTTTTTTACTTCCGGCTTCGGTTATTCATTTCGCTGGATAATCAAACATAAGAAAGCCATTCTTAACGGGAGAAAGAAGAGCTTTCACGTCATCTGAATGGAAGATACTCATCAATCAGAAAGGACGATATTTTGCTTGTTACCGTCGCCTCGTCTGCGAAGTAGAAACTGAAAGTTAAAAGGAAAGAAGGCAATATTTACTATAACCTGATTTTGTACTTTTTCAATGCAGAAAAAGGTGCTCTGCTAAACACGTTCGCAGACGTGATTGCAGTGTTCAGTTCTTGGGCGTATCTACCTCTGATATGATACAACGCCGGGCATGTTTGATATTTTAATAGAAATGTTGTCATGTTACCAAATCTTGATAATGTTGTGAGGATAGCGATCGTATAGTTGTGAAACTAGCAGCAAACAAGATGAGGTTCAAAACGTGAAAACAATGGCATCAGGTGGATTAAAGAACGTTCGGGACGTAAAGAGAGAGAGAGAGAGGGGGGGTATAGAGGTGCTCGCGTGTGTTTAGGTTGGGTTTTTTGCGTTTAGGTTGGGAAGTAACGAGAAGGGAGAGTGGCGCTTTCTATTTTCTTCCTTTTTTAAACGATCACATTCATTAACCTGGCGAAACCACTTCCAAAGAATTTATCGCTTTGAAGAGCAAAGAAACGTAGTACGAATGTGCCACAAGCTTTTATGTAATCACCTTTCGTCTTCCCACCACCTATGAACATGTCTCATTTCATAAAAACAAAAGACCTACACACACATGCATATATATGTGTGTGTGTGTGTGTGTGTGTGTGTGTGTGTGTGTGTGTGTGTGTGTGTGTGTGTGTGTGTGTGTGTGTGTAGTGTTACGTGTGTCACTGTCTACAAATCTTTCCATGTTTACACGAAAACTCAAAGGCATAAGGAGAGGCACACACACTCACATATATATATATGTATATATCTACCAATGATATATATATATATATATATATATATATATATATATATATATATATATGAGCAAAGAGTTAATAAAACATGTTAAAAACACTTTGAAATGAGTTAAAAACATATTTAATCTGAAAAGGAAACACTAGATAAATGGATAGTCCTTAATCCGCGGAGTTTCGAAGAAATACTCTCCTTCTCATCAGAGGGTAGGAATTAGCAAAATGCGGGATCGGATTTTGCATGCAGAAGTATTTGATGAAACAACAAGTAAGTCAAAGATCTCACTTGAAAACAAAATAAGTTAAGCAGAGGGAATATGGTAAAGAAAAAGGTGATTACACATGAATGGACAGTTTGGTGGAAGATAAAAAATCCAGTGACGGTAAAATCCTAATGTAAAACTTCAAGAAAGTTATTTCCCTCGAAATATATTATGGAGCACTAGATCACTATGTCGATGTTTCAATTTTTTAAGTAAGATTTACTAGTGTAAAAAGATAAAATACATAGTTCTTCACTTCTGTGGCCCTCTTTTCTCAACATTAGAACGTTCCATTTCTTGCATCGTAACAATGTAACTTCACTAAATACATAAACGTTTAACATAAGTATCTCATTCGATTGATTAATAATAAAAATATGAAGCGGAAACGACAATGCTGTAAAAGTTGGAACATACGTAATTTAACGTTTAATAATAAGTTTTAAAAATGTTCAAGAACTTTAAACCTCGATAAAGATATCAGGGCAAAACTGCTGATTTCAAATATCTGTGGCTAGTTTGACTCTAGATCGTTTAAGACATGCATTCACAAATTCATATAGGAAGGCGTATATATATATATATATATATATATATATATATATATATATATATATATATATATATATATATATACTAGCATTTCAGCCCGGCGTTGCCCGGGTGTTTGGAGGTGGATGCTGAGCAAAAAAAAAAGAGTAAATTTTTTTTTTTAATTTGACCCCTATTATGACCCCTTAAAATTTATAGTTTCGGGCTCAAATCACTTTATTAAATTAGATCCAGGTTCAAGGAACCTATATCTAAAGTTTCAAGTGTCTAGACCCAAAATTGTCGGAGGAGTTTGGTAGAGTTCTAAAAGGTCAAATCGTTGAAATTTGACCCCTTAACAGCCAAATTTCTGGCTGACACCCGTCACATCGATTTTCCCAAATCTCAGTACTCGGTATTTCAAATTTCGAGTCTATAGACTAAAAATTGACAGAATTATTGCGTAGGGAAATGTACACAGACAGACAGACAGACAGACAGACACGTTCACTTTTATAGATAGATAGATAGATAGATAGATAGATAGATAGATAGATAGATAGACAGATAGATGAAACAAAAATATATACGTATACATAAATATATATGGAAACGATTTTGTGTTCATTGTAAGCTTTTTACGCAAATATTTCGCAAGTATAAATCATGTAGAATATCTGCATGAATATAATTACCCGTAATAGTTAACTAAAGGTGATCACCCTATAAGAAAACTGAAAAAACTAATAGGGAATTAATTAAAAATGAATGTTTAAAAGAATATGCAAATTAGTTAGATCTTTTGCTAATGAATGCAATTC
>NC_136482.1:115551608-115621608 GCF_053919585.1 Euprymna scolopes | reverse complement strand
AGAAAAGGACATCTCCTACGATGCTACGAAGTCTATTTTGAACTCTATCAAGGCAGGTCAAGTCCTTTCTAGCAGCTCCTGTCCAGATGTGGCAACAGTATTCCATCCTTGGACGTACCTGGCTCTTATATAGATAGAGAATAGCATCAGCAGTGAGATATTTACCGGATCGATAGAAAGATCCCACCATTTTTCCAGCGGCCTTCGCAACAGATTTGATGTACGTGTTCCATTTAAGATTAGGAGTAATGGTCAAGCCCAGAAGCTTGTCAAAACTTGAGGCCTCCTGAAGACGAGAGCCATTCATTTCAATTGATGCCAGATGTGGATCAGAATGTTGATGATGTAGAGAGAGAAGCTTGGTTTTAGATGCATTAAAAGTAACCAGCCACTCCTTTCCCCATTGTACTACGTGGTCAAGATCAGAGGAGAGAGAATTGGAGAGAACTTGGTCGTTTACTGTCTTAGATGTGATACCATAAATGGTAGTGTCGTCAGCATAAATGTCTACAAATGATGTAAGGATGTGATTTGGAAGATCATTAATGTAGATCAGGAAAAGAGTTGGGCCCAGGATGGACCCCTGAGGGACACCGACATTAATACTGTGAGCTTCTGATTTTTGCCCCTCAACTACTACTCTTATGAACCTATCAGAAAGAAATGATTTAATAATTGAGAAGACATTTCCAGCTATACCATAGCTAGAGATCTTATGAAGTAAACCTTTATGCCATACCCTATCAAAGGCCTTAGATATGTCAAGAGCAATTGCCCTAGAAAGATTGCCTCCGTCGAGAGATTTGCTAATCCTATGAGATATAACTGTAAGCACATCTGCTGTAGATCTAGCAGAACGGAAACCATATTGAGTGTCACTAAGAAGGTTATTTTTGTTGAGATGGTTGATTACTTCTGTATTTAACACAGATTCTAGCAACTTACTCATGACGCAAAGGAGACTTATTGGTCTGTACTGAGATGGGGATGAGCGATCACCTGAATTCTTAAATACAGGGCATACTGATGAACTTTTCCAGGGAGATGGAAAACTATTCTCCTTAAGACAACGTTTAAACAGTTTTGTAAGTATGGGCGCTAGTTCAGGTTGAAGTTTTTTGGAATTGGAATATCGTCAGGGCCAGTTGCTTTACTGGAATCAAAGTTTCTGATTAGCTTGGCAACATCACGTACAGATATACGTATATCACATAGCGTGTTTTCTGATACAGGCAAAGAATTCGGAGTTGAGTTGACAGAATGGGATAATATGTGGCAAAGGTAAGAAAACAAAATCACACGAAAAAAAAAACGACCAAAGAAAGAAAGATAAATGCACATATTATTTAATTAATTATTGGGCAATGACGGATGGTCCTGCTAGTCTCAATAAAATTCGAGAATATTATTTTCTAGTTTAGAGATCTACAAATTCTAGCCCCAATTTCTTTTTATTAAAAATTATTTAGAAATAACATCTCCTTCTGTTTAGTTAGATAATGATTATTGACTGTGTGTGTGTTTTTTTTAATTTACATTCAACTAGAACCTAAATACGAACGGTCTTAATGTGGAGTTACCCCTCTTTCCTTATATCAACATGGCGACTTATACAACTGAAGAAGGTCGGAGGTTACATCGACCGAAATGTTGTGTAAATAATACTCAAGATAAGAATATTAGTCGATTTATCCAAATAATACAAACATACAAGCTTGTTGTTGAACGCATATCATAAATCAGACAGACCAATAAAATCCTACTTTGTGTCGACTGATCATCTTGTGACTGAGGCATTTCATCCGTGATATTCTCTATCGAAGACAGGGGCATTCTCGCTTAAAATTACACTTTCACGATAATCGAAAAGAAAATAATATTCTCGAATTTTATTGAGACTAGCAGGGGCATCCGTCATTGCCCAATAATTAATTAAATAATATGTGCATTTATCTTTCTTTCTTTGGTCGTTTTTTTTTTTTTTCGTGTGTTTTTGTTTTCTTACCTTTGGCACATATTTATCCCATTCTGTCAACTCAACTCCGAATTCTTTGCCCAGTATACAGTACGCGCCATAAAAATACATTGAGATTTTAACTACCAGGTAATACGGCGTTAAAACACTCTTGCCCTGCCAAGGTTATTGGACACTTTTAGATTAGCATATACAACTCAACAAAATGTAATGCTGTATTTTTTATTGCATTTCTCCCGGTTGTACGGCATAATAACGTTGACACGCTGGTTCCTGCGGGATCACCGAAGTTAAGCAATGTTGGACCTTGTCAGACCATTTGGGACTTCCAGATGCTATATGTGCTCTCCGCTTATCTCGGCATTTTTTCCAATCGTCCTGGAATTTTCCTCGCCACTGGACTCAAACAGTGCTGATTCAGGTGAAGTGTGGTTAGAGATTGCAAAACCCTTGCCTTACAAATTACACGCGCAGCTACCACTACAGGGGATATCCTTTGTCTTTCTAGACTGAACGGAACCATAGATTGCTCCCGGCCAACACAGAAATTATTGTCTAGAATAAAACCCTGTAATCAAACATATTGAAGTTTGTCTTTCAAGTCAAAGCGATGCCCAAATATACCTATGGTATCATAGATATTGAAGAATTTTGTATTAACGTATACCATTTACCAAATGTAATATTGTAATATTAATTGTATTGCTTAACTGGCAATACCAAGTTGTAAGCATAATATGAAACACTAGATCAAAACACTATAAAGTCCTTAGGCAAAGCGGTGTTTGAACACATCTTTCATTAATCCATATTATTTACTCTAAAAATACGGTATTATTAGTACTTCTTTGGGGAATATCAAGACTCGGCAATTTTCGTTCCAAATTACTACATAAAAACATTAAAACGCCGCTGTAAATGTCAAACCCATTTGATGAATTCTACTCCAGTTGCCTAATGTTTATTATTATTTTTATTATTATTATTATTATTATTATTATTATTATTATTATTATTGTTATTATTATTAATAATATTATGTTTATTATTATCATTAATAATAATAATATCATTGTTATTATTATTATCATTATAATAATTATTATTATTATTAATATTGTTATTATTATTATTATTAATATTATTGTTATTATTATCATTAATAATAATATCATTGCTATTATTATCATTACTATTATTAATATTATTGTTATTATTATCATTATCATTATCATTATTATTATCATTATCATTATTATTATTATCATTATTATTATTATTGTTATTATTATTATTATTAATATTGTTATTATTATTAATATTATTTTTATTATTATCATTAATGATAATAATATCATTGTTATTATTATCATTATTATTATTATTATTATTGTTATTATTATTATTATTGATATTATTATCATTAATAATAATAATATCATTGTTATTATTATTATCATTATTATTATTAATATTATTATTATTAATATTATTATTATTATTATTATTATTATTATTATTATTATTATTATTATTATTATTATTATTATTATTATTTATCCAAGCCCACGCCGAATAAGAATATACTAGCTTTGTCGGTGAGTGTTATGTAGCTTTTGTTGACTTTTAGTTGCACACAGAAAGAGACAGACTAATTCATATTATAATTTTATAGGTGCATGAATCATTTGCGTAATGATTTGCAAAAGTATATGCATTTGTTTTGTTGAAATGATTTTCTTTTTTATCTTTCTAATTAGGATTTAATATTATTAAATGTATTTGAATTTAATCATTTTATAAGTAGAGATTAATGATATGCAATAATTAGTTTCATTATACAAACATACAGTAATTATTAAAATGAACATTTTAAATGCTATTAAAGTATCTGCTATAAAAGATTGCCTTACTGAATACAATAAATAATTAAAAAGATGGCAATTGAAAGACTCCGATATGACTATCATCATCATCATTATATATATATATATATATATGTATGTATATTTATGTATATATATATATATATATATATATATATATATATATATATATATATAGTGTATTTGTGTGCGCGTGCCTTTTTGACACTAACTCTTCGGGTCTAATGTAATATTTTTCTGTCAACACGAATGTGATGCAGGTGCTACAGGTTACGTTTAAATGACCTTAGAGATCATTCGTGATAAGCACAGGTTAAAATGCCAAAATGCTTAGTTTCAATCATGAGAAAGAAACCAACAGAATTCGTTATACAGTTTTAACATTATAGCTAATTTTACATAGATAATAACGGTTATCTATGCAATGCTTCATATATATATATATATATATGTGTGTGTGTGTGGGGGGGGGTGTCAGGTTGAGTTTTTTTCTCGTTCTGACATTGATGTTAAAAACCTATTTGCTCTATTTAAATATTATTAAAATAAACTTCTTTATATATTCAGTCATGGATATGCGGGCGGCGAGATTGCTTGGGGGAATCATTCGTATGTAATATATTGATGTTGGCATTCTGTAGATGTTCAGTGTAAACAGAGACGCTCTGGTATTATTGTAGCTCTTTTGTTAAAACTGCAAAATATTTATCTAAGCTAACATCGATGCCCGGCGTAGCCTGGTCTCAAAGAACGCTTTAATATGATATGTTAATTCTTGCAAATTTCGTATATATTATTATAGAATTAATATTCGATCGATTTTTATACATTATAAAGTTGCGATTTTTTAAATAAAAAAATGTATCCATATGACCTGGGTGCATTAGCTTGAATCGAAGCCGAAATCAAAACTTATGAAATATATATATATATATATATACAGGGTGTTTCAAAAGTCTTGGGAACATAACGATTGTTAATAACTCAAAAACTATTAGGAGTTGAAAAATGAAATTGGTACCGTTGGAAAGGTTAAAGTTTCAAGTTTTGTGGGGAATCTTCAAAGTTGCTCAATATGAGCACCATTCGTCACACGGCAGACATCTACTCGATAGTCCATTTCCTGCCAAACGCGTTCCAGCATCTTGACGTTAATGGTTCCCACAACTGCCGCTACTCGAGCCTTTAGTTCGTCAATATCTCTTGGAAGGGACGGTACATAGACTTGTTGCTTGACAAAGTCCCAAAGGAAAAAAGTCACACTGGGTAAGATCTGGAGACCTAGGAGGCCAGGGCATGAGAACGTCATCACCTCGCCCAGATCTCCCAATCCATCTACCAGGCAGCCTTGTGTTAAGAAACTGCCTTACTCTAAGACTCCAGTGTGGTGGTACACCATCTTGTTGAAAAATGAAGTCATCAGATTCTTCTTCTTCCAACTGAGCCATTAACCAGTCTTCCAGCATGTTGAGATAGGATTCACCAGTGATAGTTGCCTCTTCAAAGAAGAACGGTCCATAGACACCTTTCTTGGAAATTGCACAAAACACGTTCACTTTTGGTGAATCTCGCTCGTGCTCAAGAAGTTCATGAGGATTCTCAGTACCCCATATGCGAGTGTTATGCTTGTTAACTTTGCCATTCAGATGGAAGGTCGCCTCATCGCTAAAAACAAGCCGGTCATCAAAGCCGTTATCCCTGCTGGATCTTCTCACTGATTTACGGGGGCTCCGCTGAAAGGCTGTCCGAACTTGCTCAACTGCATCTTCTGAAGTTGAAGGGCGACCTGTTCGCTTACTTGGGCATAAACACCCATCTTTCACAAATTTAGCATGCCATCTGACAATGGATTTCCTTTCAGGGGCTTCTTTTTTAAATTTCCTGCGAAATGCACGCTGAACACATGTCCACGATTCAGTCTTTGCAAATTGGAGGACGCAAAATGCCTTGTCTTGTTTAGAGAACGCCATTACTGCACCTGGAAAGATAAGACAAAAATCATTAGTATGACCAAAAACTTGATTAAGCAAGCTTTAAAATGGCACCAGTTTCATTTTTCTACCTGGAATAGAACATGAGATATACGCATTTGTAATGTTCCCAAGACTTTTGAAACGCCCTGTATATATATATATATATATATATATATATATATATATATATATATATAACTTACGTTCTCTCAGCTATAATCGAAACCGAAACTACAACCTATGAAAATTCTTGATAAAATTGTTTATAAAAAAATAAATGATTTTAATGGCATCAGCTACAATCGAAATTCAAACCGAAACCAAAATTTATGAAGAATGGAATCCATAACAATTAAAGGACGGTCACTCGGATGTAAGGGTGACACATAAAATAAACGGCACCCCGCTGTCATAATTATATATAGATGATGATGATGATGATGATGATGATGATGATGATGATGATGATGATGATGATGATGATGATGATGATAAATAAGAAGCGTTACATAGAACCAAGAACATAGAGAACTTATAGAAAAATATCTTCTATCCTTCCCCCATCCCCTTCCCAATCCCCTCCTATTACCCAATCACTGCCGCCCTCCCCCACAAACGAATGATGCCAAATAGCTGAGAAATGTTAATGAGGATGAAAAGATCGAGGAGAGAGAGAGCACTGACCAGACAAGTGCGAACAAAACTGGGACCTTGGGGAGGCTTATTGCTACTCAAATTCTAGCGACCAATGGCCGTTGCTAGCAAGAGATCGATAGTGGGCGGCGGTTATGAAAATGCAAATTCATTTGTAAATGTTATCAGAAGAGGTGGAGAGCACTGGAAAACTGGGGAGACTAGTTGTAACTCAGTTTCCAGAGAACACCACAGGCTTTTTCAAGGAGAGATCGTTTATGACCTGTGCGAAGACCCCTTGTGAACCAATAATAATAATGATAACAATAATAATAATAATAATAATAATAATAATAATAATAATAATAATAACAACAATAACAATATGAAAGTCACAAAATCCTATGGGACGTGGATATATAAACGGATAAACCCATCCAAGCAAGAAGACTGCATGTCCTAAGAGTTAACAAGAAGGAAAAGTCCTGGCAGATTGTAGATTTTGCCGGTCCAGCAGTTCACAGAGTGAAAATCAAGGAGACTGAGAAGCGGATCAAATACACGAAACTGGCCAGAGGGCTGTCCAGTTGACACTAACTTGGTTGTTTTCATGTCCAATGTAAACAATTTTGTGTTGGATCCGTTATGATAAATAATTCTACCCATGATTTTGTCTCACCGTCCCGCTTACATTCATTAACCTGGCCTTTGAGCCTTGATAAGCGGTGACTCCCCGGTAAAATATACTTGACAAAGAGGAGTTGCAAAAGCCGTTTGTATGTTTAATCTTAAACCTCGACAGCCACAGTGTATCTATTAATGTATACATCTATGCGCCCAGGTATTTATCTATGCTTTAACTATGTAAACAAGTCAGTATGAGGGTTGTGTGCGTTTGGGTGCGTGTCAAGATAATAACAAAAACAGTTTGAACCGTGTCAACATGGGTCAAAGCTCAACTGATTTAAACTGAGCATAATGATAAATTTAACGTTAGATTTCACAAGGAATAATGCCTATGGCTGGATCTTTTGCGTGCGCATCCTTGATTTGAAGTGAGTTAAGAGTTTGCTCTTTTTATGTAAAATAGCATTAATTGCTGATATTGGAGTTATGTGAGCAAGTGCGTGCCTTCATACATGTGTAAACAGATAGAGGAAGCAGAAGAAAGGACAAATACAGAGAGTTTTTCTACGCGTGACTGGTTATCAAATGTGATTAACTTGGTTTAGTTAATAGAGACAGTATTCAAATTCTCTCTCCCCCTCTCTCTTTCTCTCTATCTCTCTCTATCTCTCTCTCTCTATCTCTCTCTGTGTATATATATATATACATATATATTGCTATCTCATTACCTCTTCTTCCCCTTTCTTTGTCGTATACAATATATATATATATATATATATATATATATATACATATATATATATATACATATATATATATACATATATATATATATATACACACGAGGGTGGTTAAAAAATAATATCTCCTATTTTTATCTTGTGTGTAATTGATCAGAGGGGATTACAAATGGCATTGATATGGTGGCCGAACTTACTTATTAATCTCTCCTGAGACAGTTTCCTTTCTCTGCTGCAAATATAAATGGTTGGAGACTCTAAGAAAGCAACTCCTGTTAAGGACGTGCGTCAGAAGCAGAGGTGCATCCTTGAATTCTTCTATGCATTAAGAATTAAACCGATCAACATTCATCGGCGCCTATTTAACATTAATGAAGTTGATAAAGTTAATGTCAATAAAGTTAGATGGGTTCGTACATTTATAGGAGACTCTTGTTCAAAGACAAGTAATATTTATATGTGGTAGTCCGATATTTACCTACTGCTTATTTACTTTTATCCTTCTCTCCAAGGAAACTGCAAACTTTTACAAATCTATCACATAAGCTCTGTCCGTGTTTACTTTTATTCCAACATATTGAACATTAGTTCTTTCGTCTGCAATGCTTAACATAAAGACCCCTCTTTTTTCAAGTTTTGGTTTATTTGATTAGATGTTCACATATGCATATTAAATAATGAGAATATCGAAATAAACGGATTTTGAACGGTCAACAACACTTATAACGCACTAATCAACATGATGTCATCCCAAAAACTTTATATAAAACTATTATCATAAATAAGCAGATTGTGTCGCTGTATCGCGTACTAAACTTTATATGAAAAATATTATCATACATAAGCAGACTGCGTCGCTGTATCACGTACGTAACTTTATATGAAAAATGTTATCATAAATAAGCAGATTGTGTCGCTGTATCACGTACGTAACTTTATATAAAAATATTATCATAAATAAGCAGATTGTGTCGCTGTATCACATACGTAACTTTATATAAAACATATTATCATAAATAAGCAGATTGTGTCGCTGAATCACGTACGTAAATTTATATAAGAAATATTATCATAAATAAGCAGATTGTGTCGCTGTATCACATACGTAACTTTATATAAAAAATATTATCATAAACTAGCAGATTGTGTCGCTGTATCACGTACTTAACTTTATAAAATAAATATTATCATAAATAAGCGGATTGTGTCGCTGCATCACATACTTAACTTTATAAAATAAATATTATCATAAATAAGCGGATTGTGTCGCTGTATCACATACTAAACTTTATATAAACATTATTATCATAAATAAGCGAATTGTGTCGCTGTATCACATACGTAACTTTATATAAAAATTATTATCATAAATAAGCCGATTGTGTCGCGGTATAACATACGTAACTTAATATAAAAAATATTATCATAAATAAGCAGATTGTGTCGCTGTATCACATACGTAACTTTATATAAAAACATATTATCATAAATAAGCGGATTGTGTCGCTGTATCACATACTTAACTTTATATAAAAAATATTATCATAAATAAGCAGATTGTGTCGCTGTATCACATACGTAACATTATATAAAAAATATTATCATAACTAAGCGGATTGTGTCGCTGTATAACATACGTAACTTTATATAAAAAATATTATCATAAATAAGCAGATTGTGTCGCTGTAGCACATACGTAAATTTATATAAAAATTATTATCATAAATAAGCCGATGGGTCGCTGTATAACATACGTAACTTTATATAAAAAATATCATCATAAATAAGCAGATTGTGTCGCTGTATCACATACGTAATATTTATATAAAAACATATTATCATAAATAAGCAGATTGTGTAGCTGTATCACATATTTTCTTTTAAATAAAAAATATTATCATAAATAAGCAGATTGTGTCGCTGTATCACATACTTAACTTTATATAAAAATATTATCATAAATAAGCAAATTGTGTCGCTGTATCACATACGTAACTTTATATAAAAATATTATCATAAATAAGCAGATTGTGTCGCTGTATCACACACGTAACATTTATATAAAAATATTATCTTAAATAAGCAGATTGTGTCGCTGTATCACATACTTAACTTTTTATAAAAAATATTATCATAAATAAGCAGATTGTTTCGCTGTATCACATACGTACCATTTATATAAAAATATTATCGTAAATAAGCAGATGGTGTCGCTGTATCACATAGTTGGTTTTATATAAAAAAACATTATCATAAATAAGCAGATTGTATCACTGTATCACATACGTAACTTTATTTATAAAACATATTATCATAAATAATCAGATTCTGTCGGTGTATCACATACTTAACTTTATATAAAAAATATTATCATAAATAAGCAGATTGTGTCGCTGTATCACATACGTCACTTTATATATAAAATATAATCATAAATGAGCGGATTGTGTCGCTGTATCACATACTTCACTTTATATAAAAATATTATAATAAATAAGCAAATTGTGTCGCTGTATCACATACGTAACTTTATATAAAAATATTACTATAAATAAGCAGATTGTGTCGCTGTATCACATACTTAACTTTATATAAAAAATATTATCATAAAAAAGCAGATTGTGTCGCTGTATTACATACGTAACATTATATAAAAAATATTATCATAAATAAGCGGATTGTGTCGCTGTATAACATACGTAACTTTATATAAAAAATATTATCATAAAAAAGCAAGTTGTGTCGCTGTATCACATACGATACTTTATATAAAAATATTATCATAAATATCAGATTGTGTCGCTGTATCACATACTTAACATTATATAAAAAATATTATCATAAAAAGCAGATTGTGTCGCTGTATGACATACGTAACTTTATATAAAAAATATTATCATAAATAAGCTGATTGTGTCGCTGTATGACATAGGTAACTTTATATAAAAATTATTATCATAAAAAAGCCGATAGCTCGCTGTATAACATACGTAACTTTATATAAAAAATATCATCATAAATAAGCAGATTGTGTCGCTGTATCACATACGTAACTTTATATAAAAAATATTATCATAAATAAGCAGATTGTGTCACTGTATCACATACGTAATATTTATATAAAAACATATTATCATAAATAAGCAGATTGTGTAGCTGTATCACATATTTTCTTTTAAATAAAAAATATTATCATAAATAAGCAGATTGTGTCGCTGTATCACATACTTAACTTTATATAAAAATATTATCATAAATAAGCAAATTGTGTCGCTGTATCACATACGTAACTTTATATAAAAATATTATCATAAATAAGCAGATTGTGTCGCTGTATCACACACGTAACATTTATATAAAAATATTATCTTAAATAAGCAGATTGTGTCGCTGTATCACATACTTAACTTTTTATAAAAAATATTATCATAAATAAGCAGATTGTTTCGCTGTATCACATACGTACCATTTATATAAAAATATTATCGTAAATAAGCAGATGGTGTCGCTGTATCACATAGTTGGTTTTATATAAAAAACATTATCATAAATAAGCAGATTGTATCACTGTATCACATACGTAACTTTATTTATAAAACATATTATCATAAATAATCAGATTCTGTCGGTGTATCACATACTTAACTTTATATAAAAAATATTATCATAAATAAGCAGATTGTGTCGCTGTATCACATACGTCACTTTATATATAAAATATAATCATAAATGAGCGGATTGTGTCGCTGTATCACATACTTCACTTTATATAAAAATATTATAATAAATAAGCAAATTGTGTCGCTGTATCACATACGTAACTTTATATAAAAATATTACTATAAATAAGCAGATTGTGTCGCTGTATCACATACTTAACTTTATATAAAAAATATTATCATAAAAAAGCAGATTGTGTCGCTGTATTACATACGTAACATTATATAAAAAATATTATCATAAATAAGCGGATTGTGTCGCTGTATAACATACGTAACTTTATATAAAAAATATTATCATAAAAAAGCAAGTTGTGTCGCTGTATCACATACGATACTTTATATAAAAATATTATCATAAATATCAGATTGTGTCGCTGTATCACATACTTAACATTATATAAAAAATATTATCATAAAAAGCAGATTGTGTCGCTGTATGACATACGTAACTTTATATAAAAAATATTATCATAAATAAGCTGATTGTGTCGCTGTATGACATAGGTAACTTTATATAAAAATTATTATCATAAAAAAGCCGATAGCTCGCTGTATAACATACGTAACTTTATATAAAAAATATCATCATAAATAAGCAGATTGTGTCGCTGTATCACATACGTAACTTTATATAAAAAATATTATCATAAATAAGCAGATTGTGTCACTGTATCACATACGTAATATTTATATAAAAACATATTATCATAAATAATCAGATTGTGTCGCTGTATCACATATTTTCTTTTAAATAAAAAATATTATCATAAATAAGCAGATTGTATCGCTGTATCACATACGTAACTTTATATAAAAAATATAATCATAAATAAGCGGATTGTGTCGCTGTATCACATACTTAACTTTATATAAAAATATTATCATAAATAAGCAAATTGTGTCGCTGTATCACATACGTAACTTTATATACAAATATTATCAAAAATAAGCAGATTGTGTCGCTGTATCACACACGTAACATTTATATAAAAATGTTATCATAAATAAGCAGATTGTGTCGCTGTATCACATACTTAACTTTTTATAAAAAATATTATCAGAAATAAGCAGATTGTTTCGCTGTATAACATACGTAACATTTATATAAAAATATTATCGTAAATAAGCCGATTGTGTCGCTAATTCACATACTTGGTTTTATATAAAAAAAAATTATCTTAAATAAGCGGATTGTATCACTGTATCACATACGTAACTTTATTTATAAAACATATTATCATAAATATTCAGATTCTTTCGCTGTATCTCATACTTAACTTTATATAAAAAATATTATCATAAATAAGCAGATTGTGTCGCTGTATCACATACGTAACTTTATATAAAATATATTATCATAAATAAGCGGAGTTTGTCGCTGTATCACATACTTAACTTTATATAAAAATATTATCATAAATAAGCAAATTGTGTCGCTGTATCACATACGTAACTTTATATAAAAATATTATCATAAAATAGCAGATCGTGTCGCTGTATCACACACGTAACATTTATATAAAAATATTATCATAAATAACCAGATTGTGTCGCTGTAACACATACTAAACTTTTTATAAAAAATATTATCATAAATAAGCAGATTGTTTCGCTGTATAACATACGTAACATTTATATAAAAATATTATCGTAAATAAGCAGATTGTGTCGCTGTATCACATACGTAACTTTATATAAAAATTATTATCATAAATAAGCCGATTGTGTCGCGGTATAACATACGTAACTTTATATAAAAAATATTATCATAAATAAGCAGATTGTGTCGCTGTATCACATACGTAACTTTATATAAAAACATATTATCATAAATAAGCGGATTGTGTCGCTGTATCACATACTTAACTTTATATAAAAAATATTATCATAAATAAGCAGATTGTGTCGCTGTATCACATACGTAACATTATATAAAAATATTATCATAACTAAGCGGATTGTGTCGCTGTATAACATACGTAACTTTATATAAAAAATATTATCATAAATAAGCAGATTGTGTCGCTTTAGCACATACGTAAATTTATATAAAAATTATTATCATAAATAAGCCGATGGGTCGCTGTATAACATACGTAACTGTATATAAAAAATATCATCATAAATAAGCAGATTGTGTCGCTGTATCACATACGTAATATTTATATAAAAACATATTATCATAAATAAGCAGATTGTGTCGCTGTATCACATATTTTCTTTTAAATAAAAAATATTATCATAAATAAGCAGATTGTGTCGCTGTATCACATACTTAACTTTATATAACAATATTATCATAAATAAGCAAATTGTGTCGCTGTATCACATACGTAACTTTATATAAAAATATTATCATAAAAAAGCAGATCGTGTCGCTGTATCACACACGTAACATTTATATAAAAATATTATCATAAATAAGCAGATTGTGTCGCTGTAACACATACTTAACTTTTTATAAAAAATATTATCATAAATAAGCAGATTGTTTCGCTGTATAACATACGTAACATTTATATAAAAATATTATCGTAAATTAGCAGATTGTGTCGCTGTATCACATACTTGGTTTTATATAAAAAAAAAACATTATCATAAATAAGCAGATTGTATCACTGTATCACATACGTAACTTTATTTATAAAACATATTATCATAAATAATCAGATTCTGTCGCTGTATAACATACGTAACTTTATATAAAAAATATTATCATAAATAAGCAGATTGTGTCGCTGTATCACATACGTCACTTTATAAAAAAAATATTATCATAAATAAGCGGATTGTGTCGCTGTATAACATACGTAACTTTATATAAAAATTATTATCATAAATAAGCCGATTGTGTCGCTGTATCACATACGTAACTTTATATAAAAAATATTATCATAAATAAGCGGATTGTATCGCTGTATCACATACTTAACTTTATATAAAAAATATTATCATAAATAAGCAGACTGTGTCGCTGTATCACATACGTAACATTATATAATAAATATTATCATAAATAAGCAGATAGTGTCGCTGAACCACATACGTAACTTTAAATAAAAATTATTATCATAAATATGCCGATTGTGTCGCTGTATAACATACGTAACATTATATAAAAAATATTATCATAAATAAGCAGATTGTGTCGCTGTATCACATACGTAACTTTATATAAAAATTATTATCATAAATAAGCCGATGGGTCGCTGTATAACATACGTAACTTTATATAAAAAATATCATCATAAATAAGCAGATTGTGTCGCTGTATCACATACGTCACTTTATATAAAAAATATTATCATAAATAAGCCGATTGTGTCGCTGTATCACATACGTAACTTTATTTATAAAACATATTATCATAAATAATCAGCTTCTGTCGCTGTATCACATACTTAACTTTATATAAAAAATATTATCATAAATAAGCAGATTGTGTCGCTGTATCACATACGTCACTTTATATAAAAAATATAATCATAAATGAGCGGATTGTGTCGCTGTATCACATACTTAACTTTATATAAAAATATTATAATAAATAAGCAAATTGTGTCGCTGTATCACATACGTAACTTTATATAAAAATATTACTATAAATAAGCAGATTGTGTCGCTGTATAACATACGTAACTTCATATAAAAATTAGTATCATAAATAAGCCGATTGTGTCGCTGTATCACATACTTAACTTTATATAAAAATTAATATCACAAATAAGCAGATTGTGTCGCTGTATCACATACGTAACTTTATATAAAAAATATTATCATAAACAAGCGGATTGTGTCGCTGTATCACATACTTAACTTTATATAAAAAATATTATCATAAATAAGCAGATTGTGTCGCTGTATTACATACGTAACATTATATAAAAAATATTATCATAAATAAGCGGATTGTGTCGCTGTATAACATACGTAACTTTATATAAAAAATATTATCATAAATAAGCAGATTGTGTCGCTGTATGACATACGTAACTTTATATAAAAATTATTATCATAAAAAAGTCGATAGCTCGCTGTATAACATACGTAACTTTATATAAAAAATATCATCATAAATAAGCAGATTGTGTCGCTGTATCACATACGTAACTTTATATAAAAAATATTATCATAAATAAGCAGATTGTGTCACTGTATCACATACGTAATATTTATATAAAAACATATTATCATAAATAATCAGATTGTGTCGCTGTATCACATATTTTCTTTTAAATAAAAAATATTATCATAAATAAGCAGATTGTATCGCTGTATCACATACGTAACTTTATATAAAAAATATTATCATAAATAAGCGGAGTTTGTCGCTGTATCACATACTTAACTTTATATAAAAATATTATCATAAATAAGCAAATTGTGTCGCTGTATCACATACGTAACTTTATATAAAAATATTATCATAAAAAAGCAGATCATGTCGCTGTATCACACACGTAACATTTATATAAAAATATTATCATAAATAAGCCGATTGTGTCGCTGTAACACATACTTAACTTTTTATAAAAAATATTATCATAAATAAGCAGATTGTTTCGCTGTATAACATACGTAACATTTATATAAAAATATTATCGTAAATAAGCAGATTGTGTCGCTGTATCACATACTTGGTTTTATATTAAAAAAAAACATTATCATAAATAAGCAGATTGTATCACTGTATCACATACGTAACTTTATTTATAAAACATATTATCATAAATAATCAGATTCTGTCGCTGTATAACATACGTAACTTTATATAAAAAATATTATCATAAATAAGCAGATTGTGTCGCTGTATCACATACGTAACTTTATAAAAAAAATATTATCATAAATAAGCGGATTGTGTCGCTGTATAACATACGTAACTTTATATAAAAATTATTATCATAAATAAGCCGATTGTGTCGCTGTATCACATACGTAACTTTATATAAAAAATATTATCATAAATAAGCGGATTGTATCGCTGTATCACATACTTAACTTTATATAAAAAATATTATCATAAATAAGCAGACTGTGTCGCTGTATCACATACGTAACATTATATAATAAATATTATCATAAATAAGCAGATTGTGTCGCTGAACCACATACGTAACTTTAAATAAAAATTATTATCATAAATATGCCGATTGTGTCGCTGTATAACATACGTAACATTATATAAAAAATATTATCATAAATGAGCAGATTGTGTCGCTGTATGACATACGTAACTTTATATAAAAATTATTATCATAAATAAGCCGATGGGTCGCTGTATAACAGACGTAACTTTATATAAAAAATATCATCATAAATAAGCAGATTGTGTCGCTGTATCACATACGTAACTTTATATAAAAAATATTATCATAAATAAGCCGATTGTGTCGCTGTATCACATACGTAACTTTAAATAAAAAATATTATCATAAATAAGCAGATTGTGTCGCTGTATCACATACATAACTTTATATAAAAATATAATCATAAATAAGCGGATTGTGTCGCTGTATCACATACTTAACTTTATATAAAAATATTATCATAAATAAGCAGTCTGTGTCGCTGTATCACATACGTAACTTTATATAAAAATATTATCATAAATAAGCAGATTGTGTCGCTGTATCAAACACGTAACATTTATATAAAAATATTATCATAAATAAGCAGATTGTGTCGCTGTATCACATACTTAACTTTTTATGAAAAATATTATCATAAATAAGCAGATTGTGTCGCTGTATCACATACGTTACATTTATATAAAAATATTATCGTAAATAAGCAGATTGTGTCGCTGTATCACATACTTGGTTTTATATAAAAAAAAATTATCATAAATAAGCAGATTGTATCACTGTATCACATACGTAACTTTATTTATAAAACATATTATCATAAATAATCAGATTCTGTCGCTGTATCACATACTTAACTTTATATAAAAAATATTATCATAAATAAGCAGATTGTGTCGCTGTATCACATGCGTAACGTTATATAAAAAATATTATCATAAATTAGCGGATTGTGTCGCTGTATCACATACTTGACTTTATATAAAAATTATAATCATAAATAAGCAAATTCTGTCGCTGTATCACATACGTAACTTTATATAAAAATATTATCATAAATAAGCAGATTGTGTCGCTGTATCACATACTTAACTTTTTATAAAAAATATTATCATAAATAAGCAGATTGTTTCGCTGAATAATATACGTAACATTTATATAAAAATATTATCGTAAATAAGCAGATTGTGTCGCTGTATCACATACTTGGTTTTATATTAAAAAAAAACATTATCATAAATAAGCAGTTTGTATCACTGTATCACATACGTAACTTTATTTATAAAACACATTATCATAAATAATTAGATTCTGTCTCTGTATAACATACGTAAATTTATATAAAAAAATATTATCATAAATAAGCAGATCGTGTCGCTGTATCACATACGTAGCGTTATATAAAAAATATTATCATAAATAAGCGGATTGTGTCGCTGTATAACATACGTAACTTTATTTAAAAATTATTATCATAAATAAGCCGATTGTGTCGCTGTATCACATACTTAACTTTATATAAACCATTTTATCATAACTAAGCGGATTGTGTCGCTGTATCACATACTTAACTTTATATAAAAAATATTATCATAAATAAGCAGATTGTGTCGCTGTATCACATACGTAACTTTATATAATATATATTAGCATAAACTTGCAGATTGTGTCGCTGAATCACATACGTAACTTTAAATAAAAATTATTTTCATAATTATGCCGATTGTGTCGCTGTATAACATACGTAACTTTATATAAAAATATTATCATAAAAAAGCAGATTGTGTCGCTGTATCACATACGTAACTTTATATAAAAAATATTATCATAAAAAAGCAGATTGTGTCGCTGTATCACATACGTAACTTAATATAAAAAATATTATCATAAATAAGCAGATTGTGTCGCTGTATCACATACATAACTTTATATAAACAATATTATCATAGAAAAGCAGATTGTGTCGCTGTATCACATACGTAACATTATATAAAAAATATTATCATAAATAAGCGGATTGTGTCGCTGTATCACATACGTAACTTTATATAAAAAATATTATCATAATTAAGCAGATTGTGTCGCTGTATCACATACGATACTTTGTATAAAAATATTATCATAAATAAGCGGATTGTGTCGCTGTATCACATACGTAACTTTATATAAAAAATGTTATCATAAAAAAGCAGATTGTGTCGCTGTATAACATACGTAACTTTATATAAAAAATATTATCATAAATAAGCCGATTGTGTCGCTGTATAACATACGTACCTTTATATAAAAAATATTATCATAAATTAGCAGATTGTGTCGCTGTATCACATACGTAACTTTATATAAAAACATATTATCATAAATAAGGAGATTGTGTCGCTGTATCACATACTTCCCTTTATATAAAAAATATTATCATAAATAAGCAGATTGTGTCGCTGTATCACATACTTAACTTTATATAAAAAATATTATCATAAATAATCAGATTGTGTAACTGTATCACATACTAAACTATATTTAAAAAATATTATCATAAATAAGGAGATTGTGTCGCTGTATCACATACGTAACTTTATATAAAAGATGTTTTCATAAATAAGAAGATTGTGTCGCTGTATCACATACTTAACTTTTATAAAAAAAAATATTATCATAAATAAGCGGATTGTGTCGCTGTATCACATACTTAACTTTATATAAAAATTATTATCATAAATAAGCGGATTGTGTCGCTGTAGCACATACGTAACTTTATATAAAAATTATTATAAAAAAAAGCCGATTGTGTCGCTTTATCACATACGATACTTTATATAAATATATTATCATAAATAAGCGGATTGTGTCGCTGTATCACATACTTAACATTATATAAAGATATTATCATAAAAAAGCAGATTGTATCGCTGAATCACATACTTAACTTTATATAAAAATATTATCATGAATAAGCACATTGTTTCGCAGTATCACATACTTAACTATATTTTAAATATATTATCATAAATAAGCAGATTGTGTCACTGTATCACATACGTAAATTTATATAAAAAATGTTTTCATAAATAAGCATATTGTGTCGCTGTATCACATACTTAACTTTTATAAAAAAAAATATTATCACTAATAAGCGGATTGTATCGCTGTATCACATACTAAACTATATTTAAAAAATATTATCATAAATAAGGAGATTGTGTCGCTGTATCACATACGTTACTTTATATAAAAAGTGTTTTCATAAATAAGCAGATTGTGTCGCTGTATCACTTACTTTACTTTTATAAAAAAAAATATTATCATAAATAAGCGGATTGTGTCGCTGTATCACATACTTAACTTTATATAAAAATTATTATCATAAAAAAGCGGATTGTGTCGCTGTATCACATACGTAACTTTATATAAAAATTATTATCATAAATAAGCCGATTGTGTCGCGGTATAACATACGTAACTTTATATAAAAAATATTATCATAAATAAGCAGATTGTGTCGCTGTATCACATACGTAACTTTATATAAAAAAATATTTTCATAAATAAGCAGATTGTGTCTCTGTATCAAATACTTAACTTTATATAAAAAATATTATCATAAATAAGCCGATTGTGTCGCTGTATCACATACGTAAATTTATATAAAAAATATTATCATAAATAAGTGGATTGTGTCGCTGTATCACATTCGTAACTTTATATAAAAAATATTATCATAAATAAGCGGATTGTGTGACTGTATAACATACTTGACTTTATATAAAAATTATTATCATAAATAAGCCGATTGTGTCGCTGTATCACATACGTAACTTTATATAAAAAATATTATCATAATTAAGCAGATTGTGTCGCTGTATCACATACGATACTTTGTATAAAAATATTATCATAAATAAGCGGATTGTGTCGCTGTATCACATACGTAACTTTATATAAAAAATGTTATCATAAAAAAGCAGATTGTGTCGCTGTATAACATACGTAACTTTATATAAAAAATATTATCATAAATAAGCCGATTGTGTCGCTGTATAACATACGTACCTTTATATAAAAAATATTATCATAAATTAGCAGATTGTGTCGCTGTATCACATACGTAACTTTATATAAAAACATATTATCATAAATAAGGAGATTGTGTCGCTGTATCACATACTTTCCTTTATATAAAAAATATTATCATAAATAAGCAGATTGTGTCGCTGTATCACATACTTAACTTTATATAAAAAATATTATCATAAATAATCAGATTGTGTAACTGTATCACATACTAAATAATATTTAAAAAATATTATCATAAACAAAGAGATTGTGTCGCTGTATCACATACGTAACTTTATATAAAAGGTGTTTTCATAAATAAGAAGATTGTGTCGCTGTATCACATACTTAACTTTTATAAAAAAAAATATTATCATAAATAAGCGGATTGTGTCGCTGTATCACATACTTAACTTTATATAAAAATTATTATCATAAATAAGCGGATTGTGTCGCTGTAGAACATACGTAACTTTATATAAAAATTATTATAAAAAAAAGCCGATTGTGTCGCTTTATCACATACGATACTTTATATAAATATATTATCATAAATAAGCGGATTGTGTCGCTGTATCACATACTTAACATTATATAAAAAATATTATCATAAAAAAGCAGATTGTATCGCTGAATCACATACTTAACTTTATATAAAAATATTATCATGAATAAGCACATTGTTTCGCAGTATCACATACTTAACTATATTTTAAAAATATTATCATAAATAAGCAGATTGTGTCACTGTATCACATACGTAAATTTATATAAAAAATGTTTTCATAAATAAGCATATTGTGTCGCTGTATCACATACTTAACTTTTATAAAAAAAAAATATTATCATTAATAAGCGGATTGTATCGCTGTATCACATACTAAACTATATTTAAAAAATATTATCATAAATAAGGAGATTGTGTCGCTGTATCACATACGTTACTTTATATAAAAAGTGTTTTCATAAATAAGCAGATTGTGTCGCTGTATCACATACTTTACTTTTATAAAAAAAAATATTATCATAAATAAGCGGATTGTGTCGCTGTATCACATACTTAACTTTATATAAAAATTATTATCATAAATAAGCGGATTGTGTCGCTGTATCACATACGTAACTTTATATAAAAATTATTATCATAAATAAGCCGATTGTGTCGCGGTATAACATACGTAACTTTATATAAAAAATATTATCATAAATAAGCAGATTGTGTCGCTGTATCACATACTTAACTTTATATAAAAAATATTATCATAAATAATCAGATTGTGTAACTGTATCACATACTAAACTATATTTAAAAAATATTATCATAAATAAGGAGATTGTGTCGCTGTATCACATACGTAACTTTATATAAAAGGTGTTTTCATAAATAAGAAGATTGTGTCGCTGTATCACATACTTAACTTTTATAAAAAAAAATATTATCATAAATAAGCGGATTGTGTCGCTGTATCACATACTTAACTTTATATAAAAATTATTATCATAAATAAGCGGATTGTGTCGCTGTAGCACATACGTAACTTTATATAAAAATTATTATAAAAAAAAGCCGATTGTGTCGCTTTATCACATACGATACTTTATATAAATATATTATCATAAATAAGCGGATTGTGTCGCTGTATCACATACTTAACATTATATAAAGATATTATCATAAAAAAGCAGATTGTATCGCTGAATCACATACTTAACTTTATATAAAAATATTATCATGAATAAGCACATTGTTTCGCAGTATCACATACTTAACTATATTTTAAATATATTATCATAAATAAGCAGATTGTGTCACTGTATCACATACGTAAATTTATATAAAAAATGTTTTCATAAATAAGCATATTGTGTCGCTGTATCACATACTTAACTTTTTTAAAAAAAAAATATTATCACTAATAAGCGGATTGTATCGCTGTATCACATACTAAACTATATTTAAAAAATATTATCATAAATAAGGAGATTGTGTCGCTGTATCACATACGTTACTTTATATAAAAAGTGTTTTCATAAATAAGCAGATTGTGTCGCTGTATCACATACTTTACTTTTATAAAAAAAAATATTATCATAAATAAGCGGATTGTGTCGCTGTATCACATACTTAACTTTATATAAAAATTATTATCATAAATAAGCGGATTGTGTCGCTGTATCACATACGTAACTTTATATAAAAATTATTATCATAAATAAGCAGATTGTGTCGCGGTATAACATACGTAACTTTATATAAAAAATATTATCATAAATAAGCAGATTGTGTCGCTGTATCACATACGTAACTTTATATAAAAAAATATTTTCATAAATAAGCAGATTGTGTCTCTGTATCAAATACTTAACTTTATATAAAAAATATTATCATAAATAAGCCGATTGTGTCGCTGTATCACATACGTAAATTTATATAAAAAATATTATCATAAATAAGTGGATTGTGTCGCTGTATCACATTCGTAACTTTATATAAAAAATATTATCATAAATAAGCGGATTGTGTGACTGTATAACATACTTGACTTTATATAAAAATTATTATCATAAATAAGCCGATTGTGTCGCTGTATCACATACGTAACTTTGTATAAAAAATATTATCATAATTAAGCAGATTGTGTCGCTGTATCACATACGATACTTTGTATAAAAATATTATCATAAATAAGCGGATTGTGTCGCTGTATCACATACGTAACTTTATATAAAAAATGTTATCATAAAAAAGCAGATTGTGTCGCTGTATAACATACGTAACTTTATATAAAAATATTATCATAAATAAGCCGATTGTGTCGCTGTATAACATACGTACCTTTATATAAAAAATATTATCATAAATTAGCAGATTGTGTCGCTGTATCACATACGTAACTTTATATAAAAACATATTATCATAAATAAGGAGATTGTGTCGCTGTATCACATACTTTCCTTTATATAAAAAATATTATCATAAATAAGCAGATTGTGTCGCTGTATCACATACTTAACTTTATATAAAAAATATTATCATAAATAATCAGATTGTGTAACTGTATCACATACTAAACTATATTTAAAAAATATTATCATAAATAAAGAGATTGTGTCGCTGTATCACATACGTAACTTTATATAAAAGGTGTTTTCATAAATAAGAAGATTGTGTCGCTGTATCACATACTTAACTTTTATAAAAAAAAATATTATCATAAATAAGCGGATTGTGTCGCTGTATCACATACTTAACTTTATATAAAAATTATTATCATAAATAAGCGGATTGTGTCGCTGTAGAACATACGTAACTTTATATAAAAATTATTATAAAAAAAAGCCGATTGTGTCGCTTTATCACATACGATACTTTATATAAATATATTATCATAAATAAGCGGATTGTGTCGCTGTATCACATACTTAACATTATATAAAAAATATTATCATAAAAAAGCAGATTGTATCGCTGAATCACATACTTAACTTTATATAAAAATATTATCATGAATAAGCACATTGTTTCGCAGTATCACATACTTAACTATATTTTAAAAATATTATCATAAATAAGCAGATTGTGTCACTGTATCACATACGTAAATTTATATAAAAAATGTTTTCATAAATAAGCATATTGTGTCGCTGTATCACATACTTAACTTTTATAAAAAAAAAATATTATCATTAATAAGCGGATTGTATCGCTGTATCACATACTAAACTATATTTAAAAAATATTATCATAAATAAGGAGATTGTGTCGCTGTATCACATACGTTACTTTATATAAAAAGTGTTTTCATAAATAAGCAGATTGTGTCGCTGTATCACATACTTTACTTTTATAAAAAAAAATATTATCATAAATAAGCGGATTGTGTCGCTGTATCACATACTTAACTTTATATAAAAATTATTATCATAAATAAGCGGATTGTGTCGCTGTATCACATACGTAACTTTATATAAAAATTATTATCATAAATAAGCCGATTGTGTCGCGGTATAACATACGTAACTTTATATAAAAAATATTATCATAAATAAGCAGATTGTGTCGCTGTATCACATACGTAACTTTATATAAAAAAATATTTTCATAAATAAGCAGATTGTGTCGCTGTATCAAATACTTAACTTTATATAAAAAATATTATCATAAATAAGCCGATTGTGTCGCTGTATCACATACGTAAATTTATATAAAAAATATTATCATAAATAAGTGGATTGTGTCGCTGTATCACATTCGTAACTTTATATAAAAAATATTATCATAAATAAGCGGATTGTGTGACTGTATAACATACTTAACTTTATATAAAAATTATTATCATAAATAAGCCGATTGTGTCGCTGTATCACATACGTAACTTTATATAAAAAATATTATCATAAATAAGCGGATTGTGTCGATGTGTCACATACCTAACTTTTTATGAAAAATATTATCATAAATAAGCGGATTGTGTCGCTGTATCACATACGTAACTTTATATAAAAACATATTATCATAAATAAGCCGATTGTGTCGCTGTACACCATACGTAACTTTATATAAAAAAATATTATCATAAATAAGCAGATTGTTTCGCTGTACCACATACTTTACTTTATATAAAAACATATTATCACAAATAAGGAGATTGTGTCGCTGTATCACATACGTAACTTTATATAAAAAAATATTATCATAAATAAGCAGATTGTGTCGCTGTATAACATACTTTCCTTTATATAAAAATTATTATCATAAATAAGCAGATTGTGTCGCTGTATCACATACTTAACTATATTTCAAAAATATTATCATAAATAAGCAGATTGTGTCGCTGTATCACATACGTAACTTTATATAAAAAATGTTTTCATAAATAAGCAGATTGTGTCGCTGTATCACATACTTAACTTTTATTAAAAAAAAATTATCATAAATAAGCGGATTGTGTCGCTGTATCACATACTTAACTTTATATTTAAATTAATATAAAAAATAAGCGGATTGTGTCGCTGTATCACATACGTAACTTTATATAAAAATTATTATCATAAATAAGCCGATTGTGTCGCGGTATAACATACGTAACTTTATATAAAAAATATTGTCATAAATAAGCAGATTGTATCGCTGTATCAAATGCATAAATTTATATAAAAATGTTATCAGTAATAAGCAGATTGTGTTGCTGTATCACATACTTTACTTTATATAAAATATATTATTATGAATAACAAATTGTGTCGCTTTATAACATACTTTACTTTATATAAAAAATATTATCATAAATAAGCAGATTGTGTCGCTGTATAACATACGTAACTTTATATAAAAATATTATCATAAATAAGCAGATTGTGTCGCTGTATCACATTCTTTTCTTCATATAAAAAATATTATCAGTAATAAGCAGATTGTGTCGCTGTATCACATACTTAACTTTATATAAAAAATATTATCAGTAATAAGCAGATTGTGTCGCTGTATCACATACTTTACTTTATATAAAAAATATTATCATAAATAAGCAGATTGTGTCGCTGTATCACATACGTAACTTTATATAAAAAATATAATCAGTAACAAGCAGATTGTGCCGCTTTATCACATACTTAACTTTATATAAAAATATTATCATAAATAAGCCGATTGTGTCGCTGCATAACATCCATAACTTCATATAAACAATATTATCATAAATAAGCAGATTGTGTCGCTGTATCACATACGTAACTTTATATAAAACATATTATTAGTAATAAGCAGATTGTGTGTCTGTATCACATACGTAACTTTATATAAAAAATATTATCATAAATAAGCAGATTGTGTCGCTGTATCACATACGTAACTTTATATAAAAAATATTATCATAATTAATCAGATTGTGTCGCTGTATCACATACTTAACTATAATAAAAGAAATGTTATCATAAATAATCAGATTGTGTCGCTGTATCACATACGTAACTTTATATAAAAATATTATCATAAATAAGCGGATTGTGTCGCTGTATCACATACGTAACTTTATATAAAAAATATTATCATAAATAACCAGATTGTGTCGCTGTATCACATACGTAACTTTACATAAACAATATTATCATAAATAACCGGATTGTGTGAGTGTATAACATACTTAACTTTATATAAAAATTATTATCATAAATAAGCCGATTGTGTCGCTGTATCACATACGTAACTTTATATAAAAAATATTATCATAAATAAGCGGATTGTGTCGATGTATCACATACCTAACTTTTCATGAAAAATATTATCATAAATAAGCGGATTGTGTCGCTGTATCACATACGTAACTTTATATAAAAAATATTATCATAAATAAGGAGTTTGTGTCGCTGTATCACATACGTAAATTTATATAATAAATATTATCGTAAATAAGCAGATTTTGTCGCTGTATAACATACGTAACTTTATATAAAAAATATTATCATAAATAAGCAGATTGTGTCGCTGTATCACATACGTAACTTTATATAAAAAATATTATCATAAATAAGCAGATTGTGTCGCTGTATCACATACGTAACATTATACAAAAACATATTATCATAAATAAGGAGATTGTGTCGCTGTATCACATACTTTCCTTAATATGAAAAATATTATCATAAATAAGCAGATTGTGTCGCTGTATAACATACTTAACTTTATATAAAAAATATTATCATAAACAAGCAGATTGTGTCGCTGTATCACATACTTAACTATATTTAAAAAAATATTATCATAAATAAGCAGCTTGTGTCGCTGTATCACATACGTAACTTTATATAAAAAATGTTTTCATAAATAAGCAGATTGTGTCGCTGTATCACATACTTAACTTTTATAAAACAAAATATTATCATAAATAAGCGGATTGTGTCGCTGTAACACATACTTAACTTTGTATAAAAATTATTATCAAAAATAAGCTGATTGTGTCGCTGTATCACATACGTAACTTTATATAAAAATTATTATCAGAAATAAGCCGATTGTGTCGCTGTATCATATACGATACTTTATATAAAAATATTATCATAAATAAGCGGATTGTGTCCCCTTTATCACATACTTAACATTATATAAAAATATTATCATAAAAAAGCAGATTGTGTCGCTGTATCACATACTCAACTTTATATAAAAATATCATCATAAATAAGCAAATTGTGTCGCTGTATCACATACTTAACTTTATATAAAAATATTATCATAAATAATCAGATTGTGTCGCTGTATCACACACTTAACTTTATATAAAAATATTATCATAAAAAATCTCATGGTTTCGCTGTATCACATACTTAACTTTATAAAAAAAATATTATCATAAATGAGCAGATTGTATCGCTGTATCACATACTTAACTTTATTTAAAAAATATTATCATAAATAAGCAGATTGTGTTGCTGTATCACATACTTAACTTTATATAAAAATTATTATCATAATTAAGCAGATTGTGTCGCTGTATCACATACGTAACTTTATATAAAAAATATTATCATGAATAAGCAGATTGTGTCGCTGTATCACATACTTTACTTTATATTAAAATTTTTCTCATAAATAAGCAGATTGTGTCGCTGTATGACTTACGTAAATTTATATAAAAAATATTATCATAAATAAGCAGATTGTGTCGCTGTATCACATACGTAACTTTATATAAAAAATATTATCATAAATAAGCAAATTGTGTCGCTGTATCACATACTTAACTTTATATAAAATATTGTCATAAATTAGCAGATTGTGTCGCTGTATCACATACTTAACTTTATTTAAAAATATTATCATAAATAAGCAGATTGTGTCGCTGTATCACATACTTAACTTTATATACAAAATATTATCATAAATAAGCAGATTGTGTTTCTGTATCACATACCTAACTTTATATAAAATATGTTATCATAAATAAGCAGATTGTGTCGCTGTATCACATACTTAACTTTATATAAAACATATTATCATAAATAAGCAAATTGTGTCGCTGTATCACATACTTAACTTTATATAAAATATTATCATAAATAAGCAGATTGTGTCGCTGTATCACATACTTAACTTTATATAAAAAATATTATCATAAATAAGCAGATTGTGTTTCTGTATCACATACTTAACTTTATATAAAAAATGTTTGTCATAAATAAGCAGATTGTGTCGCTGTATCACATACTTAACTTTATATAAAAAATGTTTGTCATAAATAAACAGATTGTGTCGCTGTATCACATGCGTACCTTCATATAAAAATGTTATCATAAATAATCGGATTTTGTCGCTGTATCCCATAATTAACTTTATATACACAATGTTATCATAAATAAGCAGATTGTGTTTCTGTATCACATACTTAACTTTATATAAAAAATGTTATAATAAATAAGCAGATTGTGTCGCGGTATCACATACTTTACTTTATATAAAAAATATTATCATAAATAAGCAGATTGTGTTTCTGTATCACATACTAAACTTTACATAAAAAATATTATCATAAATAAGCAGATTGTGTCGCTGTATAACATACGTACCTTCATATAAATAATATTATCATAAATAAGCAGATTGTGTCGCGGTATCACATACTTTACTTTATATAAAACATATTATCATAAATAAGCAGATTGTGTCGCTGTATCACATACGTACCTTCATATAAAAATATTATCACAAAAAAGCAGATTGTGTCGCTGTATCACATACTTAACTTTATATAAAAATATTATCATAAATAAGCCGATTGTGTCGCTGTATCACATACGTAACTTTATATAAAAATATTATCATAAATAATCAGATTGTGTCGCTGTATCACACACTTAACTTTATATAAAAATATTATCATAAAAAAGCTCATGGTTTCGCTGTATCACATACTTTACTTTATAAAAAAAATATTATCATAAATGAGCAGATTGTATCGCTGTATCACATACTTAACTTTATTTAAAAAATATTATCATAAAAAAGCAGATTGTGTTGCTGTATCACATACTTAACTTTATATAAAAATTATTATCATAAATAAGCAGATTGTGTCGCTGTATCACATACGTAACTTTATATAAAAAATATTATCATGAATAAGCAGATTGTGTCGCTGTATCACATACTTTAGTTTATATTAAAATTTTTCTCATAAATAAGCAGATTGTGTCGCTGTATGACTTACGTAAATTTATATAAAAAATATTATCATAAATAAGCAGATTGTGTCGCTGTATCACATACGTAACTTTATATAAAAAATATTATCATAAATAAGCAAATTGTGTCGCTGTATCACATACTTAACTTTATATAAAATATTGTCATAAATTAGCAGATTGTGTCGCTGTATCACATACTTAACTTTATATAAAAATATTATCATAAATAAGCAGATTGTGTCGCTGTATCACATACTTAACTTTATATACAAAATATTATCATAAATAAGCAGATTGTGTTTCTGTATCACATACCTAACTTTATATAAAATATGTTATCATAAATAAGCAGATTGTGTCGCTGTATCACATACTTAACTTTATATAAAACATATTATCATAAATAAGCAAATTGTGTCGCTGTATCACATACTTAACTTTATATAAAATATTATCATAAATAAGCAGATTGTGTCGCTGTATCACATACTTAACTTTATATAAAAAATATTATCATAAATAAGCAGATTGTGTTTCTGTATCACATACTTAACTTTATATAAAAAATGTTTGTCATAAATTAGCAGATTGTGTCGCTGTATCACATACTTAACTTTATATAAAAAATGTTTGTCATAAATAAACAGATTGTGTCGCTGTATCACATGCGTACCTTCATACAAAAATGTTATCATAAATAATCGGATTTTGTCGCTGTATCCCATAATTAACTTTATATACACAATGTTATCATAAATAAGCAGATTGTTTTTCTGTATCACATACTTAACTTTATATAAAAAATGTTATAATAAATAAGCAGATTGTGTCGCGGTATCACATACTTTACTTTATATAAAAAATATTATCATAAATAAGCCGATTGTGTTTCTGTATCACATACAAAACTTTACATAAAAAATATTATCATAAATAAGCAGATTGTGTCGCTGTATCACATACGTACCTTCATATAAATAATATTATCATAAATAAGCAGATTGTGTCGCGGTATCACATACTTTACTTTATATAAAACATATTATCATAAATAAGCAGATTGTGTCGCTGTATCACATACGTACCTTCATATAACAAAATATTATCACAAAAAAGCAGATTGTGTCGCTGTATCACATACTTAACTTTATATAAAAATATTATCATAAATAAGCCGATTGTGTCGCTGTATCACATACGTAACTTTATATAAAAAATATTATCATATTAAGCAGATTGTGTCGCTGTATCACATACTTTACTTTATATAAAAAATGTTATCATAAATAAGCAGATTGTGTTTCTGTATCACATACTTTACTTTATATACAAAATGTTATCATAAATAAGCAGATCGTGTTTCTCTATCACATACTTTACTTTATATAAAACATTTTTATCATAAATAATCAGATTGTGTCGCTGTATCACATACTTTACTTTATATAAAAAATATTATCATAAATAAGCAGATTGTGTTTCTGTATCACATACGTAACTTTATATAAAAATATTACCATAAATAAGCAGATTGTACCGCTGTATCGCATACTTAACTTTATTTAAAAAATATTATCATAAATAAGCAGATTGTGTCGCTGTATCACATACTTAACTTTACATAAAAATATTATCATAAATAAGCGGATTGTGTCGCTGTATCACATACTTAACTTTATATAAAAATATTATCATAAATAAGCAGATTGTGTCGCTGTATGACGTACGTAACTTTATATAAACAATATTATCATAAATAAGCGGATTGTGTCGCTGTATCACACACTTAACTTTATATAAAAAATATTATCATAAATAAGCAAATTGTGTCGCTGTATCACATACTTAACTTTATATAAAATATTATCATAAATAAGCAGATTGTGTCGCTGTATCACATACTTAACTTTATATAAAAATATTATCATAAATAAGCAGATTGTGTCGCTGTATCACATACGGAACTTTATATACAAAATGTAATCATAAATAGCAGATTGTGTTTCTGTATCACATACCTAACTTTATATAAAATATGTTATCATAAAAAAGCAGATTGTGTCGCTGTATCACATACTTAACTTTATATAGAAAATATTATCATAAATAAACAGATTGTGTCGCTGTATCACATGCGTACCTTCATATAAAAATGTTATCATAAATAATCGGATTTTGTCGCTGTATCCCATAATTAACTTTATATACAAAATGTTATCATAAATAAGCAGATTGTGTTTCTGTATCACATACGTAACTTTATATAAAAAAATGTTATAATAAATAAGCAGATTGTGTCGCTGTATCACATACTTTACTTTATATAAACAAATATTTTCATAAATAAGCAGATTGTGTTTCTGTATCACATACTTAACTTTATATAAAAAATGTTATCATAAATAAGCAGATTGTGTCCCTGTATTACATACGTAACTTTACATAAAAAATATTATCATAAATAAGCAGATTGTGTCGCTGTATCACATACGTACCTTCATATAAAAAATATTATCATAAATAAGCAGATTGTGTCGCTGTATCACATACTTTACTTTATATAAAACATATTATCATAAATAAGCGGATTGTGTCGCTGTATCACATACGTACCTTCATATAAAAAATATTATCATAAATAAGCAGATTGTGTCGCTGTATCACATACTTAACTTTATATACAAAATGTTATCATAAATAAGCAGATTGTGTTTCTGTATCACATACTTAACTTTATATAAAAAATGTTATCATAAATAAGCAGATTGTGTCGCTGTATCACATACTTAACTTTATATAAAAAAATATTATCATAAATAAGCAGATTGTGTTTCTGTATCACATACATAACTTTATATAAAAATGTTATTATAAATAAGCAGATTGTGTCGCTGTATCACATACATAACTTTATATAAAAATATTATCATAAATAAGCGGATTGTGTCGCTGTTTCACATACTTTACTTTATATACAAAATGTTATCATTAATAAGCAGATCGTGTTTCTGTATCACATACTTTACTTTATATAAAACATTTTTATCATAAATAATCAGATTGTGTCGCTGTATCACATACTTTACTTTATATAAAAAATATTATCATACATAAGTAGATTGTGTTTCTGTATCACATACTTAACTTTATATAAAAAATGTTATCATAAATAAGCAGATTGTGTCGCTGTATCACATACGTAACTTTATATAAAAAATATTATCATAAATAAGCAAATTGTGACGCTGTATCACATACTTAACTTTATATAAAATATTGTCATAAATTAGCAGATTGTGTCGCTGTATCACATACTTAACTTTATATAAAAATATTATCATAAATAAGCAGATTGTGTCGCTGTATCACATACTTAACTTTATATACAAAATATTATCATAAATAAGCAGATTGTGTTTCTGTATCACATACCTAACTTTATATAAAATATGTTATCATAAATAAGCAGATTGTGTCGCTGTATCACATACTTAACTTTATATAAAACATATTATCATAAATAAGCAAATTGTGTCGCTGTATCACATACTTAACTTTATATAAAATATTATCATAAATAAGCAGATTGTGTCGCTGTATCACATACTTAACTTTATATAAAAAATATTATCATAAATAAGCAGATTGTGTTTCTGTATCACATACTTAACTTTATATAAAAAATGTTTGTCATAAATAAGCAGATTGTGTCGCTGTATCACATACTTAACTTTATATAAAAAATGTTTGTCATAAATAAACAGATTGTGTCGCTGTATCACATGCGTACCTTCATATAAAAATGTTATCATAAATAATCGGATTTTGTCGCTGTATCCCATAATTAACTTTATATACACAATGTTATCATAAATAAGCAGATTGTGTTTCTGTATCACATACTTAACTTTATATAAAAAATGTTATAATAAATAAGCAGATTGTGTCGCGGTATCACATACTTTACTTTATATAAAAAATATTATCATAAATAAGCAGATTGTGTTTCTGTATCACATACTAAACTTTACATAAATAATATTATCATAAATAAGCAGATTGTGTCGCGGTATCACATACTTTACTTTATATAAAACATATTATCATAAATAAGCAGATTGTGTCGCTGTATCACATACGTACCTTCATATAAAAAATATTATCACAAAAAAGCAGATTGTGTCGCTGTATCACATACTTAACTTTATATAAAAATATTATCATAAATAAGCCGATTGTGTCGCTGTATCACATACGTAACTTTATATAAAAAATATTATCATATTAAGCAGATTGTGTCGCTGTATCACATACTTTACTTTATATAAAAAATGTTATCATAAATAAGCAGATTGTGTTTCTGTATCACATACTTTACTTTATATACAAAATGTTATCATAAATAAGCAGATCGTGTTTCTCTATCACATACTTTACTTTATATAAAAAATTTTTATCATAAATAATCAGATTGTGTCGCTGTATCACATACTTTACTTTATATAAAAAATATTATCATAAATAAGCAGATTGTGTCGCTGTATCACATACTTAACTTTATATAAAAATTTTATCATAAATAAGCCGATTGTGTCGCTGTATCACATACTTAAGTTTATATAAAAAAATATTATCATAAATAAGCAGATTGTGTCGCTGTATCACATACTTAACTTTATATACAAAATGTTATCATAAATAAGCAGATTGTGTCGCTGTATCACATACTTAACTTTATATAAAAATATTATCGTAAATAATCAGATTGTGTCGCTGTATCACATACTTAACTTTATATAAAAATATTATCATAAATAATCAGATTGTTTCGCTGTATCACATACTTAACTTTATATAAAATATATTATCATAAATAAGCAGATTCTTTCGCTGTATCCTATACTTAACTTTATATACAAATATTATCATAAATAAGCAGGTTGTGTCGCTTTATCACATACCTAACTTTATATAAAAAATATGTTTCGATTTTTTATATGATATAAAATTGCGATTTCAAAAATAAAAGTATATGCATATGACGTTCGTGCGTCAGCTTGATTCGAAACCGAAATCAAAAATTATGAAAACATTCATTTATTGATATATATATATATGTATATATATATATATATATATATATATATATATATATATATATATATAGAACTTGAGTTTCCCAGCTATAACTGAGACCGAAACCAAAACTTGTAAAGAATTCTTGATAAAATTGTGTATAAAAATTGATTACGGGAGTGGCATCGGCTATAATCGAGACCGAAACCAAAACTTATAAATTATCTTTGGTAAAATTATTTATGAAAACATAAATGATTTGAGCGCCATCAGATATATTCGAAACTAAAACCAAAACTTAGGAAGAATTCTTGGTAAAATCATTTATTACAAGAAATGGAAGTCCATAAAAATTAAACGACATTCACTCAGATTTAAGCGTGCCACACAAAATAAATAACACACGCGCTATCCTATTAATATATGGATTATTCAGTATTTGTAAGTAAATATCTACAAAAAATAAAAAAAGAAGAATAAAAGTGTAGAAATGGATTAAAATCTAGGCTCAGGAATGCACAGGTGGCTCTTATCAATTCCGGGGAAACGTCGGACGTGAGTTAGAGGGGAAGTGGTTAATATGAGTTATTGAAAAATATTTCAATCAAAGTCACTTTATTATATTCTCTCTTCCTCTCTCTCTCTCTCTCTCTCTCTCTCTCTCTCTCTCTCTCTCTCTCTCTCTCTATCTCTCTCTATCTATCTATCTATCTATCTCTTTCTATCTCTTAATGAACATTGACTAAACTTTCGAGATCTAAGCGAGAATTTTATATAGTAAAAATGTAAAAATTAAAAGTAAATAGTTGCTATATTGTTGCTGGGCGCAAAATAACATTGGATACTCACTTTAATTCGCATGCTGTGATCTCCTTTTCGTATAACTAATTATAATATATATATATATATATATATATATATATATATATATATATATATATATGTATATATATATATATATATTTCATTTACTCACATAAATTAATATACGAAAGTATAAATTTATGCGTAAACTTTAAGTATTTTATTCGACAGTTCTCAATACGTAGGTAAAGCTAGTTAGTATATATATTTTATAAGGTACTCCTGCAGTATTTTACCCACCGATTTCACGATCTTAGCCGAGCGTTGACGAACGCTTTCGGCGTTAACGCCGACGAAAGCCGAGAATTCGGAGCTACCACGGTGCAGGAAGAACGCTAAAAGTATGTGAATAGCAACAACATTACAAGGAAAAGATATTACACACACACACAACAAAATGGATAAAATTAATACAAAAAATTTGGATTAAATAAATCACAAACACTTACCGTAAGTTTTTTTAAAGTAAAATAAATTTATTTTGTTGAATATATTTTTTTTTTTGGTTCATTTTGTCTTCCGATAGCTTTTTTTTGGGGGGGGGGGAGTAAGCAACAGTAATAAACACTTCAATGTTTTGTTTTTGTTTGTTTTTAAGAAAACGTTATTAAACAGTAACAACAATGTTTTTTTTTTTTTTTTCCAGTAATGTTTGTAGGGGGGGGACAACAATTACTGTTTATCTTTAGTTCCGACTGGAAGATTTTCTACTGACTGTAGAGGCAAAGTAGGGAGCAAAGGGTTTTCAGAGGATGTGGAAAGAAGCTCCTTCCCAAACCGGGTAGCCTTCCGCGATTTGATTTATTATGGAGACAAAAGGGTTGTGTCCAAATTTTTGTCTCCACATAAATTCGCATAAATATGTTTCCAACAGCTCCCGGTTTTTTTTTATCGCTAAATTAAATAGCTGAAATGAAAGGCTGTGTATTTTTACTTTGAACAATAAAATAACTGAAATGAAACGCTATGTGTGTAATTTCAATGAAAATTATTCGTCTGCTGCGCGTTCGTTTGAAGCGCCCTGATTGGCTGATAGAGTATCGTACCGCTCGCCATGTTCCGGCGTTTTCCGACGGATGTCGATCAACGCTCGGCTAAGATCGTGAAATCGGTGGGTAAAATACTGCAGGAGTACCTTTTATAACTTAATATATATATATATATATATATATATATATATATATATATATATATATATATATATATATATATATATATATAATATGAGAGAGTGAGAGAAGATGAAATACTAAGTTGCAATGGCCATATAAATAATCCTAATATAATAATAGCATGATTAGCATTAAATTCTTAAATATAATAGCTGAGGTACCCGGTGTTGCCAGGTTGTATGCGATATACTTGAATATTTTGTCCTCGTATAATAAAATAGATTAAATAAAACATAAATTTATAATGACTTCTTTTTCCACACACTCCATGTAGTTGGAGCAGTTGTGCGTATTATTTTATAGAGGTCTCGCCAGTAGATCTAATCATTTTTATAGTTTAGGTAGTGTTTGGCAGGGTCCAGTGTGGAGTTGGAGGCAAACCGACTGGCAAACATGTTAGCCTTCTCAGTTGCAGAGAAAACAACCTCATGGTTGTTGGATAGTGGGGGGATTGTTGATTGGCCATTATTTACTGTTGTAGATTTTCCAGAAGTCGCGGGTTCCTAATTTCTGTGCTTCGATGCGTTTTTTTGGTGGTTTCAGTAAATTCTCTCTTAGCTGTCGCTATTTCTTTCTTACAGTTACTTCTGGTTTCTATATACTTTTGCCTGTTTGAACTGGACTTATGTCGGTTAAATCTGCGGTACGCATGCTGCCTTTACGCGATGGTAACTGAACAAGTAGAAGTAAACCATTGGGGAGAGTGGGGCTTGCTATAATTTTCCGTGTGAGAACATGTGCTTCAATTGCTGTTTTAAACCATTCAGTGGTCTCATTTGCGCAATGTTCAGTAGGAAGTGAAAAGATATTTTGCCATGGGGCGTCCCTGATGAGATCCCTGATGGCTTCCCGTCAGTCTTTAATAATATCTCGTTTTTTTTTTTTGAGCAGTGGTTCTTCAGTTTTGGCTCTAAAGTTAAGGGCTATTTCAACTATTACCACTGCATGATCGGCGTTCCCAAGTGGGCCGTGGGCATTAGTTACACAGTCATCGGGAACTATTTAATGTACAATATATATAAAGATGGCATTAGTAATTTATTCTGTTAATGAAATAATTAAAATTCAGTTTTCACCAGTGCATATCTGAAAACGTGTAAATTAACCTCTAGCATTAATTTTGAACATCCTTTTCTTAAACACCATTTTTGGTGTGACCTCTAACAGGTGTGTAAATGTAGAGGTTTTCAGGACTTCCAATGCGTGAGCAACCAACATACAACTGACCATGAGAAAAGCAATATGTCTGAAGATTAAATCCAATAACTTTTAGGCTTTGTCCTTGAGCTTTATTTATAGACATAGCCAAACTAACTTTTATTGGGAATTATAAACGCTTGAACTGAAATGACATGTCAGAAGGAATAAGAGGAATCCGAGGGATTAAGTTTCACCCTTAAAATGTCCAGTTATTATAATGGCTTCCAGAACATTAGTTTTCAAAGAATTTATTGCTAACCGTGTGCTACTGCACAATTTAGGTGGATCAATATTTCTTAATAACTGGGGTTCCTTCCTTCAATATCAGGTTGTGGTGTAGCATTCCATGCAGTTGTAATGAATTTGGAAATTCTGCAGGAAACTCTAGTGCCTGATCTTCATAAATAACACAATCAATAGATTGATAAGAATGATCTAACCCAAGCAACTCTTACAAAAGATTATAATTGATCAGTCATATTACCATGAAAAGCATGTAAACATTTTTTTAATAATTTTAAACAATGAATACTTTTATAATGATAAACAATATTAATATAAATAGAAATATTAAATTGTCAGAATATATAAAAAATGTAAACAATATAAATAGAACTTTTCATAATTATAAACCATGAAAACTTTTTAAAGTAATATAAAAATATAACTTTTTATAATTTGAAACCATGATAACTTTATTAAAAGTTCGACAAGATACACCTGAAGAAGGTCGAATAAAAATATAACTTTTTATAATTTGAAACCATGATAACTTTATTAAAAGTTCGACAAGATACACCTGAAGAAGGTCGAATAAAAATATAACTTTTTATAATTTGAAACCATGATAACTTTATTAAAAGTTCGACAAGATACACCTGAAGAAGGTCGAATAAAAATATAACTTTTTATAATTTGAAACTATGAAACCTTTAAGTTTAAACAATATCAGTAGAACTTTTTATAATTGTACACAATGTAAAAAGCTTTATTTTTAATTCAAAATTGAATCACGTGATTATTATTAAATCCTGTGAGTTGTTATAAACGATAGAAATTAATATCAAGCCTGCGTATTCTATTGCGACTTTTAATAATTTTTACGTGTATTCTCTTTCAATTATTTTGAAATTTATTAATTTTTAAATCTTTCACAACTATGGCCACCACTTTTCACATAAAACATTACACTGTTTAATAATCGAAAAACACCTTAGTTGCGGAAATTAAAATGCGATATTCGTTGTCAGCGTACCAGAACACCAGTAAAAGTCGTTATTTTAAAGGAAAATGTTAAGGTGGAAACATAATAAAAATTTGCTGTTAAAAATTATAAAAAGCTTGGTAGTTATGTATTTTATGTACCGTGCTGAAATAACGTTATTGTTTCGAAAGCCATTCTTAACATTGGAAGAGTTTTGTAAGTATTTGCTGCTTCCACATAACAATTTAATAAAAGATATCGTGAAACTTAAATTAACCCTGAAAAAAAAACATTTTAAAATGGCGCAGGACCAAAGTACATAAGCATCAAACTTCTAGTTAAATTGGTTAAAATTTAAAATAAAAAAGTTATTTTTATATTGTTTAAAATAAAAAAGAAGATTTATATTGATTAAAATAAAAAGAAAAAGATTTATATTGTTTAAAATAAAAAAAAGTGCTTATTCTTTTTTAAGTTGTTTTCATATTGTTTTTTTTTTATTTTTAGTTCTGCTTACTTAAAACTCAACTTCTGAAATACCGATGTCATTGTTTATATATTGTTGGCATGGTAACATAACGGTGATTAGGGAGTTTGGTTCCTTAATTTGATAGAGGGTTCGAGATAATTTTGCCACCTAAACTCCCGTCTTGACAAAAATCTTTATACTTGTGCAGTGTACAAACTATGCTGAAATGATAACGTTATTATTTAGAAAGCCATTCTTCACATGAGAAGGGGCTTGTTAACAAAAGGAGAAGCCATGTAAATTAAGGATATAATTTGTAGAAAAAAACTTATCTCAAGGGAACAAGTGTAAAGATAAAGTAATGTCGATTGGCACTTGTATCGATGCGGGGGCGGGGATGAACGGAACTTTATAAATAAAATTTCACTTTTTGAGCAACATCTAATTTTATTTAATTTCGTTTAAAAAAATAATGAGAACGAAAGCCTCTGTTCGTGTTTGAATGATTTCTTTCGTGTCACCTTTCATGTGTTGAAATAGTTTCGTAGCGGTGTTTTGATTTAAATAAGTGGCAGACAACGATCTGACAATTTTGGCGGATTTTCCTCTGTCAAGGATTCGAACGTGAATACATGTCTTGTTTTTATGAAAATCATATTCACTGAAATTTATTATTCTACTGTAAGCGAAGTGATGAAGATAACCGGGTACATTTTTTTTTATGATAAATGTAAAATATCAAGTACATTTTATCAGATTAGATAATATTTTTTTAGAAATAAAACTGTATTTTGTGTTGGTATAATATCCTGTGTAAGAAAGCTCTATTAGAAAAACTAAAAGTAATAAAATTTGGCAGTTTCCGTTTGGTACCAATAGTTGTTCATCTATCTAATCGATAAATGAATAATATATATATATATATATATATATATATATATATATATATATAGGTATGTTTCATAAATGTTATGTAACGTCTGAAAAAAATAAAAACAAAAACGCGTGCATTCGAAATATAAGAATTTCTGGTACTTGTGCAGTGTACGAATTATGCTGAAAGAATAAGATTATTTAGAAAGCCATTCTTACCATGTGAACGGATGTTTTTTAACTGGTATGCACTTCCACCTAACAATTTAATAAAAAAGAAAGATGCCATAAAAATTTAATTAAATTTTTAAATCCTATCTGAAATGTAACACGGTGCGTACACTTTAAAAACACCGAATATTCCTTTGTAATTAATAATTGTCTATCTAATCAGTCAAATACTAATAAAAGATGTATAGGTATGTCTTTGATAGTGAATAATAAAAAGATATATAGGTTTTTCTTTGTATTAACAAATTCAAATCTGCGAATGAAATTTACGTATGATTTCATTTTTTTATTATTAATACAAAGACGTAATCAAAATATGTAGCGTTCTAGCTTGATGCTGTTTTAAGCGTGCGCATGCGCAAAAGCACAAAAAATGTCGGCTAGTGGTTAATGTATTTTACATGTAAATTTTCCGTTGTCTGTACGTGTTATTCATGTATGTAAACAAAGATATTGCTCGCTATAAACCATCCTTGGTGTATGAATATTATTTTCTTAGAATTTCAATGTTATCTGACCAGTAGTTTAAGAGTTTACCTGTTAGATATTTACACACACACACACACACACACACATATGTCTACTGTTTTATTTATATAGATTTAATTAATTAAAATAAAAAGTATTATGTAATAAGTGTATTTTGAAAATAAACACAAGTAGGAATGTGATTTATTCAAGTGGAGTAAACTGTACTAATAAATTTACACTTGTTTTAAGCTATTCCTTTTTATTGTAATATTTAAACATAATCGTTACAGCTAAAAAATTATAAATAACAACACAGAATAGTTTCTGATTTTTTTAGATGAGGATTGGTTATTCGTATCATTTGAATTCATCGGACTACTGTTCTCATTTTTTAGTGTGATTTTCAGAATGTTTCAATCGATGTAACCTTCGACCTACTTCAGGTGTACCTTGCTGAACTCGTAAATTTGGACAGAATTTTCGAGCGGAACACTTTATTTACTTTACGGGGTAACCTGCTTTTGTTTTTTCAGCCAAGTAATTCGCAATTGTATCTAAAAAATAACAATACAATTGCAAATTACTTAGGAACTCTATCTAGTCATGGCTGACGGAACAAGAGCATGGTACCCCTTGTAGTAAATAAAGGGTTCCACTCGAAATTCCGTCCAAATTCCAGAGTTCGACATATAACATTCCCGAGTTCGACAAGATACACCTGAAGAAGGTCGGAGGTTACATCGACCGAAACGTATTTAATCATTCAAGAACTACAATGCCAGGCGTTAGAGTCCCCAGTTAATATTAAATATTCTCCGAATACAACTTTGATGAACACGTTCCAATAATTTGAGATGCATTTTATATGTTGTCCATGTCTCTGACATATATAGCAGCGTAGTGATAACGCATGATTCGTAAACAGTTTTGTTTTTGATGTGATTCCCCGATTTGATCACACACGTTTCTCCAATTTGCCAAAATCAGAATTGGTTTTAGCTATTCTCTGATTAATCTCAGCATCAAGCGTACAGTCCATACTCAGATATACTTCTTACCATCAACAAAGATGTTTGGGTCAACATAGGGCATTCCTATAGAAGGGGAATATATATGTTTTCTTGAGGCTGATGGAAAGCCCAAAAGATTTACAACCCTCTGATGACTTGTCCATAATCATCTGTGTGTTTGTTTCTGAATGTGAAACAAGGTCTTCATCATCTGCATATAAAAGTTCAAGAACAAGGTTATGAAAAGTTTTCGACTTTGCGTTGAGACGTATAAGGTAAAAAAATTTATCTGATGCGCGAAACCGAAATTTCACGCCAATATCACAATTGTTAAAAGCCTGCACCAGCATCACAGCAAAATATATGGAAAATAATGTATCAGGCTCGGGCTTTCATATTATTGTGAAGCAACTCCACAAAACCAGTAGGACAGCCTAGCTTCCCAAGAATTTTCCAGGGTGCATTGCGATTGATAGTATCAAAAGCTTCCGTCAAATCGACAAAAACTTGATACAAATGCACTCGTTGCTCCATATATTTTCCATTAACTGTAACGCAGAGAATACCATGTCCATTGTGCCGCGGCCGGATCTAAAACCACATTGATTCTCTGGGATGATAGAGGGACAAATCCATTTCAGCAAGCGATTTAAGAACACCTTTACTAACACCTTCCCTACGGTTTAAAGCAATAATCACCACAGTCATCTTTTGACCCCTTTCCATAATAAATTGGATCAATATTGCATCAATCCAATCTTGAGAAATAACATTACCATGCCAAACATCGAGGATGAGTGTATGAACTGCGTGAATAACGCTATCACCTCTAAATAGCAATAATTCAAGATAAAGTCCTGGTGCTTTTCCCTTATTAATGTCTTTTCTTTTTATCACATCAATGCTGGGATCAATCATCATCTCACCAACTCTCAATTACTATATCATTTACTTCCGACGGATTATCAAAAAGATCCCGAAAATGTTCTGTCCATCATTCCACGATCCCCTCAACATTTTTGATAAGAGCAGAACCATATTTGGATTTCACAGGTACCAATGTTGGGGGCTGCGGCCCAAAACCTTGTCTGATTTTGTAATGCATATCTTTTGAATTTTTGCGGTCATACGAGGGGGTGTGCAATAAGTAATGTCCCTGACCCGCTTCCCATGGAAGTAGACCAACGAAACTTGGCATAGTTATTAATCTGTCTCTACATAGGAACCACCGAGAGTTTGGCATTTCTCCCATCATTTGATGCAGCTCTGGGGACCGCTTTTGTAGAACACCCCAGGTTGGTCCTCCAACCTCAACGTGATTTCAAAAATTTAGGCTGCATCATCTGGGAAACGCTTTCCTTTCAAAAACAACTTCATGGTTGGGAAGAAGTGAAAGTCAAAGGGCGCAAGGTCAGGAGGGTAGGGAGGATGGGGCAGGATTTCATAACCACACGCCCGTGCTTCTGATCTGGCGACATGCGAGTTGTTGACCGGGGCGTTGTCCTGCAGAAGGAGGGTACCTTTGCTGATCTTGCCCCGCCTCTTGATTTTCATAGCTTCCCTTAATTTCCTCAAAAGTGAAACATAATAGGCTCCTGTAATTGTGGTACCCTTTGCCCGGAAATCTGTCATACCTACTTCGTCCTGGTCCCAGAAGACTGTGAGCATGACCTTGCCAGCGGAGGGCTGCACGCTTGCCTTCTTTGGAGGTGGTGAGTCCAATTGCTTCCACTGCATTGACTGGGCTTTGGTCTCTGGATCATAGTGATGGATCCAGGTTTAATCCTGTGAAATCAGTCTTTTGAAAATCTTTGACTCATCTTCTTGGCACATCTCCAAATTAATCCTCGAGCACTCGACGCGTTCTCGCTTCTGGAATGGTGTGAGCAACCTGGGAATCCATCTGGCAGACACCTTATGCATGTGCAAATGGTCATGAATGATAGTTTCCACAGACCCTGTACTAATCTTGACGTCTTGGGTTATTTGGCAAATAGTAATGCGCCGATCTTCCAAAATGGCAGCCTCATCAATGCAGAAGGCGGAGGCGACCAGGTCTGGGGGCTGTTTCCACAGACTTCCGGTTATGTTTGAATTCACGGTGCCAGCATTTAACAAGGTCATATGATGGCCCATCATCAGCATCAGTTTCTTTCATTTCATCAAAAGTCACGTGTTGTGTGCGTCCTTTAAAATACAAAAACCGGATCACTGCTCGACATTCAACAGGCTCCATTTCACACCTGACTCAGTTCAAACGCCTATAAAACAGAAATCACAATTAGTTTAGAGCTCTAATTTGACACATAACTCGTAGAGATATAAATCATTGCACGTGCCAAAGTTCAGCTAGATCAGACAACTGGAAGTGGGTCAGGGGAATTACTTATTGAACGCCCTCGTAATCTGTCTGGATGTCTGCCGACAATTTGGTCCACCACTGTTCTTCATTCGGCTTGTCTCACGCTGTATTTTAAACTTTGCTTCTTTATACAGTTTTTCTGCAGTTGGTTTAGCTAATCCATTGGAACAAAAACACATCTCGTGGGCCTTTTTCTCTTCCAAAGGATTTTCTGGAAAGGCAAACCCAAGGAAGTAAACAGGGAAGGAGGAGGTGGTTTAGCTATTAGGACAAAGATCACGCCTCGGTTAAAACAACCTTGTGGAATTAGTGATCGTATCATATTAGTGAAGCTACTTTTACCTCGTAATCGTTACGTGTCAGTTATCTCAGTTATTGCCCCTAATTTGGATAGTAGGCATGATGTCAAAATGGGATTTTATCAAGATCGAGGGATACCAAAAGCAGGTAAGATTGTGTTACTTGGAGACTTTAATGCACGGATTGGAAATGATCACAACACCTGGAGTGTCTTAGGAAAATATGGCTTTGATAAGGCAAATGATAATGGGATTCCTCTTTTGCAGTTGTGCACTGAACATAATCTTGCAGTATGTAACACCTTCTGCCAAGAAAAACCCATTCACAAGGTAACTTGGATACACTCTAGATCAAAACATTGTCATATTTTTTATTATGTCATCATGATTATGACATCAAGCATAAGCGTGATCTTGGGGATATGTGTACTGTGAGACTTATGCGGAGTGCAGACTGTGACACTGATCACAATCTTGTTCGTGCTAAACTTCAGTTGTGTGGAAGGAAAAAAGTCAGAGTCAATGGAGTAAAAGTGCCTAAGCGCAACGGTGTCTCAAAGTTACAAATAAAAAGGTGGCGTATGATACTTTTAGGATCTCATTTATTAATATCTCATTTGACGGAAATTGGAAACCATTCAAGTCACAAGTATATAGCAAAGGAACTGAAATTCTTGACTTTAAGAAAACCAAACATAAGGACTGGTTTATGAAATTTAAAACAAGATAACTTCGCGCAGGATTTTGTCGTACGCGCGGGTACGCGAGCGGACAGCAAAATCGCGCGCAAACTCATGTTTTGACCATTACCTTTTGATTGACCTTGAAAAATAATGTGCACCATCCTAAGGTCAAAGACCACTATCATATCAGGTTTGGTCGTGGTGTGAGCTCTAAAAGAGTATATATACATGGGCTATGACGTTGACCTTTAACTTGGAAAATGGTGTGCACTATCCTTACGTGAGGGCCATCATCATGCCAGGTTTCCTCATGATCCGTCCACTCGTGTGGGCTTAGGAGTGTACATAGACATAGGCTATGTCATTGACCTTTGACCTTTATCTTGAACAATAGTGCCCACCATCCGTAGATGGGGCAGCATCATCATGCCAGGTTTGGTCATAATCGGTCCACTGGTGTTGGCTGTAGGAGAGTTATACACACACACACACACATACACACACATACACACACACGCACACACATGAACGCTACTATTTTATTATATATATATATATATATATATATATATATATATATATATATATGACTGTGTATGTCAATATAATGAGAAAATATCAATAAAAGCAGAGTTATAAACGCTCTTTATAACTAAGCATTTCGAAGCTTAATGCTTCTCATCAAAAGTTAAGAAGGGAGCTAGATTATAGATAGTAATACGACTCTAACTTAAGATACAATAGAATGGGAATCTAAAATAAACATAATCTACATATATAAAAGGCAAAAAAAAACACGCACGTTTTTGTATGTCCAGCAAAGTCTTTTCGCCGAGGTTCTCGTGGTGGGGGTTACTATTTTTTAGAACTTTTTATATACGCGCTAGATCATAATATCTACGATTTGCGAACGAATGTCGTCTCTATCTATTATTTGAGCAACTTTTACAAAATTCACGCTATTCCTTCCTCTCGCATGTTTGTTTGTGTTTTTCATATAAAAGCAGAACTAATCAAAAGCGAAGGCAGATTCCAGGCTTTGGTTCCAGGGACGTCCAGAAGCAATTAGCACCGTGGAGGAACCCCTTATATCAGACAATTGCTATTCATTTGGCCGTTGGCAGAGTTTCCTCTTTTTCGGGTGAATGACCTCATGGGGAAGAAAATAAATACCACGAGAGAAATCAAAAGTTTGACTGACCCACGGCCAGCGTTCATTTTTTCGCCGACTCCAATGATTCTTAACTTAATTATCATTCAGTTGACATCGCTAAATTTGAATACTATTAACTTCCTGTGGCGCCATAGCGTAGTGGTAAGATATCAGGTTTTCTTACACTCTTTTCTGCCTTTGCGTCACGGGTTCGAGCCTGCCTGCCTACTAACACTTTTTTTCTCGACACACCTCTAAAAACTCCGGGCAACGCGTGGCACCCCCGCTAGTAAACCATAAAAGAAAGATAAATTAATTATAAAAACTAAGGATTTTAAAAGACCGTAGAAAGATTAAATGGCTGTTATATTAGTAGGTGTTGTTTGGAGGCGAGAGGGGAATAATGGTCATGATTAAATTAGGGTGATATCTAACAGAGGAACGTATTCTGAGGATTAACGGGATATGAATACGAAACATGGAGTGGAAAAAGCAACGTAGAAAATTCTAAAGACAATATGGCACAATAGATAGAGGGGAGAAGGTAGGAAATCAAAATATTGTTGTATAAGCAATAAAACCCATAACAAATAAAGAAAGAAAATATGAATCATAAGATTACATAATAAGTCCGATACGTTAGATTCAGCTGAATGCGGAGAATAATGCTCGTATAGTAATGACTCGATAGGCTAAGTGTCCAGTAGGAGTCTTTGAATGTACAAATTAAATATCGTTTCATAGTTCAAAATAAATCACGAGGAATTATGGACTTCGGAGCAGAATATACATACTTAGATGAACGAACTAAAGACATCTATAATATAAATCCTATCTGTCTGTTTAAATGTATATATGTATGTTTGTATGCATTCCTAAAACTTTCGACAGAGGCCACGGATTTTGTTGAGATCGGTAGCGTTTTAAAGCTCGGGCCTTCGGACGACAAATATCGAAAGATTGGCTAAAACATTATTTCCTTAATCCTCAACTTGGCATTTTTCTACAGGGAAGGGTCGCTTTTTTCACCGATATTTTCGAAAATTACAGAGCATATAATGAATAAATGACAAAAGTCTATATCCCAAATTTAATCATGTTGACCACCTTACAATTTATTCCTTTAATTCAGTTGACATTTACAATTCTTGACAGTATCTGCTTCGTACCAAAAAACCAATCACTTAATTATTATATCAAGCATTGGATCAATTTTGCCCGTAACTCATTAGAAGAAATAGCAACAATCAATCCACGAAAAGGAAATAACATGCGTTTTGACATGATTAAAAATCCGAAAATTAGATGAAAAGTTGCAGTTTTCTTTCATTACGCCATTTTGAATTTTAGAAATAAATAAAGTCATTAAACCTGCAAATGTGTCTTAACAAACTCTATTAATTTAGGTATATTCTGCCAGAAATGTTCTATTCATTAATTAGTAAATTTATTATTTATAATTAATATATTCCTGTTTACCCAAATAACATCAATGATTACAATCTATTACATGTTTACATATACGAAACTAACACATACACACACACACACATGCCAACACACACAAATTTGGTGAAAATAATTCGAGTTCTCTTGAAATTGACAATGTTTACATCGAGTTTACATCACATAGCTGGCGGATGATAGTGCAGGAGTTAAAAGAGCTGACTGTAACCTGGATGGTTTAAGCAGTTGCTTGTCTTGCTGCAGTTAAAGCCTGTGATACAGCGAAACTCTGTGTTCGTGATTTAATCAGTGTAGCAAAGATCCACGCGACTGCTCCTGAACCTCTGAGCGCACGTGCATAGGAAAATTTCTTCTTTTTTTTTTCTCCGTCGCTTCTAGTAACGAGGGGCAACGGATAACGGACTTAAACGAGCGAGGTTGAACTTTTAACTTTCGCTCTATTGTCCGAATAATGGGTCTCCAGTCAATCAACAGGCGAACATTTCTCGGGATGTTCCCCTTCAAACTAACCCAACCAAGCAACTCAATCACGACTCGCGCACCCAACCAACTCACGTTCGCTTAAAAAACAAACAAACAAACAAACACCTGATGAATATTCATGAAACAGCTTTTCTTATATATTTAATTATCTTTCCCCATCAATGGCAGGGAAAGACCACCTGAAAAAAATGTCGGACTTTTGGTTTTTGTTGTTTGCTTGTTTGTTTTCTTTTGACGGCTAAACGTGGAGACTCAACTGGGCTGGAAAATTGACCATCACAAAACGGTTATTTTCTCAATTGGCGCGTGAACAAAATATTTATAAGAGGAAGAGAAAAGGTCAGGTCATAATGTCACAAGGGTACTTAACTGAGAGATTAAATTGTGGCAGAGGGACGGGTAAGTCCTATTCAACTCTTGTGTTTATTAAAGTAAATAAAATGTATCAAAACAAAAATGATCTTTTCGTCAATAGCTATCTATTACTAATGGAGATTTGGTATCTGTCTGTCTGAAGTCAAAACTATTACTTTTTCCATATTCAACTCAGTTTTTATACTATTTCAAACGTATATTTTCGATATTTATTTTTGCATTCTTTTTATTATTTGGGATACTGTTCCTATCTTGAATGTTATTGTCACAAATTTCGACAGATATAACCTCCGACTTTCTCCAAGTGTATCTCCTCGAACTCGCGAATCCGATGGCATAACGGATAAAGCATTGAGTAGATTTAGCTCTAAGTGACAGTCTTCTGACGGTTGAAGGTTCAATCTTCAGTGCGGGCCATATTAATAATACAATTGTGAATTAAGTCGTCTAGCCGGTTTTTGCTGATGGAACTAGAGAATGCTAGGCCCATAGATTAAATATGGGGATCCACTCGGTAGAGCTCCAAGTTGGACAAAAATACACATACAGCAGCTCGGAAATCACCGAAAGATTGTTAGAATAACACTCAAGATAAAAACGCCAGTCCGAATAATCCAAATACAGTAGAACCCCGGGATACAGTGTCCCTAAGATACGTTTTTTTACGTTAAGATGTGGAATACGATGTTTTCCGGACCCTTGTTACAGTATTTGCCCAGCCTTACGGTGTTATTTATAATGTTATTTGATTATATACATGTGTATTATTATATACTGTACTGTATTTTGTTAACTATTTTTAATGGCAATTGTCTAACATTAAAAACAGAGAATCAGCAACTATGTCCCAAAGCCTAGCTGGAGTCCGAACACAGTAGCCCCGTAATAATAATAAAGGGTTGGGTTCGAGACTCCTAACAAACGGTTCCCCAGTTCGATACAAAACACCTGACGAAGGCCGGAGGGCAAAAACGGCCGAAACGTTGTGACAATAACAACCAAGATGAGGAAGTCAGTCCGACAATCTCAATCAATTTTTAATGGCGTATTCTGGGGTTCTACTATAATATGAATAATTAATCGTTATCTTAAAAATTCAGAAACGTAAAAGCACTTTCAATGCTAAATTAAGGTCGATAATATATTATCTGCCCTGTTGTCATAATGTGATCCCCCCAAGCCTCACTTCCTCTTTAAGGGTACAATTTCGTATATGTTCGTTCGTTATGATACAATCCTCTCAGTCATTACCTCCGCCTGTTTTGAGGAAGAGGGTTAGTGTAGTATCTGTTCTATGATCATACTATCCTCACAGTGATTACCTTATCCTATGTGGTATACAATAACAAGGGATTATATTTACTATTGTAAGTACATATGAAATAAGGTTTGTTTGAGTGTTATAGAAATCGATATTTTTACGGTTACAGAACTCAAATTAGCTCCAATAGGGCTTAGCTATTCTGGAAGCTTATGCATGGACAGAAAGTTAAACTTCATTCCATTAATGAAAGTAGAGATAATCCACGCAGATAAGCGCTAAAATCAAAATAGGAGTGACAGTTTCGAGGTGAAGCGAAAACAGCCGCGCATATGTCTCGACATACAACGAAAAGAAAGGAAACTTTGACCCGAATTTTTTTAGTTGAAAGATAAAGTAATTTATTTCGTCCTGCTTAATTTTCAATACAAATACAATAGGTTCGTTCTGTCTTTTTTTTTTTTTTTTTTTTTGCTGGTGAGATAAAAGTCCCTTGTTTTAGCTAAAATCTGTTGTTGCGTGGTAGTAATTCTCCCGAAGACTAACAGGTCGGCTGGCTCGCTTTCGAAGGGGTACGAGCGGTAGACTTGCGTGCTTGTTAAGCGTACCTTCTAACCTAATGCTCGTTTATTTATTTTTATTTTTCTTCTCCCTTTTCGTTCGATCTGGATAACTATATATACATTTCATTCCATGACGTCACGCTCACGGCTTAAATATTGACGAGACATTAACGCGGCACGTGAGTCCTCAATACGCGTACGTATTCAAATGACGGGCTCACGACTACTTTGCATATCTATATATTAATAGGATAGAGTTTTTGTTATTTATTTTGCATATCACACTTACATCCGAGTGATTGCCGTTTAATTGTTATGGACTTCCAAACATTCTTCATAACTTTTGGTTTCGGTTTCGATTATAGCTGATGACACTCAAGTTATTTATTTTTATAAATTATTTTACCAAAAATTATTGATGATTTTTAGTTTCGGTTTCGATTATAGCTGAGAGAACTCAGATGTTTTATATATATATATATATATATGTGTGTGTGTGTGTGTGTGTGTGTGTGTGTGCGTGTATGTATATATATATATATATATATATATATATATATATATATATATATATATATATATATATATCACAAGTTTTGGTTTTGGTTTCGATTCACGTTGATGCACCTAATCCATATGGATATCTTTTATTAATTTTAAACCGCAACTTTATAATATACTAGCGGGGGTACCCGGCGTTGCCCGAGTGTTTGTTTCCGGGACGGGGGGGGGAGTTTTAAAAAATGTTATGGTAGGTAAGTAGGAAGGATCAAACCCGGAGTCATGAGTAAAAGTAGGAAAATAAAGTGTGAAAAAAAAACACATCTGCAACGTTAACAGTTCGGCCACCAAGAAAAGTCCATTCCAGTTGTTTAGGAAAAAAAAAAAAACGACTACGGTAGGTCGGCGCGAATGTGAAAATATAATGTTAATTGTCCAGCACGCTAACCACTACGCCACATAGCACTGCAGCTTAGTTTAGTGATTTTAAATAACTTCACATGAAAGAACTACGAAGCCAAACCGGTGTTCTCTTCTCAACTGTTCCTTGTGAACGATGCCCAAACGGTGTTAAGTGGTGGCAGGGGGAGGAGGAATTTATTAGAGAGAAAATATTTTACCACTTCCGTTGATCTTAACCGATTTTGGCCGTGACTTCTCAGCAGAAAAAGTATAGAAATCTTAGATTATCGAGGAATTTGAGAAATAATAAGCCTATAACACACCTCAGATATTGTTCTGCCGTTTGTGCATATTATATTTGCATGAAATATCTTGATTTTTAATCCTATTAAGGTCAAAATCCGACGGGAAAAAATGAGTTCATTTTATTTATATAGAGAAGATAAAAATCGTTAGAACATTAACACTATCATAATACATACGAAATCTGCAAAAATAAAAATATATTTAAGCGTCCTTTACAACAAGGCTACGCCAGACGTCCCTGCTAGTAAACACTAATTTTACTTGGCCAAGTAATTTAGAATTATATACAATTGTAGATGATGTAAGTTGAGAACGAAGACGTTTGCAAATTTGTGTAATAACTTATTTAGGTAATGGTAACATATTGCACGTACAGATCTGTTTATTTTGTCTATTTTCAGGAAAAGTTTTTTTTATTTATTTATTTATTTTTGTTTTGTCTGCAAACGACATTCGTAAGCTTCTCTCGTAATGTAGACAACCGGATGTCCTGGTGGGAATGGTAAATACTTGAAAACAATACGCGGCTGTAATAATATTATTCCTAAATTTTTGACTGATATGACTTAATCTTTTCATTATGCTTTCAGTAAAGTTTGTCACTATGTTTGCTTGTATACAGCCTTGCGTCAACACTGCTTGCCCGGTCGTAACCAAACTTGGTTAAAATATAACCCATGGTCTCACTTCGGACTGGTTTAATTTCGGAACAACTTAGTCGAATGTCAAGCTTACGGAAAAGGTTTACGTTATAACTAGGGTAGTGATAAGAGAATAGTCTTTTCATTATTTTGTGCTCTGGAGTATATATGTGTTATTATCTCATATGTTTTTAGATAGTGATGTGATTTTCGATTGATTAACTGTGTCGGATATATACTCGAGAGTCAACACCATAAAAAGAATATTCTCGTGTTATAAGTTCGGTGCTGTGCACTGTAGAGAATTGCTCAGTATAAAATGACGGAAAACAAGTTTGCTATGGCGTAAAACAAAACAAGTTTGCTATGGCGTAAAACAAAACAAGATTGATGTGGCGTAAAACAAAACAAGTTTGCTATGGCGTAAAACAAAACAAGTTAGCTATGCCGTAAAACAAAACAAGTTTGCTATGGCGTACAACAAAACAAGTTTGCTATGGCGTAAAACAAAACAAGTTTGCTATGCCGTAAAACAAAACAAGTTTGCTATGGCGTAAACCAAAACAAGTTTGCTATGGCGTAAAACAAAACCAGTTTGCTATGCCGTAAAACACAACAAGTTTGCTATGGCGTAAAACAAAACAAGTGTGCTATGGCGTAAAACAAAACAAGTTTGCTATGGCGTAAAACAAAACACGTTTGCTATACTGTAAAACAAAACAAGTTTGCTATGGCGTAAAACAAAAAATATTTGCTATGGCGTAAAACAATACAAGTTTTCTATGCCGTAAAACAAAACAAGTTTTCTATGGCGTAAAACAAAACAAATTTGCTATGGCGTAAAACAAAACAAATTTGCTATGGCGTAAAACAAAACAAGTTTTCAATGCCGTAAAACAAAACAAGTTTGCGATGGCGTAAAACAAATCAAGTTTGCTATGCTGTACAAAACAACAAATTTGCTATGGCGTAAAACAAAACAAGTTTGCTATGCCGTAAAACAAAACAAGTTTGCTATGGCGTAAAACAAAACAAATTTGCTATGGCGTAAAACAAAACTAGTTTGCTATGCTGTAAAACAAAACAAGTTTTCTATGCTGTAAAACAACACAAGTTTGCTATTCTGTAAAACAAAACAACTTTGCTATGCCGTAAAACAAAACAAGTGTGCTATGCTGTAAAACAAAACAAGTTTGCTATGCTGTAAAACAAAACAAGTTTGCTATGCTGTAAAACCAAATACATTTGCTATGCTGTAAAACAAAACAAGTTTGCTATGCTGTAAAACAAAACAAATTTGCTATGCCGTAAAACAAAACAAGTTTGCTATGGCGTAAAACAAGTTTGCTATGCTGTAAAACCAGACAAGTTTGCTATGCTGTAAAACAAAACAAGTTTGCTATGCCGTAAAACAAAACAAGTTTGCTATGTTGTAGAACAAAACAAGTTTGCTATGGCGTAAAACAAAACGAGTTTGCTATACTGTAAAACAAAACCAGTTTGCTATGCTGTAAAACAAAACAAGTTTGCTATGCTGTAGAACAAAACAAGTTTGCTATGCTGTAAAACAAAACAAGTTTGCTAGGGTGAAAACAAAACAAGTTTTCTATGCTGTGAAACGAAACAAGTTTTATATGCTGTAAAACAAAACAGGTTTTCCATTCTGTAAAACAAAACAAGTTTGCTATGGCGTAAAACAAAACAAGTTTGCTATGCCGTAAAACAAAACAAGTTTTCTATGCTGTAAAACAACACAAGTTTGCTATGCTGTAAAACTAAACAAGTTTGCTATGGCGTAAAACAAAATAAGTTTGCTATGCTGAAAAACAAAACAAGTTTGCTATGGCGTAAAAAAAAACAAGTTTGCAATGCTGTGAAACAAAACAAGTTTGCTATGTTGTAAAAAAAAAACAAGTGTGCTATTCTGTAAAACAAAACAAGTTTGCTATGGCGTAAAACAAAACAAGTTTGCTATGCTGTCAAACAAAACAAGTTTGCTATGGCGTAAAACAAAATAAATTTACAATGCTGTAAAACAAAACAAGATTTCTATGCTGTAAAGCAAAACAAGTTTGCTATGCTGTAAAACAAAACAAGTTTGCTATGGCGTAAAACAAAATAAGTTTGCTATGCTGAAAAACACCACAAGTTTGCTATGGCGTAAAACAAAACAAGTTTGCTATGCTGTGAAACAAAACAAGTTTGCTATGTTGTAAAACAAAACAAGTGTGCTATTCTGTAAAACAAAGAAAGTTTTCTATGCTGTAAAACAAAACAAGTTTGCAATGCTGTGAAACAAAACAAGTTTGCTATCGTGTAAAACAAAACAAGTTTGCTATGCCGTAAAACAATACAAGTTTGCTATGGCGTAAAAAACAAGTTAGCTATGGCGCAAAACAAAACAAATTTGCGATTCTGTAAAACAAAACAAGTTTGCTATGCCGTAAAATAACAAGTTTGCTATGCTGTAAAACAAAACAAGTTTGCTATGGCGTAAAACAAAACAAGTTTGCTATGCTGTAAACCAAAACAAGTTTGCTATGCTTTAAACAAAACAAGTTTGCTATGCTGTAAAACAAAACAAGTTTGCTATGGCGTAAAACAAAACAAGTTTGCTGTGCTGAAAAACAAAACAAGTTTGCTATGCCGTAACAAAAAACACGTTTACTATACTGAAAAACAAAACAAGTTTGCTATGCCGTAAAACAAAACAAGTTTGCTATGCTGTAAAACAAAACAAGTTTGCTATGGCGTAAAACAAAATAAGTTTTCTGTGCTGTAAAACAAAACCAGTTTGCTATCGTGTAAAACAAAACAAGTTTGCTATGCCGTAAAACAAAACAAGTTTGCTAAGGTGTAAAAAACAAGTTAGCTATGGCGTAAAACAAAACAAATTTGCGATTCTGTAAAACAAAACAAGTTTGCTATGCCGTAAAAAAACAAGTTTGCTACGCTGTAAAACAAAACAAGTTTGCTATGCTGTAAAACAAAACAAGTTTGCTATGGCGTAAAACAAAACAAGTTTGCTATGCCGTAAAACAAAACAGGTTTGCTATGCTGTAAAACAAAACAAGTTTGCTATGGCGTAAAACAAAACAAGTTTGCTATGCTGTAAAACAAAACAAGTTTGCTATGGCGTAAAACAAAATAAATTTACAATGCTGTAAAACAAAACAAGTTTGCTATGCTGTAAAACAAAACAAGTTTGCTATGGCGTAAACAAGTTTGCTATGCTGTAAAACAAAACAAGTTAGCTATGGCGTAAAACAAAACAAGTTTGCTATGGCGTAAAACAAAACAAGTTTGCAATGTTGTGAAACAAAACAAGTTTGCTATGTTGTAAAACAAAACAAGTTTTCCATGCTGTAAAACAAAACAAGTTTTCTATGCTGTAAAACAAAACAAGTGTGCTATGCTGTAAAACAAAACAAGTTTGCTATGGCGTAAAACAAAACAAGTTTGCTATGCTGAAAAACAAAACAATTTTGCTATGCCGTAAAACAAAACACGTGTACTATACTGTAAAACAAAACAAGTTTGCTATGCCGTAAAACAAAACAAGTTTGCTATGCTGTAAAACAAAACAAGTTTGCTATGGCGTAAAGCAAAATAAGTTTGCTGTGCTGTAAAACAAAACAAGTTTGCTATGGCGTAAAACAAAATAAATTTACAATGCTGTAAAACAAAACAAGTTTGCTATGCTGTAAAACAAAACAAGTTTGCTATCGCGTAAAACAAAGCAAGTTTGCTACGCTGTAAAACAAAACCAGTTTGCTATGGCGTAAAACACAACCAGTTTGCTATGCTGTAAAACAAAACAAGTTTGCTATGGCGTAAAACAAAACAAGTTTGCTATGGCGTAAAACAAAACAAGTTTGCAATGCTGTGAAACAAAACAATTTTGCTATGTTGTAAAATAAAACAAGTGTGCTATTCTGAAAACAAAACAAGTTTTCTATGCTGTAAAACAAAACAAGTTTGCTATGCTGTAAAACAAAACAAGTTTGCTATCGTGTAAAACAAAACAAGTTTGCTATGCCGTAAAACAAAACAAGTTTGCTATGGCGTAAAAAACAAGTTAGCTATGGCGTAAAACAAAAAAAATTTTCGATTCTGTAAAACAAAACAAGTTTGCTATGCCGTAAAAAAACAAGTTTGCTATGCCGTAAAAAAACAAGTTTGCTATGCTGTAAAACAAAACAAGTTTGCTATGGCGTAAAACAAGTTTGCTATGCTGTAAACCAAAACAAGTTTGCTACGCTGTAAAACAAAACAAGTTTGCTATGCTGTAAAACAAAACAAGTTTGCTATGGCGTAAAACAAAACAAGTTGGCTATGCTGAAAAATAAAACAAGTTTGCTATGCTGTAAAACAACACACGTTTACTATACTGTAAAACAAAACAAGTTTGCTATGCCGTAAAACAAAACAAGTTTGCTATGCTGTAAAACAAAACAAGTTTGCTATGGTGTAAAACAAAACAAGTTTGCTATGCTGTAAAACAAAACAAGTTTGCTATGGCGTAAAACAAAATACATTTACAATACTGTAAAACAAAACAAGTTTGCTATGCTGTAAAACAAAACAACTTTGCTATGGCGTAAAACAAGTTTGCTATGCTGTAAAACAAAACAAGTTAGCTATGGCGTAAAACAAAACAAGTTTGCTATAGCGTAAAACAAAACAAGTTTGCAATGTTGTGACACAAAACAAGTTTGCTATGTTGTAAAACAAAACAAGCGTTCTATTCTGTAAAACAAAACAAGTTTTCTATGCTGTAAAACAAAACAAGTGTGCTATGCTGTAAAACAAAAGAAGTTTGCTATCGTGTAAAACAAAACAAGTTTGCTATGCCGTAAAACAAAACAAGTTTGCTATGGCGTAAAAAATAAGTTAGCTATGGCGTAAAACAAAACAAGTTTGCGATTCTGTAAAACAAAACAAGTTTGCTATGCCGTAAAACAAAACAAGTTTTCTATGCTGTAAAACAAAACAAGTTTGCTATGGCGTAAAACAAAACAAGTTTGCTATGATGTAAACCAAAACAAGTTTCCTATGCTGTAAAACAAAACAAGTTTGCTATGCTGTAAAACAAAACAAGTTTGCTATGGCGTAAAACAAAACAAGTTTGCTATGCTGTAAAACAAAACAAGTTTGCTATGCCGTAAAACAAAACACGTTTACTATACTGTAAAACAAAACAAGTTTGCTATGCCGTAAAACAAAACAAGTTTGCAATGCTGTAAAACAAAACAAGTTTGCTATGGCGTAAAACATAAAAAATTTGCTGTGCTGTAAAACAAAACAAGTTTGCTATGGCGTAAAACAAAATAAATTTACAATGCTGTAAAACAAAACAAGTTTTCTATGCTGTAAAACAAAACAAGTTTGCTATGTGTAAAACAAAACAAGTTTGCTATCGTGTAAAACAAAACAAGTTTGCTATGCCGTAAAACAAAACAAGTTTGCTATGGCGTAAAAAACAAGTTAGCTATGGCGTAAAACAAAATAAATTTGACATTCTGTAAAACAAAACAAGTTTGCTATGCCGTAAAAAAACAAGTTTGCTATGCTGTAAAACAAAACAAGTTTTCTATGGCGTAAAACAAGTTTGCTATGCTGTAAACCAAAACAAGTTTGCTACGCTGTAAAACAAAACAAGTTTGCTATGGCGTAAAACAAAACAAGTTTGCTATGCCGTAAAACAAAACAGGTTTGCTATGCTGTAAAATAAAACAAGTTTGCTATGGCGTAAAACAAAACAAGTTTGCTATGCTGTAAAACAAAACAAGTTTGCTATGGCGTAAAACAAAATAAATTTACAATGCTGTAAAACAAAACAAGTTTGCTATGCTGTAAAACAAAACAAGTTTGCTATGGCGTAAACAAGTTTGCTATGCTGTAAAACAAAACAAGTTAGCTATGGCGTAAAACAAAACAAGTTTGCTATGGCGTAAAACAAAACAAGTTTGCAATGTTGTGAAACAAAACAAGTTTGCTATGTTGTAAAACAAAACAAGTGTTCTATTCTGTAAAACAAAACAAGTTTTCTATGCTGTAAAACAAAACAAGTGTGCTATGCTGTAAAACAAAACAAGTTTGCTATGGCGTAAAACAAAACAAGTTTGCTATGCTGAAAAACAAAACAATTTTGCTATGCCGTAAAACAAAACACGTGTACTATACTGTAAAACAAAACAAGTTTGCTATGCCGTAAAACAAAACAAGTTTGCTATGCTGTAAAACAAAACAAGTTTGCTATGGCGTAAAGCAAAATAAGTTTGCTGTGCTGTAAAACAAAACAAGTTTGCTATGGCGTAAAACAAAATAAATTTACAATGCTGTAAAACAAAACAAGTTTGCTATGCTGTAAAACAAAACAAGTTTGCTATCGCGTAAAACAAAGCAAGTTTGCTACGCTGTAAAACAAAACCAGTTTGCTATGGCGTAAAACACAACCAGTTTGCTATGCTGTAAAACAAAACAAGTTTGCTATGGCGTAAAACAAAACAAGTTTGCTATGGCGTAAAACAAAACAAGTTTGCAATGCTGTGAAACAAAACAATTTTGCTATGTTGTAAAATAAAACAAGTGTGCTATTCTGAAAACAAAACAAGTTTTCTATGCTGTAAAACAAAACAAGTTTGCTATGCTGTAAAACAAAACAAGTTTGCTATCGTGTAAAACAAAACAAGTTTGCTATGCCGTAAAAAAACAAGTTTGCTATGCTGTAAAACAAAACAAGTTTGCTATGGCGTAAAACAAGTTTGCTATGCTGTAAACCAAAACAAGTTTGCTACGCTGTAAAACAAAACAAGTTTGCTATGCTGTAAAACAAAACAAGTTTGCTATGGCGTAAAACAAAACAAGTTGGCTATGCTGAAAAATAAAACAAGTTTGCTATGCTGTAAAACAACACACGTTTACTATACTGTAAAACAAAACAAGTTTGCTATGCCGTAAAACAAAACAAGTTTGCTATGCTGTAAAACAAAACAAGTTTGCTATGGTGTAAAACAAAACAAGTTTGCTATGCTGTAAAACAAAACAAGTTTGCTATGGCGTAAAACAAAATACATTTACAATACTGTAAAACAAAACAAGTTTGCTATGCTGTAAAACAAAACAACTTTGCTATGGCGTAAAACAAGTTTGCTATGCTGTAAAACAAAACAAGTTAGCTATGGCGTAAAACAAAACAAGTTTGCTATAGCGTAAAACAAAACAAGTTTGCAATGTTGTGACACAAAACAAGTTTGCTATGTTGTAAAACAAAACAAGCGTTCTATTCTGTAAAACAAAACAAGTTTTCTATGCTGTAAAACAAAACAAGTGTGCTATGCTGTAAAACAAAAGAAGTTTGCTATCGTGTAAAACAAAACAAGTTTGCTATGCCGTAAAACAAAACAAGTTTGCTATGGCGTAAAAAATAAGTTAGCTATGGCGTAAAACAAAACAAGTTTGCGATTCTGTAAAACAAAACAAGTTTGCTATGCCGTAAAACAAAACAAGTTTTCTATGCTGTAAAACAAAACAAGTTTGCTATGGCGTAAAACAAAACAAGTTTGCTATGATGTAAACCAAAACAAGTTTCCTATGCTGTAAAACAAAACAAGTTTGCTATGCTGTAAAACAAAACAAGTTTGCTATGGCGTAAAACAAAACAAGTTTGCTATGCTGTAAAACAAAACAAGTTTGCTATGCCGTAAAACAAAACACGTTTACTATACTGTAAAACAAAACAAGTTTGCTATGCCGTAAAACAAAACAAGTTTGCAATGCTGTAAAACAAAACAAGTTTGCTATGGCGTAAAACATAAAAAATTTGCTGTGCTGTAAAACAAAACAAGTTTGCTATTGCGTAAAACAAAATAAATTTACAATGCTGTAAAACAAAACAAGTTTTCTATGCTGTAAAACAAAACAAGTTTGCTATGTGTAAAACAAAACAAGTTTGCTATCGTGTAAAACAAAACAAGTTTGCTATGCCGTAAAACAAAACAAGTTTGCTATGGCGTAAAAAACAAGTTAGCTATGGCGTAAAACAAAATAAATTTGACATTCTGTAAAACAAAACAAGTTTGCTATGCCGTAAAAAAACAAGTTTGCTATGCTGTAAAACAAAACAAGTTTTCTATGGCGTAAAACAAGTTTGCTATGCTGTAAACCAAAACAAGTTTGCTACGCTGTAAAACAAAACAAGTTTGCTATGGCGTAAAACAAAACAAGTTTGCTATGCCGTAAAACAAAACAGGTTTGCTATGCTGTAAAATAAAACAAGTTTGCTATGGCGTAAAACAAAACAAGTTTGCTATGCTGTAAAACAAAACAAGTTTGCTATGGCGTAAAACAAAATAAATTTACAATGCTGTAAAACAAAACAAGTTTGCTATGCTGTAAAACAAAACAAGTTTGCTATGGCGTAAACAAGTTTGCTATGCTGTAAAACAAAACAAGTTAGCTATGGCGTAAAACAAAACAAGTTTGCTATGGCGTAAAACAAAACAAGTTTGCAATGTTGTGAAACAAAACAAGTTTGCTATGTTGTAAAACAAAACAAGTGTTCTATTCTGTAAAACAAAACAAGTTTTCTATGCTGTAAAACAAAACAAGTGTGCTATGCTGTAAAACAAAACAAGTTTGCTATGGCGTAAAACAAAACAAGTTTGCTATGCTGAAAAACAAAACAATTTTGCTATGCCGTAAAACAAAACACGTGTACTATACTGTAAAACAAAACAAGTTTGCTATGCCGTAAAACAAAACAAGTTTGCTATGCTGTAAAACAAAACAAGTTTGCTATGGCGTAAAGCAAAATAAGTTTGCTGTGCTGTAAAACAAAACAAGTTTGCTATGGCGTAAAACAAAATAAATTTACAATGCTGTAAAACAAAACAAGTTTGCTATGCTGTAAAACAAAACAAGTTTGCTATCGCGTAAAACAAAGCAAGTTTGCTACGCTGTAAAACAAAACCAGTTTGCTATGGCGTAAAACACAACCAGTTTGCTATGCTGTAAAACAAAACAAGTTTGCTATGGCGTAAAACAAAACAAGTTTGCTATGGCGTAAAACAAAACAAGTTTGCAATGCTGTGAAACAAAACAATTTTGCTATGTTGTAAAATAAAACAAGTGTGCTATTCTGAAAACAAAACAAGTTTTCTATGCTGTAAAACAAAACAAGTTTGCTATGCTGTAAAACAAAACAAGTTTGCTATCGTGTAAAACAAAACAAGTTTGCTATGCCGTAAAAAAACAAGTTTGCTATGCTGTAAAACAAAACAAGTTTGCTATGGCGTAAAACAAGTTTGCTATGCTGTAAACCAAAACAAGTTTGCTACGCTGTAAAACAAAACAAGTTTGCTATGCTGTAAAACAAAACAAGTTTGCTATGGCGTAAAACAAAACAAGTTGGCTATGCTGAAAAATAAAACAAGTTTGCTATGCTGTAAAACAACACACGTTTACTATACTGTAAAACAAAACAAGTTTGCTATGCCGTAAAACAAAACAAGTTTGCTATGCTGTAAAACAAAACAAGTTTGCTATGGTGTAAAACAAAACAAGTTTGCTATGCTGTAAAACAAAACAAGTTTGCTATGGCGTAAAACAAAATACATTTACAATACTGTAAAACAAAACAAGTTTGCTATGCTGTAAAACAAAACAACTTTGCTATGGCGTAAAACAAGTTTGCTATGCTGTAAAACAAAACAAGTTAGCTATGGCGTAAAACAAAACAAGTTTGCTATAGCGTAAAACAAAACAAGTTTGCAATGTTGTGACACAAAACAAGTTTGCTATGTTGTAAAACAAAACAAGTGTTCTATTCTGTAAAACAAAACAAGTTTTCTATGCTGTAAAACAAAACAAGTGTGCTATGCTGTAAAACAAAAGAAGTTTGCTATCGTGTAAAACAAAACAAGTTTGCTATGCCGTAAAACAAAACAAGTTTGCTATGGCGTAAAAAATAAGTTAGCTATGGCGTAAAACAAAACAAGTTTGCGATTCTGTAAAACAAAACAAGTTTGCTATGCCGTAAAACAAAACAAGTTTTCTATGCTGTAAAACAAAACAAGTTTGCTATGGCGTAAAACAAAACAAGTTTGCTATGATGTAAACCAAAACAAGAGTCCTATGCTGTAAAACAAAACAAGTTTGCTATGCTGTAAAACAAAACAAGTTTGCTATGGCGTAAAACAAAACAAGTTTGCTATGCTGTAAAACAAAACAAGTTTGCTATGCCGTAAAACAAAACACGTTTACTATACTGTAAAACAAAACAAGTTTGCTATGCCGTAAAACAAAACAAGTTTGCAATGCTGTAAAACAAAACAAGTTTGCTATGGCGTAAAACAAAATAAGTTTGCTGTGCTGTAAAACAAAACAAGTTTTCTATGGCGTAAAACAAAATAAATTTACAATGCTGTAAAACAAAACAAGTTTTCTATGCTGTAAAACAAAACAAGTTTGCTATGTGTAAAACAAAACAAGTTTGCTATCGTGTAAAACAAAACAAGTTTGCTATGCCGTAAAACAAAACAAGTTTGCTATGGCGTAAAAAACAAGTTAGCTATGGCGTAAAACAAAATAAATTTGACATTCTGTAAAACAAAACAAGTTTGCTATGCCGTAAAAAAACAAGTTTGCTATGCTGTAAAACAAAACAAGTTTTCTATGGCGTAAAACAAGTTTGCTATGCTGTAAACCAAAACAAGTTTGCTACGCTGTAAAACAAAACAAGTTTGCTATGCTGTAAAATAAAACAAGTTTGCTATGGCGTAAAACAAAACAAGTTGGCTATGCTGAAAAATAAAAAAAGTTTGCTATGCCGTAAAACAAAACACGTTTACTATACTGTAAAACAAAACAAGTTTGCTATGGCGTAAAACAAAACAAGTTTGCTATGCTGTAAAACAAAACAAGTTTGCTATGGCGTAAAACAAAACAAGTTTGCTATGCTGTAAAACAAAACAAGTTTGCTATGGCGTAAAACAAAATAAATTTACAATGCTGTAAAACAAAACAAGGTTGCTATGCTGTAAAACAAAACAACTTTGCTATGGCGTAAAACAAGTTTGCTATGCTGTAAAACAAAACAAGTTAGCTATGGCGTAAAACAAAACAAGTTTGCTATAGCGTAAAACAAAACAAGTTTGCAATGTTGTGAAACAAAACAAGTTTGCTATGTTGTAAAACAAAACAAGTGTTCTATTCTGTAAAACAAAACAAGTTTTCTATGCTGGAAAAACAAAACAAGTGTGCTATGCTGTAAAACAAAAGAAGTTTGCTATCGTGTAAAACAAAACAAGTTTGCTATGGCGTAAAAAACAAGTTAGCTATGGCGTAAAACAAAACAAGTTTGCGATTCTGTAAAACAAAACAAGTTTGCTATGCCGTAAAACAAAACAAGTTTGCTATGCTGTAAAACAAAACAAGTTTGCTATGGCGTAAAACAAAACAAGTTTGCTATGATGTAAATCAAAACAAGTTTGCTATGCTGTAAAACAAAACAAGTTTGCTATTCTGTAAAACAAAACAAGTTTGCTATGGCGTAAAACAAAACAAGTTTGCTATGCTGTAAAACAAAACAAGTTGGCTATGCCGTAAAACAAAACACGTTTACTATACTGTAAAACAAAACAAGTTTGCTATGCCGTAAAACAAAACAAGTTTGCAATGCTGTAAAAGTAAACAAGTTTGCTATGGCGTAAAACAAAATAAGTTTGCTATGCTGTAAAACAAAACATGTTTGCTATGGTGTAAAACAAAAAAAATTTACAATGCTGTAAAACAAAACAAGTTTGCTATGCTGTAAAACAAAACAAGGTTGATATGGCGTAAAACAAAACAAGTTTGCTATGCTGTAAAACAAAACAAGTTTGCTATGGCGTAAAACACAACCAGTTTGCTATGCTGTAAAACAAAACAAGTTTGCTATGGCGTAAAACAAAACAAGTTTTCTATGCTGTAAAACAAAACAAGTTTGCTATGCCGTAAAACAAAACAAGTTTTCTATGATGTAAAAATAAAAAGTTTTTTATGCTCTAAAACAAAACAAGTTTGCTATTCCGTAAAACAAAGCAGGTTTGCTATGCCGTAAAAGAAAACAAGTTTGCTATGCCGTAAAACAAAACAAGTTTGCTATGCCGTAAAACAAAACAAGTTTGCTATTCTGTAAAACAAAACAAGTTTGCTATGCGTAAAACAAAACAAGTGTGCTATGGCGTAACACAAAACAAGTTTGCTATGGCGTAAAAAAAAAAGTTTGCTATGGCGTAAAATAAAACAAGTTTGCTATGGCGTCAAACAAAACAAGCTTGCTATGCCGTAAAAGAAAACAAGTTTGCTATGGCGTAAAACAAAACAAGTTTGCTATGGCGTACAACAAAACACGTTTGCTATGGCGTAAAACAAAACAAGTTTGCTATGGCGTAAAACAAAATAAATTGGCTATGGCGTAAAACAATACAAGTTTTCTAATCCGTAAAACAAAACAAGTTTGCTATGCCGTAAAACAAAACAAATTTGCTATTGCGTAAAACAAAAAAAATTTGCTATGGCGTAAAACAAAACGAGTTTTCTATGCCGTAAAACAAAACAAGTTTGATATGGCGTAAAACAAAACAAGTTTTCTATGCTGTACAAAAAACAAATTTGCAATGGCGTAAAACAAAACAAGTTTTCTATGCTGTAAAACAAAACAAGTTTGCAATGCTGTGAAACACAACAAGTTTGCCATCGTGTAAAACAAAACAAATTTGCGATTCTGTAACACAAAACAAGTTTGCTATGCCGTCAAATAACAAGTTTGCTATGGCGTAAAACAAAACAAGTTTTCTGTTATGTAAAAAAAAACAAGTTTGCTATGCTGTAAAACAAAACAAGTTTGTTATGCCGTAAAACAAAACAAATTTGCTATGCCGTAAAACAAAACAAGTTTTCTATGCCGTAAAACAAAACAAGTTTTCAATGCCGTAACACAAAACAAGTCTGCTATGGCGTAAAACAAAACAAGTTTGCTATGGCGTAAAACAAAACAAGTTTGCTATGCTGTAAAACAAAACAAGTTTGCTATGCTGCAAAACAAAACAAGTTTGCTATGCTGCAAAACAAAACAAGTTGGCTTTGCTGTAGAACAAAACAAGTTTGCTATGCTGTAAAACCAAACAAGTTTGCTATGGTGTAAAACAAAACAAGTTTCCGATGCTGTAAAACGAAACAAGTTTGCTATGCCGTAAAACAAAACAAGTTTTCTATGCTTTAAAACGAAACAAGGTTGCTATGCCGTAAAACAAAACACGTTTGCCATGCTGTAAAACAAAACAAGTTTTCTATGCCGTAAAACAAAACAAGTTTGCTATGCTGTAAAACAAAACAAGTTTGCTATGGCGTAAAACAAACCAAGTTTGCTATGCTGTAAAACAAAACAAGTTGCCTATGGCGTAAAACAAAACAAGTTTGCTATGGCGTAAAACAAAACAAGTTTGCTATGCTGTAAAACAAAACAAGTTTGCTATGCTGTAAAACAAAACAAGTTTGCTATGGCGTAAAACAAAACAAGTTTTCTATGCTGAAAAACAAAACAAGTTTTCTATGCTGTAAAACAAAACAAGTTTTCTATGCTGTAAAACAAAACAAGTTTGCAATGCTGTAAAACAAAACAAGTTTGCTATGCTGTAAAACAAAACAAGTTTGCTATGCTGTAAACTAACACAAGTTTGCTATGCCGTAAAACTAAACAAGTTTTCTATGATTTAAAACAAAATAGGTTTGCTATGCTGTAAAACAAAACAAGTTTGCTATGCTGTAAAACAAAACAAGTTTGCTACGCTGTAAAACAAAACAAGTTTGCTATGGCGTAAAAAAACTAGTTTTCTATTATGTAAAACAAAACAAGTTTGCTATGCTGTAAAACAAAACAAGTTTGCTATGCCGTAAAACAAAACAAATTTGCTATGCCGTAAAACAAAACAAGTTTGCTATGCCGTAAAACAAAACAATTTTTCAATGCCGTAAAATAAAACAAGTTTGCTATGGCGTAAAACAAAATAAGTGTGCTATGCCGTAAAACACAACAAGTTTTCTATGCCGTAAAATAAAACAAGTTTGCTATGGCGTAAAACAAAACAAGCTTGCTATGCCGTAAAACAAAACATGTTTGCTATGACGTAAAACAAAACACATTAGCTATGGACTAAAACAAAACAAGTTTGCTATGGCGTAAAACAAAATAAATTTGCTATGGCGAAAAACAAAACAAGTTTGCTATGCCGTAAAACAAAACACGGTTGCTATGGCGTAAAACAAAAGTAGTGTACTATGCTACAAAACGAAACAATTTTGCTATGCTGTAAAACAAAACAAGTTTGCTATGCTGTAAAACAAAACAAGTCTGCTATGCCGTAAAACTAAACAAGTCTTCTATGATTTAAAACAAAACAGGTTTGCTATGCTGTAAAACAAAACAAGTTTGCTATGCTGTAAAACAAAACAAGTTTGCTACGCTGTAAAACAAAACAAGTTTGCTATGGCGTAAAACAAAACAAGTTTTCTGTTATGTAAAACAAAACAAGTTTGCTATGCTGTAAAACAAAGCAAGTTTGTTATGCCGTAAAACAAAACAAATTTGCTATGCCGTAAAACAAAACAAGTTTTCTATGCCGTAAAACACAACAAGTTTTCAATGCCGTAACACAAAACAAGTCTGCTATGGCGTAAAACAAAACAAGTTTGCTGTGGCGTAAAACAAAACAAGTTTGCTATGCTGTAAAACAAAACAAGTTTGCTATGCTGCAAAACAAAACAAGTTTGCTATGCTGCAAAACAAAACAAGTTGGCTTTGCTTTAGAACAAAACAAGTTTGCTATGCTGTAAAACCAAACAAGTTTGCTATGGTGTAAAACAAAACAAGTTTGCTATGCTGTAAAACGAAACAAGTTTTCTATGCCGTAAAACAAAACGAGTTTTCTATGCTTTAAAACAAAACAAGGTTGCTATGCCGTAAAACAAAACACGTTTGCTATGCTGTAAAACAAAACAAGTTTTCTATGCCGTAAAACAAAACAAGTTTGCTATGCGGTAAAACAAAACAAGTTTGCTATGGCGTAAAACAAAACAAATTTGCTATGCTGTAAAACAAAACAACTTGCCTATGGCGTAAAACAAAACAAGTTTGCTATGGCGTAAAACAAAACAAGTTTGCTATGCTGTAAAACAAAAGAAGTTTGCTATGCTGTAAAACAAATCAAGTTTGCTATGCTGTAAAACAAAATAAATTTGCTATGCTGTAAAACAAAACAAGTTTTCTATGCTGTTTACGAAACAAGTTTTCTATGCTGTAAAACAAAACAAGTTTTCTATGCTGTAAAACAAAACAAGTTTGCTATGACGTAAAACAAAACAAGTTTGCTATTATGTAAAATAAAACAAGTTTGCTATGCTGTAAAACAAAACAAGTTTGCTATGGCGTAAAACAAAACTAGTTTGCTATGCTGTAATACGAAACAAGTTTCCTATTCTGTAAAACAAAACAAGTTTGCTATGCTGTAAAACACAACAAGTTTGCTATGGCGTAAAACAATACAAGTTTGCTATGCTGTAAAACAAAACAAGTTTGATATGCTGTAAAACAAAAGAAGTTTGCTATGCTGTAAAACAAAACAAGTTTGCTATGCTGTAAAACAAAATAAATTTGCTATGCTGTAAAACAAAACAAGTTTTCTATGCTGTAAAACAAAACAAGTTTGCTATGCCGTAAAACAAGTTTGCTATGCTGTAAAACAAAACAAGTTTGCTATGCTGTAAAACAAAACAAGTTTTCTATGGCGTAAAACAAAATAAGTTTTCTATGCTTAAAAACAAAACAAGTTTGCTATGGCTTAAAACAAAACAAGTTTGCTATGCTGTAAAACAAAACAAGTTTGCTATGCTGTAAAACAAAATAAATTTGCTATGCTGTAAAACAAAACAAGTTTGCTATGCTGTAAAACAAAACAAGTTTGCTATGCTGTAAAACAAAACAAGTTTCTATGGCGTAAAACAAAACAAGTTTGCTATGGCGTAAAAAACAAGTTAGCTATGGTGTAAAACAAAATAAGTTTGCTATGCTGTAAAACAAAACAAGTTTGCTATGCCGTAAAACAACACAATTTTGCTATTCTCTAAAACAAATCAAGTTTGCTATGGCGTAAAACAAAATAAAGTTGCTATGCTGTAAACCAAAACAAGTTTGCTATGCTGTAAAACAAAACAAGTTTGCTAGTGCGTAAAACAAAACAAGTTTTCCATGCTGTAAAACAAAACAAGTTTGCTATGCCGTAAAACAAATTACGTTTGCTATGCTGTAAAACAAAACAAGTTTGCTATGCCGTAAAACAAAACAAGTTTGCTATGCTGTAAAACAAAACAAGTTTGCTATGGAGTAAAACAAAACAAGTTTGCTATGCTGTAAAACAAAACAAGTGAGCTATGGCGTAAAACAAAAAAAATTGCTATGCTGTAAAACAAAACAAGTTTGCTATGCTGTATAACAAAACAAGTTTGCTATGCTGTAAAACAAAACAAGTTTGCTATGGCGTAAAACAAAACAAGTTTGCTATGCTGTAAAACAAAACAAGTTTGCTATGGCGTAAAACAAAACAAGTTTTCTAATGAAATGAGTTGGAAATTTATTCTCACCAGACCCGATATAAATGATATTGAAAAATTGAAATGGCTGGTTATGCAGAGAATGTTACCATGTTTTTTGTTATAGTATTTTCAAGATAAATCTAACTTTCACGATATGCTTTTTTTATTAAATTGTTAGGTGAAAGTACAGAATAGTTTCAAAGCATCCTCCCCTCCACATGATAAAAAATGTGGTTCTAAAAGTTAAAGTTGTTATTTTAACACGGTAACTTCTCTGCATAAGTACCAAGAAAAGTTTTTATATAGTTACATATATGCATATTATAGAAGAGTATATATATGTGTGTGTGTATGTGTGTGTGTGTGTATGTACACTCATACAAAACAGCTTACACACATATATACTTCAAATTAGAGTATACTAGC
>NC_136482.1:115451608-115546608 GCF_053919585.1 Euprymna scolopes | reverse complement strand
AGGGAATAACCAAAAGTACCAGGAAACAAAGTCTGGACTATAAGAAGTGTGAGGAACTGCCTTAATAGCCATCATTGTCAAATAGTCTGTGACAAGAATGAGGTTGAGGAATGGTGCGTTGTCTTGGTGGAAATGCCGCTGGCCTGATTTAAAGAATGGTGGCGTCTTCCGACGAATTTTTTCCTGAACTTCCTTTAAACCTCAAGAACTACGGGATCTTAATTGACAACCTGTATTATCTTCCTGCTGTCATGACAACATCTTTTTTTCTGATTTTCACAGAGCACGCTTGCGACAAACTTTGCGCAAATCTAGCGCGAATGATGTTGTTCACAGTTACCACAGATTCTTTAACATCAAACTGTGCATTTATTGTCTATATAGACACAGGACGGTCGTTATCCATGAAATTCTTTATTTGGCCACTCAGCTTCGGTGTTCTGACTTACGTATTCCTCCCACGCCTCTCATCCCTCACAGACTCCCTGCCTTCGTTGAATCTCTCATGCCACTCAAAAACTGATGCTCGATTCATGGAAGATGGTCCAAAAGCAGTGTGGAGCATTCCATACTTTTTGTGGCATTTTTCCAAGTTTAAAACAGAATTATCTTGCATATCGATCTTCTAAAGTGTCCTCACATTCAGATTGCATTTTTTAATTCACCAGCTGTGAAAATCAGACTTTAGTAGAGTGTTTTCTAATTAGTGATGTAGCTATTCATTTGAACGTGAAATCCTAAAAATTGTCCATTTCTCTCATAACAATAACATACTGAATTTTCAAGAGTCTATGACAACTTTGAATGCGTGTAAATAACAATCTGGAAACTTACTAAAAGCACCTCGTATTTTTAAAACAACGATTAAAGCAAATACCCATATATTCTATGTTATTGTTTTACACTTATTTCGCCATGATGATGAAAAGTATTGGCTTTCTATTATCAACCGTTTTTTTTGGAGATTTATAAGGATCAGTAAATAAAACAGTCTTTCGCCGTATCAGTGATTTTCTAACCTGGTTTTGCTGGTTCATCCGCCAGCGTTCTCACCCGCAAAACACGAATTAGAAAAGATTATATGTTAGTTTATCTCTACAAATATATAACTGCACCTTTCTCTGTATGTATGAGTTCTTTCCTTATAAACTCCGAAACGGCTGAACAGATTTTCTTTAAAATTTACAGAACTTATTGTATAAGTCTCGAAATCATCTTAGTTAAGTTTTATCTCAGAATATCCCCGATAATTACGGATAATCGAAACCGTTATTTTAATTTATATATCATTGGTAAAGCCATGTTTCCATGTCGTCGCTTAACAACAATGATAGAACAACGGGCCGTGAAAATTGTGATTAAATTGATCGCGTGTTTTTTTTTGTTTTTTGTTTTGTTTATTTTTTTTTTTTTTTTTTTTTTTTTGCATGATGTGGTCTGTAGGTTCAAACTCCGCACGTATATTTCTTTTCATTAAATGCAAAAAAAACTTATAAGTCTACGTGTTTTTTGCGGGTGTTTTTTAGGGGGTTTTTTGTATGATGTAGTCTGTATGTCCAACCCCCGCACGTAAATTCCTTTATATTTTTTTTTCGTTAATTGGAAAGAAGTTTATATTAAATAATTTTATAAAAGAAACAGTAGGTTCCCTAGAGTGCAATGTAGAATAAGATATATTTTGGACTAAGTTACTGCATGAAGGTATATGAAGCTTCCTTCCGAGCGATTTCAAGGATTTCGATGACAATAAAAATATAGGAGTGTGAAATGTTCGTTTATCATCATTCAATCACACGCAACGTCGGTTCTCCCTACTAGTATATATATATATATATATATATGTATATATATATATATATATATATATATATATATATATATATATATATACACACAATGCATATACTATATTTATATCTGTATAAGCACTTAATATATATATATATATATATATATATATATATATATATGCATATATATATATGTGTATGTATGTATGTATGTATGTATGTATGATATGTCAGGTCATGTCATATACTACTGGTACCATGTAACTCAGTACTACCTGCCTCATGGTCGGGTCACCGGCGACTAAACTGGTTCCCCCACCAGACTTGTTTGGTGGGGAGGGCGGCTAGTCTCCCTGAAGGATTAAAAACAAGACCTTCCAAAGGGCGAATGAACTCTTTTTCTGAGTCAACGGCCAACTAGCACCGTGTATATTTGTGTGAGTGTATATGTGTATTGGGGTGGAGCGGGTTCCCGTAAGCCGTGGTGAAGGCAACCTTTCTAGGAGAAGCAAATCTCTGATTTAAAAAACCATAAAGCGGAAGACCATTACCCGCATTAAGTTGGTCTGCAGTTTAATTTGTTGCTGGCTATCTTGCTCTTACTTGTTGCTGGATCTCAACATTTTGAACCGAAAGAGAGACTTAGCTGTCGTACAAAGCTAAGACTCTGTAACATCATCTTTGAATAGATACTCCCTCAGGCATTTAAGCTCATGGATTTGAAATGTCTGAGGGAGTGGCACTCGTCTGACAAGACGTTGCAATCAATCATCATGTATGTATGTATATAAGACACACATATATATATTATATTGTGTGTATAGAGCATATACAGAAAGAGTCAAGGAAGTGAACATTCATAGGCTCGAAATAAGTACAACACACTCACAGACACATATACGTGTGTGTGTCTATGTGTTCGTACATACTTTGGCTCTGTGTCTGTGAGTTCGTTCACTATGGAATCTAAAACGGCTAAGCCGATTTTTTAAATTTCACACAACTGTACTTCATGTGTCTGTGAATGTTCTTAGATAGGTTGTGTATCGGAATACCTCCAATAATATTGATAAACGAAAGAATCTTATTAAAGAAGAAACCGTCCGATTTTCACCGAAGTTAACACTTTTATGCAGTCTAACATCATAGGTGCATTTGGGAAATTTTATCACAGCACAAGCAGAAAATTCCAGTATATAAAATCAACAGTAGGTTCTTTGATAAGATAAGGTGGCGTTCGAAACGAATGCTTCTGTTTGCAGCACAATTGAACCGTTATACTGAACTTTTGTCTTTTAAACTTTAATTCAGGCCATTATGTATAAAACTAATTTTATAAAATTAACAATACATTCTCTACGGTGCAATGTAAACTACAATGGATTATGTCACTTCTATGACGCATGTGAAGTTTCCACCTTGTGCACCGCTGCAGATCCCCGACGAGAGCATGCAATCAATGAATTTGAATGACAAATGGGCGGTTTCACCGATTACGGTGACAATAAAAGTATTCAAAGTAGTGAACATTGGTAGATCTCCATTCAATTCCAGGCAACGTTGGGTTTCCCTGCATATATATATATATATATATATATTCTTTTCTCTGTTGATTGATGGTAGCCTAGGGGTTTAATACGAAGTTGATGAGTAAAGATGACTTCACAAGTTTGCAACTCGGTTCGAATCCTTTGTGTGATAGTATTGTCTCTATGAGAATTAATAATAAGTCGTCAATATATGAGTAATGTGATGTTTCGGCCTCTACTGTCGGACACTATATAAACTAAGCGTACTGTTATATGTCTGTTGAGGTTGCATAATATAGACTTTAAACTCGCTTCGTTCCCATCTTAATTGATAGTGACCTAATGCTTGAATAGAGACGACTTCAGGCAACAAACGCTTATTTACGAAAGCAGAATTTAAAAAAAAAAACGGGATATTTTTTTTAATTCCGCTTTCATAAATAAGCCTTTTTTGCCTGAAGAGGTCTATAGTTACTAAACATTAGAAGACCGAAACATGATCATGACTGTGTAGCAACAAATTACTGCTTATGTAAAGACGAATTGAATATATATATATATATATATAAGTTATTTTAAAAACTTATAAACACTATAGTTTCATGCTAACGCAAACTTCAGCGTGGGAAATGGTAATTAGTGCAGATCGAAGGATTTGAACCCAGTTTCAAAGTGACCTTTATCACTGCAGTCTACTATTCAACCATTAGGTCAAATTGAAAATGTAACTTGCTCTACTTCCGTATTGAGCACTCTTGTGTTAACTTCGTTATATTTCATTGTTTACCCTACTTTTAATAAAATAGCAACCTCAAATTATTTATATATATATATATATATATATATATATATATATATATATATATAAGTTTAATGGTATGAGGACACAAAAGTGCAGAATTTTTCTCAGTAAATAAACATATTTATTTATTAAAATAAAATTCGATATTTCAGAACCATAACAGAATCTTCATCAAGAAATACAGATTTTTCTAAAAAAAAAAAAAAATATATATTTTGCATTTCATATCAACAGTGCTTATAAACAGAAGACTTTTATGACTTAAGAAATGCACGCTCGGTCAGCGTTTTCTACTATATTAACAATTTAAAGATTACACTTCAGCAACATCTAAAGGTTAACGTGCCAAGCATTACCACTATGGTACGTAAAGTAGACCTCTATTTCTTGATGAAGATTCTGTGATGAATCGAAATATTGAATTTAATTTTAATAAATAAATATGTTTATCTATTAAAAGAGATTATGCACTTGTTTGGCGTTCAACCATATAATCTTAAATTTTAGATTCCATATCAACAGTCCTTATAAACGGTAGACTTTTTATGACTATATATATATATATATATATATATATATATATATATATATATATAAGATTGTTGAATTTTTATTTATTTTTTATTAGCGATTAATTTCTTTCTTTTTTTCCGCTACCTGGGCGTTTTTTTTTATAAGAAAGGAGTTATTGTCTCTTTGTCTACATTTTTCTTGGCCCACATTTTTTGGACGTATTTACTTTTTTATTTTATTTAAATATTAATTATTAATTATTAATTAATAATTACTAGCTGGCTTACTTTTATGCACGTAGTAATTATTAATTAATAATTAATAAATAATATTTAAATATATATATATATATATATATATATATATAAAGCTGAATGTCAGTGTGTGTGTGTGTCTGGTCAGGAATAGACTCTTATATGGTTGACTATTATAGGAAACTGATCACATATAATAATGTATCGAGACACAGGAATGGGTATGTTTGATCTGGCATAATGATGATTCATTAAATTTGTGGTGTCTGCATACGCGCCTGCTCCACAAATTATGGAAATAAAAAATTTAAAAATTAAAAAAAAACATTTGCAAGTGTTTTTGATATAGATGTACATAATAATACTTTGATAAGTATGTTTTAACTTAAATAGGGATGGTATAATAAAATTGTGGGGTTTGCGTTCACGCCTTGCCTCCATAGAATAGAAATAATCACAAACTTTAATAAAGACTTTTCATATCTTTCTGCGTAAGTATACTTTGATAATTATGTTTCAGTTTGAAGAAATATGGTATAATAAAATTACGGAGTGTTCGTTCGCGCCTGACCTCCATAGAATGGAAATATGTCACAAAGTTAAACAAGTTTTCTTAATATAGATCCACAGAATATTGTGATAAGTGTTTTAGCGTGAACAGGTATGGTATAATAAATTATGGGGTTTATCTATTTTATTTTTACTTTCACCATATTTTGCTTTAGTTTTAATACCCCCAAATTCGAAGCTATCTCTTTACAACCCTTCCTTTTCATAACCTATCATACTTTATTAAATCAGAGTCCATTTTCTGTAGGCTGTTTTTGAACCCAATCAACGACGGGTACTTTTGCTAGTATATATATATATATATATATATATATATATATATATATATATATATATATATATATACTATTGTAATTATATAAAATAACTTTTTCTCTGTGTGTAGGGTGATTTCGTTCACTATGGACTCAGAAACGGCTGGTCCGATGGGTTTTTTTTTTAATTTCACACGAAAGTATTTAATGTGTTCGAGTGTACTCTTGCGCAAGTTTTGTATCGGAATGCGACCGATAAGTTCGAACATCGATAATCGAAAAAAATCTGATTAAAGAAAGAAGTCCAAAATTTAACGTTTTTATACGACCTAGCATTACAAGGGCATTTGGGAGCTTTTATCTCCGCGCAAGTAGAAAAGCTCAGCACATAAAATTAACTGTAGATTTTTTTTTTTTTTTTAGAAAGAGTCGTGTTCGAAATGAATGTTTCTTTTTTTTTAGAACACAATTGAACCATGACACTTGACATTTGTATGTTTCATTTAAGTGATTATATGAAAATAATTTCATTTGATTCTTTGATAAGACAGGGGCGCGTCCAAAATTAATGTTTCTGTTTATGGCACAATCGAATTATAATATTTGACTTTCGTATTCGAAACTTTTCCCTACTTGTATATATCAAGTGAGATAGATAGATAGATAGATAGATAGATAGCCACTCCCAGCTAGATTGACTATGTGACAGGGGCTGCGTTTAATCTGATGTCATGATGAAAAGGCTATGACAGTAACGCAAGCGCGTGGTGCAAATACAATTCTGTAGTATTCGATTTCTTTCATAAAAACCTCATATTTCTTAGAAAAGATTACCAGCTGAAAAGCGAACGAGATATTTTGCATGCGGTGCGTGGCTATCAATCAGAAGAAAAGCAAACAATTAATCACGAGAGAAGGATTTATATTGCCTTTTTGGGTGAAAGCAACTAGAATGTGTTAGTGCCCAAAGTTTAGTAAGACGTATTCTAGCGTTTAAGGAATAGGAATTCCTTTTGAAATTCAAATTGCCATTGTGACGTTTTTTTTGTTTTTGTTTTGTTTTGTTTTTGATTTTGCACTTTATTTTTCTAGTATGTTAATCTCAAAATCCGCAGATACTGCAAACGTCACGTGGGTTCTCGTTTGATTGTCGATAATAAAATACGTTGAACCTTGCTAGTACTAGATAAGAATATTAGAGATTACAAAATGCCGTGAGTTGCAGAATGAAAATGGCACTTTCATGAGACATCCCTTGCAAAACCTAACATCAGCATGGCTGACAAGTTTTTGCTGTTATACGTAAAATAGCAGCTTGTTTTCAATTTGTTGTGTATAAAATAACCGTTAACAATTATCAAGTATTAAATAATCGAAAAGGGTTGATATGCTGTGAAAAAAATTTATAATATCAATAATATATTGACAAGTTTCTGGGACTGACCTTAACTCCTGATCTGAAATGGAACACATATATCAAATTTGTTGCCAAGTTCGCTGGGAAAATGATACGCTCTAAAATGGAGTACTGTTGTCACATTTGAGCAGGAACTGTTTGGCGCGCCCTATTCAGCCTTGATAGAGTTCAAAACCGGCTTTTGAAGCCTATTAGATGATGCCCTTTTCCCCTACAACCTCTTTCCCACAGAAGAGACGTTACAAGCATGTATCTGCTCTATCGTTATTTTTATGGCAAGTGCTCGACTGAACTCCAATCTATATTCACCAATATACACAATGTGCTTTTTCAACGATGAACAAGATCTTTGTGACCTCGGTCGTAAAAGTCAACGCATGCTGGCGCTCCATCTTTTCACGGCTGAGATTACGGCGTTGTTGTGGCTAATGCTGCCCAAGTAATTCGTCATTTAGAGGTCCGGAAAAAATGGTAATCTGATGGTGTTAGATCAAGACTATGCGGTTGCTGAAATAGCACCGTCCATCTGAACTTTGTAACACATTCCGTAGTCTTCAAATTGTGTGTAGCCTTGTGTGTTCCTTTCTTTTTTTTTTCTAGTCTTACATGCCAATCCACCTGTAGATTTCGCAAAACAGAAACTACATTGCATGTCAGTCAGCAGGTTATTTGTACTGAGGTGATTGACCACTCTCTTTTATCACATATTCCAGCAACTTACTCATGATTCACATGAGATTAATTGGTCTGTACTGAGAGGGAGATGACCGATCTCCGGAATTTTTAAATACGGGACAGACTGATGAAGTTTTTCAAGGTGTTTGGAAGGAGTACTCCTTAAGGCAACAGTTAAACAGCTTTCTAAGCATGGGAGCTAGTTCCGGTTGAAGATTTGGAGCATTATGAGTGGAATTACTTTTTACAGTGGTTGCTAGCAGTCTTAAGCGTGGCATTAGTTTAATAACATCTATATTCGAAATAGACACCCTAAACCTCTTCATGTTAAGAACGGCTTTCGGAATGGACAGCCCCCAACTTCCTCATGTTTGCATCATATTTAACCTTAATAATCATTGTCGCGATACTAAGCCGCAAATACTATAAACCAACAAAACTATTGCAGGGTGACAGTGTCGGTCGATTAGAATTAAATTTATTCCTCGCGCGTGCGTACAAATCTGGCGGCCACTGATTTAAAGTACATAATTTTTTAATCTTTTTATCCTGATAACTATCTGCATCTGCAAAATATAAGTAAGATTTTCTTAATTAGTCAAAAACTTATAAAAGTTGTCAAAAAAGTGTGATAGAGGAACTAAGCTAACAATTTACCTATAAAAATAAACGTAAACAAAGGTAATATATGTTCAGTGTCGATAAATAGTTCGGAAAAGAGAAGTAAACAAAATACTCCACAGAAAATATAATTTGTCTAAAAGCAAACATAACGGCTATCGGAATAAAAACTCCATGTTGTGAGTGGGGGGTTGTCAAAGTATTTGCTCCAAATTTAACCTCGATAATCGTTGTCATGATACCCACCCGCAAATACTATAAACTATTAATTTCTCCCTCTCTCGGTATGGTGGTGGAAGAATGCTGCGAGAGGGGGTGACGACTCTTCGATTGTGCTTGATTCTCTCAAAGTCTCATCTCGATTATGTCAGTTTCGCCGCGGGAACTTGTTAGCTGGGGCCGCTACCTGGACAAATCGCAACTAGTTACGTCACCTCAGGGGAGGTCCCATCTCCCCCGATTGGCCCTGTGGCTTGCAGGTGCTGTTCTCACAATCGAAAGGTTAAACCTGTGACTTCATCGATCTGGTAACTGCACTCAAAGGCCAAACAACCCTGAGTCATCACTCGTTGGCATCGGAATAGAAGTTATGTTTTCGTTTCGTCTCTCAACGTGACATTAAGTTATCGCTTTCATAAAATAATGGAATTTATAAATCAATTCTTACTCTCAGCAAGATTAGTTACCGTCGCCCGGACACACAACGGTACTTACAGAATAAAACAATCATATCTGTCCGGCATTCTCTAGTGTTTTGGGAGTCCAAGCCTCTCCCCATTGGGGAGCCCAATCGCTCCCTGTGACGTGAGCGTCCCAGGGGGTTGCAGTGAAAAAGAAAACAAAAATATCATTGTGTAAGGTTCGCTAAGCCGCTGGGAAATCGAAAATAAAGAATGGTGCTTGTACATATTTTCTACAGAGTTTGTTTTTGTTTGGGGGAGATAGTTGCGTGTTGTTAATGTGTGCATAGGCGAACATAATGTTATCAGTGTTTAATTTTATGTTTATGAGCGGTTATTATGCTTGTATTTGCTTTCTTTTTTAAGAGATTGCCTCTTGTAGAGAGTGCTTCAATATTTGAAAAATTATGAAACGTTCGTTTATGTATTAAAAGGTAGATTCCGGAATAAGAGAATTGTCAGCTCTCAGTCAATCAGAAAGGGCGGAATTTGAAAGGGAGAATTATTATTAGTTTATGATCCAGTTACGAAGGGTTCAAGCACAATATCTATAGAATGTGTATATTTCCTCCTGTTCTTGACTGGCGGCAGTAAGAGGACTTAATATTAAAGGGAATAAATAGGAACTACTTCCTCTTGCTGCGATTGTAATAGTGTTGCTTCTAGGTGAAATGTAGAATTTTGTTATAACGACTAAATGTGTCTAAAATGTCGTTCTAAAGTTACATTAGATAGTGGCTAATAGTTTAGACATAATGCATTTGTATTTGCATCCCTACGGTACTTTAGTCAAGAGGGGAATTTCTGCAATCAAAATATTATATATAAAGGTAATATCATATATATAATATATTACATATAATATATATACACATGCACACATGTACATATACACTCGCACAGCACCCACAGATATACATATATGAAGGCTTAAATGAGGTTGTTTTTTTGTAATTTTGGCGAATTTCTATATATTTTGCTTTACTGCTTTACGCACGTTTCGTAACCAGTGACGAAAACTTATTTTCGATCATTTAAATGCTAATCAAAAACGATTAAAAATAGGAATATTTATGATTATTGTTATCAAATAAAATCATAATTTAAAAAATTAAATAAGATCCTTATTAAAATTTTAAAATGTAAAAGAAATATTTATTGATTTAAAAAATATTGCTATTTCCAATTTAAATGCCTCTATCTCTACCTTTCTTTCTAGCAGGTACAGCTTTCAATGATATGAACGGAAGATAGTTTAGTTAAACAAAAACGCAGGGCATATACCGCCAAAATATGAAAGATTTTTTTTCAGAACAAAATACAGGGGGAAATGATAAATTTGTTGTCCTTAAAAAAGCAAACACTATAGCTTTATTTAAAAAATTTTATTGAAAAAATCAAGTCAGGTATTATGCTTATGTAGTAGAGCTAACATCTATTCAATGTAGCCGCCTTCAGCCTCAATCACTGCCTCGATACGGGTCTGGAACTGAGAGCATGCCTTTTTCACAAGCACGAGTGGAAGCTCGGCAAATACTCGGCGGATGGCAGTGATTAGGCTGGCTTTGGTACTGTGGAAGGTCATGTTTGTAATGTTCTCGACATATGACCAAACGAAATAGTCTATTGGGATCAGGTCGGGGAGGAGGGTGGCCAGTGAGAGAAGGTCCCTGAGTCGTAGCACTCCTTTTTGTAGCCAAACCTGGATCTCTTTGGACTTGTGGGCTTTTGCCGATTCCTGCTGTCGCCTCCAGGGTCTGCCAGCGGCCACCCGATTGCACTAGGGGATTAGCACACTATTTAGCATACCCAGATACACTTTGGTGTTGAATTTCATGTCGAGTTCGAACATATGAAGTGGCATGATGTGGCCCTCACTTGAAACCACACCAAAGATCATAACCGTGGCCGGAAACTTTACTTTCAATACCCTGGGTACGTCCTTGTTATTCGTGGCAATCTAGCGATGCTAGCAATGGTCCTTTGTCATAACTTGGATCGGTAGAGAGCATGAGTTGTACAACGCCCATTTCCGATCTCGTTCGTTGAACATTTTGTCACTTTCAGTCATGATAGAAGACCTCTACTGATCTTGGGATTTGTACACAACTGGCCAACTAGTAGATGATTTGCAACCAAAAAAGAAAACCGGTTTTCATCATAGGAAAATGGACTCATGTCGTCTTTTCTGGAGCGACAATTTCATCTTTCCACGCTGTAGATCAAGATTTGAAAAAAAGTAGCAGGCGTTAGCCTCGAAGACAGTATATAGTGATTCTAATGAAGGTCATTAAATCTAGGAAATAACCACGCTCAGGCAACACTGACCATTTTTCCTGTAAGGTTTCTTATAATCTCTATTTTATTATCTCGCTTGCGTTTCTCTAATATCATCACTGCTATTTTCTCGTTTGCTTCTTTTATTTTCTTTCAGTTTTTTTTTAACCAAAGCCATTTTAAGACGCCCAACATTTGAGCGTCGATATCGGTTCTCCATCTTTCAGCCATGCTTATTGGCGCGCCAGACTTCTTGTCGAGTTTTATATTATTGTTGTTGTTGTCGTCATCAAATGCTGATCGCATCGTTCAATCAGACATCACTTGGTGCCGCTTCTCTTGTCTGCCAAATGCATATTTTGGTGGGCCGTTTGTTTGTTTTTTTATTTAGCTTTTTATTTTTAATTTATTATCCTATTTTTTGTTTGTTTGTTTGTTTGTCTTTTATTAATATTGCACGCTTTTGTGTTGGCCATTTACACTAGACGCTTGGTCCCACGCGTGCAGTCTAAAATGGAGAAGAAACAAAAAAAACTGCAACGTGTGCATTAAACAATATTGGGTTTTCATCTAAAGGATATTTATTCTTTATTACTTTTTTCTTCCCCCCCCCTTTCTTTACTTTTAAAATGATTTACTGGGAAGTGACCGTGGCTAAGTGGTTAACGACACGCACTGACAATCTGGGGATGCGAAGTTCAGATGCAGTTCGTTCCACATAAATGCTTTCACTCAGGATGTTGGCTACCTTCACGTAGTCCCGAAAAGACTATGACTACAAAGGTATCGGAGAAAACAATGCGAAGAATAGAATCATCTGATTCATACTAAATGTAATGTTAACTACTTTTGTGTCTTTAGAAAGACGGCCGGTGTAATCAACACCTATATCGAGCTAGTGTCCAATTCGAGCCGTTTTCATTTACATTGGAATAACATTAGGAAGGTGTGAACACTATATCCGAACATCAACAATCAATGCAAGGGATTTGTGTCATGCGAAATATATCATATGAATTGTCGCTTTGAAGTAGAAAAATTATGCTGAAATTAAGCCCTTTTGCATACAACTTTTAATTTGCCCTAAATAAGACTTTTTTATAAATCCATCCATCCAGCGTGGCCGTACCCGAGATTGAACTCACTACATGAGTTTGTAGTGTAATTCAAATCTTGTCGGCAGCTGAATACTTGATGCTTCGCCAGGGCTATCAAGGGTATTTTTTATCGTGACGCCATTACTCGATGGGGTGTCTACCACGGCTTAAGAGAGTCCAATCTAGCCTCGGGAAAAGGATAAACCACGCCAGTTTCTCAACCTGGTATTTTACCTCGCGGTACATACAGCTCCTCACTATTCCCAAAAGGTCACCCATCTGATATTGGCCATGTCAACGTTGCCTAACTTCAGTGATCTGGCGAGAACCGCTGTGTCAACGTGATTGTGCCGTATTTTTTTATTAATAGTCTCAGAGATTTACTCTCAAACAACAGAACCGTAATTTTTGTATTAATAGTGTTACATCGTTAGATAAAAGAGATAACAGATGATCGCGCCTTGAATTAAAAGAGAGATTTTACAGAATATGTCGTCGTCATCGTCGTCGTCGTCGTCGTCGTCACCCAGTCGTCTCGGTGGTTAATACGATAGAGTTTAACAGTAAAATACACGAAAAAAATTCAATTTATAATAACATTGTAGTGGCAGTTTCTGATTAAAATTCGCTTAGCGAAGCGTCTGATCTGTTGTAAGTGTGTGTGTGTCTCTGTGTGTTCGATTCGATGCATTCATTCAATCTCAAGCGACAATCGATACCCCATGTAAGGGTAGCTGTGCGTATAACTCTGAGACAAGGCTTGCGCAATCACCCACCACACCTCTCCTGAATCGGCACTGTTTGAGTCCAGTGGCAAGGAGAAATGTTAGACGACTCTGTTGTCATTCCATCTTACCTACTCATATGAGCATCTACTTTGGTTTGCTAAGAATTAATTTTGTAAATTTTTATACCAAGTTATCATATTTCAAAAATGTATTACTGTTTTGTCTGATTCTATTTATCTGTTAGAATTAGAATTTTATAATCATTCGACGTTTTTTTGTCGGAGTTTTACTTCCATTTGAATATTCAATATTCGTCTTGAATTAAATTGCATTCTAACATGATCTGTCGGAATTTTATTTTCAAATACGTCATTTAAACTTCTATTTTCCATCGTCACTGTAACATTTAAGAAACAGATTCTTTGTTTTCTTGTTTGTTCTTACCATGCTAGAATATTGTGAAGAAAAATCACTTAAATGCCGATTATAAGTAAAATAAAACAATGCTATCATTGTGCACAGTGTTCGATACATTACAATTTATCAAATCAACTCGCCCGGCTCGGGTCCTACAGGTCCTGGGCAACAAAGTTCAAGCAAAGATCATATGTGGGGGTAACCTCATATATAAGATCATTGCTTTTGTAGCAATAAGTTATTGGTCAAAGTAGGGACACCCTTCATACCAATTGTCACTATCCAACTCCCCTATTCCCCGAGAAGCTGGTCCCCATTTCCCCTTCACTCTCCACATTAAAAAACGGCCTTGTGCCTAATTTGCTCAGTGGAGAAGCAAATAAATCCGGCATTACAATTTATCAAATATATAATACATAAGAAAATATGCAAATTGGGTGAGAAGCAGACGTTGCACGAGTCATGATATGCATGTAAGCATGTGAATGAAGGTGGAGGTCGAATATAGTTTTGACAGGCAATAAATGTAATGAACACCACGTCAATACCATAGTACGGTGTATGTTTAGTCTAATGGATAGAATCATAGACTATGTAATCTTAGCTACTTGTGAGTATGTCTACACTAATGTTCCCAAGCAAAATAAATGCCAAGGAGTAAATCAAAGTAATAAGGTAATTAAATGCATGTGGTATTATTTGACACATGTGAGCAGGTGCACCAACCGCTACTCTTCCTTCTTAAAGAAAGACCCAAAAAAGAGTTTCTAACAATAAGTTTGACAAGCTGGTTAGCTCTAGTCACTGTCACATCGCCGCAGTGTTGTATCCGTGTGCTTCTTTTGCAACTACTTCCACAGAATATGCTTAAATGAATCTACTAAACCTGTACTACACCCCTTACAGAAAAAATCTTCGACCCATCTAGCTAGCAGATAAAATTCCGCCTCTTTACTGTATAGATCCTGAAATATGACAATATTTTCTAATTTGATAGCTTAATTTCTTGGACACTTTGTGCTCCAAAGTTCCAGTGTCGATCATATTGTTTCCGGGGTCAGATCTCTGCCTCTGACGCACGTTCATGAAAGGGGTTGCTTTTTAGTCTACCATCGTCAATATCTGCAAAAGAGAGATGAAATGTTCATGTCATGATTACATAAATTCAGTCATCATAACAATGCAATTTGCAATTTGCAATTTGCAATAATCTGATCTATTTGGCCTGAATAAAAAATAGGAGGCATTACCTTTGGAACGTTCCTCGTATAAATAGAGAGATGTATAAAATAGACCTTCTTGTCGTGTTCGTCGTATGAGTGTCTTATAACTAAATTCAATTTCTAGTGTTTATGTTTTTCACTGGACTCAAGTCCCGCCAATGATTTAGCCACAATCAATATACGAAAAATGGTTGGGTGCAAAGTTGTATGACGTGGCAGTCAATTCTTTTCATAGTTTTTCTCTTGTTTCCTGTAATTTTTGTACTCTTCCATATTCAAATACTATCAGAACATTGCGATATGTAAAAGGCAACGTTTTTCTTTTAGAAACAGTTTGCTCAGAACTGGACAATGGTATCAGTGCCGGGTAAAACTGCTCTTAAACTTAAACTTACATCCCAACAAGAGGCGACCATGAGCTATGATATCGAGGGTGCTGCACTAGATTTTATTAAATCCTTCCTATTCAATAGACAGCGACGAAAACTTTGTTCGATCTTTATTAGTTATTGAATGAAATTGAAAATAGCCGAAATTCGTGTAGCAGTTGTTTTCAAATTCAGACAGCTGGAAGTAGGAACATCAGACGTTATAAAAACACCCACACCCTGCCTAACCATTAGTTATAAGTCTGACAGTCTTGAGAAAGGGAGGAAGTCTCTTGAGATCTCATTCGGGGCTATTCTCTCGCAACCGCACCGCATCCTTATTCAATCGAGTGCTTACCAGTGATAAATAGTGGGTTCTGTACAAAACTCCCAAGCGTCTCAGACATTAATTGCCTCCTTAGGATGTTGTCCCACCCACTGTCTATGCATCCACGTAAGATAATTCTGTTTGTGAAAAGGTCATCAAATTATTATGAACTGTTATCAACGAAGCAAGCGGTCACGGAGACCTATATTCGCAACAATTGAAACGTGTTCAACAAACATTGCATCAAAAAAATCCAGCGCTGGTTAATCACAGAGGTGTGCTTTTCCTCCATGACAACGCTAGACCGTATGTTGCACAAGTGATCAGGGATAACATACAGCAATTTAGGTGAGAGATTTTGTGCAATCCACCTTGTTTATCTGACATTGTGCCATCAGATTATCACCTCTTTCACTCTCTGGATAATCATCTTCGTGGGAAATCCTTAACCTATAAAGCAGACTTGCGTCAATCCATCATGGATTTGTTTGCGTCCAAAACCCTTTGAATTCAACCGCAAGTGGATTAGACAACTGAAGACACGTTGACGGAAGGTGTTGGATGCCGATGGTAATTACTTGGAAGATTTAATATAAGTTATGTCTGCTGTGAAGATAGAGAAAAAGAGAGTGAGAGCGATAGAAAGAGCGGGAGAGATGTTTAATCAAAAACTGCAATAATACTAAAACAAACTTTTTGAAAATGTCTGTTCAAAAAATTTATTTTATCGTCGAGAAAGGATTTTGCTTCTTCGTAGATAACTCAATCATTGTCATTAATACTTTGTTTAATAATTGATAAAAAACAAATTCGCGATATGAAAAGAGTTTGCAAGCATTCAATGTATCGAATAGAGAATCATTTCAATACAATACAATACAATATATGGTGAGAAGGAACACGGGCCTATACACTCGGGATTACAGTCTCTCATTACTAGGGCTAGGACAACAGCATATTCTTTTCATTGTTTTGACTCTCAAGTATATATCCGACACAGACACAGTTAATCAACTGAGAACCACATCACTCTATATAAAAGCACATAGGATATCAACGGCTACACACTCGAGAGTCAAAACAATGAAAAGAATATGCTGTTATCATATCTTTCCGACGTCGCTGTTTATCCAAACACAAGGGATGCCCAAGGGTTCTACAAACATGTTTCAAAAGAAAGCATTTTGTCTAAGTTGTATTCCCCATGCAGATATTTGAAGATTGGATGGCATCCCCTCTCATTCGACGGAACACAAGAGTTGAAAGATCCATTTGCTTCACTAGCTCCTCCTAAGACAGATCATACAGATCTGGGACCAATTTTGTAGCCATCCTCTGCACCACTTCTATGATCCCAGTGTCACGCATATATCGCGGTGACCATACTGATGTGGCATATTCCAGCTTTGGACTGATCAGCCCTTTATAGAGAGACAGCAATTAACACAATTTATTTATGTAAATGAACGACGACATATGTCAACTAACTTGTTAGCCGCAGCTGTTGTTTTAAGACTATGAGTCCGGAAACACAAACGTGAACCAATGGGTATCTTGAGATCTTTTTCTGCTTCTGTAGTTGCTAAAGAAGTTATGCCCATCACGTACTAATACAGATCTTTCCGTTTCTTGTGGAAATGTAGTATATGGTATTTATTTGAATGGAAAATTAACTGCCACTCTTGTAACCACTGAAGTAGATTGATAATATTTTGCTGGAATTGCAGGAAATTTGTGATTGAGTAAAATTTGGTGTAAATTTTAGTGTCATCTGCAGAGATTTAATGCCACAGTTAACAGCCTTTGTAATATCGTTTATAAAGATCACGAAGAGAAGAGACCATAAGATTGAGCCCTAGGGAATTTCACAGGTCACATCTACCCAAGAAGACGTGGATCCATTAAGTACAACTCGTCGCTGTCTATTGAATAGGAATGATTTAAGAAACTTTAGTGCATCACTTTTGTTATCATGTTCATTATTAGGCCTTGATGAGGGACATAGTGAAATGCATTCTGGCTAATTAAAAAAAAATATGTATTTAATATTTAAAAATACAACAGCTATTGACTCTTATCTAAAAAAAATTATCTTGCATGCAAATTTTGGCGGCGAATTAATGATGATGATGAGGTGAGGGACCCCTGGTTTGTTGCTGTTCAAAACCGTTCAGCCATTTCGAATGAATCAGATGATTTTGTTGGCATTCGTTTCCCCGATATCTTTCTAAGTAGAATTCTCTTAAGAACGCCATCGATTATCTAGGCTAGGAACTACATGAAAGTTCCCAACATGCCTGAACGAAAATGCGTCCGTGGAACAAATTAGACTCGAACTTTTCACCCCCAGATTGCCAGTCCGCGTCGTTAAACACTGAGCTATCATCACCTCCCTCGTGATGATGATAATAATAATAATAATAATAATAATAATAATAATAATAATAATAATAATAATAATAACAATAATAATAATAATAATAATAACAATAATAATAATAATAATAATAATAATAATGATAATAATAATAATAATAACAATAATAATAATAATAATAATAATAATAATAATCATAATAATAATAATAATAATAATAATAATAATAATAATAATAACAATAATAATAATAATAAACACGAACAATTTCTAAGAAGTTTCAAAACTATTTAGAGTGGCAAACGATTTAATGATCTGCATTCCTTGAAGATTTTGGCCGTTTTAAGTTTCCTTCAGCCTTCAACATATTGCTTCCTTTTTGTGTGTTCTTTTATATCTCGCCATTGTTGTTGCTGTTGTTGTTGCCCTGATCGTTTCTTTTTTGTTTGTCATAATAACAATGGCTACTAATCTGATGTCGCCAGCGTTCTCCAATCACTGGGTCAAGCAGCCGCCAACTTTGAGGCGCGAACGATGTGCGTTGTGCAATCTGCTTACACAAGCGTTAACTTCCTCGTTTGGGTCATTCAAATCAGTTGAAACATTTTTGCCGGTTTTTGCTTTGTAATTCATTTTTATTATATTCGTTGATATTTCTATAACGTCACGTATATGTTTATTTTTTATAGTGTGATTGATTTTCTTCATAATAATTTTTCTTTTCACTCATTCTATCCCTTTGCTTCCTACCTTATGCCCATCAATTTTACTGGCATTTGCTAATGCAGATACTTTCACCTTCAGGTTTCTTTTCTAGATCTACTTACTTATAGAACCTGTGTTTAACAGCCTCTTTCTCTATCTTTATCTTTCTCTCCTTTTCTATCGATCTGTATCTCTCTTGCTCTTACATTTTTTCTCGCTTTCTCTCTCTACATACATGCATACATACATACATGCATACATACATACACTTATGGGCAAAAATATGGGCTAACAGTGAAAGAAGGAAGAACCCGATTTTTCAATATTTTTCCATGATTTCTTTAAATTTTAACTGAAAATTTCTATTTTGCAGATCATTATTATCATAGCATATAATAATAACTGAAAAGATTAGTCCTAAAAATGTTAAGACCACATCTTGGCAGGGATATAAAAAACGAATTGCAGGATTAAGGCAGTCCAATATGACTTACAAGCAGATTCTTGATATTTTAAGAAAGGAAAATGTGAAAACATTTCTTTCTGTAGTGAAGAGAATTAGTCGAACGCTTGGTAAAAGGAAAATCTGGATCTGGTCGTCATAGAGGATCCACTTGGAAGGACGACCACATGACTCAATCAACTGTTTTGAATGATCGAAATAAAACTTATGTTGACCATAGCAAAGAATTCAAAACATGGGCTGAAAATTAGCTTTCTAGATTTACAATATCTAGACGAATGAAAGAAATGGGATTTTCTTCTAAAATGTGTGCAAAGAAGCCATCATAGAAGAACGCCAATGATATAAAGAGATTTTTCTCGTGTTATGGCAAGAAAGATACATACTGGTTCAGGATGTTTTCTGGTTAGATAAATCAAGATTTTGTCTTGATTGCGATGCTTCTGATGCTCCCGAACGGTGGAATTGAAGAACTGGAGAACGATTTTCGACAAGTGGCATGAAAATGACAGTTAAACATGGGAATGGATGGATAATGATATGGGAAACTTAATGCAGAAGGATTTGGGGAACTCATTAGATTTGAGAAGTCAATCAATGCAAAGGAATACATTTGAATATTAGAAACAGGACTGTTACCAAGAATACCAGAAGCTGGGAATATCCCAGAACATTATTTTTCAACACGATAATACACCCTGCACACACTGCTAAAGTCACAAAAAATGGTTTTCTGAGAATTAAATTGATGTGATATTTTGGCCAGGTGAAAGCCCCGATTTAAACCCAATAGAGAATATTTAGTCCATAATATTTCGTGCATTGGCCGGAAACACTTTTTCGAACAATGACAAACTATGGGAAGCTGTGCAAATCGAATGGAATAGCATCTCCTCTTCACAGTGTTCCACTTTGGTTGAGAACATGTCTAAAAGGATTGATCTTTTAAAGAAATCAAAAGGGAATGCGATCCAATACTAAGCATTTATTAAAGTAAATGTCTTGTTCTGTGTTTTTAGTCTCGTTTAGTTTCCTTGTTCAATTGTTCTTTGTTCAATATAGTTTTTAGTGCAATAAAATGTATAAAATTTGTTTGGCCCATTTTTTTTTTGCTCACGAATATATATATATACATACATATATATATATATATATATATACATGCATATATATATATATTCATATATATATATATATATATATATACGGGTTGTATCGATTGGTCTTCTAGATGTAAATCCAATGAAACTTGTGTGATTATTAAAAAGTGTTCAATGCTGGACAGAGCTGGTATACAGTCTGTTTATATACAAACATTATTGGTTACGTATATGCATATATGTTTCAGTAGAGTACCAATTCAGAGACAACACTTCATCAGAATATATGCTATTTATGCACCCATTTGCATGTCGATAGTCTAAAGATCCAATGTTTTCTCTGTTCTCGGCTTTTAAAGGTTCCACAAGCTCTTTGCTAACAATACTAACCAAGAGTGTTGCCGCTGATATTACTGATTGGCTTCTCCTCGGAATTAACACCTTCATTCTTCATCGTCAGTTCCAAACCTAACTTCATTCTACTCACTGGTTTTCATTTGTTTGTTCTTCTGCCATTGCTAATAAGAATCATTACTTCAATCAGTATCGTCGCGATGGTTCAGAGACTTCTGGACAATCCTACAGAATAGCAAGTAATATCTGCAAGAAAACAATTTCTAGGGCTGAAATAAGCAATTCTCAATGGGTTTGTGACTGTCTCATTTTAAAAGATTAGCTCTCGTAAGTTTTGGACAATTTAGTATTATAATTAGTGTAAAACCCACTATCTCTCTTCCTTTTAATGGTTTTCAGGCCATTTCGTCTTCTAAGGATAAGGTTGATCTTTTTCCTAGTCTTTTTTGCTCATAATTCTTCTATCGATGATCTTCCGGATTTTCCTCCGAAAATTGACCAGTATCTTGATTAAGTAATTATTAACTCCAAAGATGATTTCTAGAATTCTTGCTGGTCTCGACCAGTGTAAGGGTTCGACTGCTGATTTTAATTCCTGTTGTTCTTAGACGTTGTACACCTGAATTTTCTTCTATCTTCTCGAAATTATACAATTTTTTGTCTCAATCCTGTTTCCCTTCTTGTTGAAAGTAGTCCTCTGTTGTCACCATATTTTAAAATGCTGGTGATCGGTTTGGCCCAATTAAATATCGGTCAGTGAGTCTTCTCTCTGTTATTAGCAAAATCTTTGAGAGGTTGGTCAATTGAAAGGTTGTTCATTTTCTGGAAGTCTGGGCTTCTTTATCTCTTTATTGATATTCGGTAAATCTTTCATGGTTTTCGTTCAACAGCTGATCTATTAGCTGTTATAATTTATCAGTTATTATCATGGATGATTCATGGTAACGTATGGTCATTGCGATTGATATTTTGAAGGCTTTCGACAGAGTGTGGCATCTTGTTCTTCTAAATAAAGTTCGAGATTATTGGTGATAAATTGCTTGACATTATTAGTTTTTTTTTCTTTTTGATTGAAGCTTGTGTATCGTGTATCTTTATATTCTTTTTCTATAAATGCCGATGTTCCTCAGTGCTTTATTATAGGTCCAACATTATTTCTTCTCTATTGACATGACCGTCCAAAAAATATCAAGAAAATTAGCATTTATGTTGATGACTCTGCCCTATATTATATTGCTAAGGCCTTGAAATATGCAATTAGTTTAGAAGTTAGTATGGGTTCAGTTACGGATTGGGGTAAGAAATGTCTTGTTTTGTTTTATCTTGTAAAGACTGAGCTATTATCTTTTAATTATAGGTATGTCCTTTCTTCCTGAGATTTTTATGAATGGCCCTGTTCACAATGTAAAATTGACTCTGAAACGGCCTGGTCTTTCTTTCGCATCAAATCTTTCTTGGAGTTCATAAATTAAATCGATTACTTTTTCTGTTTCTGTTAAAATCGCTTCTAACACTTTCTTACACCCGAGGCTAATCTCTATTTCAACAAATCTACTATAAGATCATGCTGGTAATACTGTGCTCATACGAGGGACGTGCAATAAGTAATGCCCCTGACTCACTTCCAGATGTCTGATCTAGCTGAAATTTTGCATGTGCAATGATTTATATCTCTACGCGTTATGTGGTAAATTACAGCTCTAAACTAATTGTGGTTTCTGTTTTACAGGTGTTTGAACTGAGTCAGGTGTGAAATGGAGCCTGTTGAATGTCGAGCAGTGATCCGGTTTTTGTATTTGAAAGGACGCACACCACAGGAGACTTTTGATAAAATGAAAGAAACTTATGGTGATAATGCCCCATCATATGACCTTGTAAAACTCTGGCATCGTGAATTCAAACATGGCCGGAAACAGCTCCCAGACCTGGTCGCTCCCCTTCTGCCATTGATGAGGCATCTGTTCGTCAAGTTGGGACAGCCATTTTGGAAGATCGGCGCATTACTATTCGCCAAATAGCCCAAGATGTCAAGATTAGTACAGGGTCTGTGGAAACTATCATTCATGACTATTTGCATATGCATAAGGTGTCTGCCAGATGGATTCCCAGGTTGCTCACACCACTCCAAAAGTGAGAACGCGTCGAGTGCCCGAGGATGAATTTGGAGATGTGCCAAGAAGATGAGCCAAAGTTTTTCAAAAGACTGATTACACAGGAGGAAACATGGGTCCATCACTATGATCCAATCATCAAAGCCCAGTCAATGCAGTGGAAGCACTTGGACTCACCACCTCCAAAGAAGGCAAGGGTGCAGCCCTCCGCTGGCAAGGTCATACTCACAGTCTTCTGGGACCAGGACGGAGTAGGTATGACAGATTTCCTGGCAAAGGGTACCACAATTACAGGAGCCTATTAAGCTTCACTTTTGAGGAAATTAAGGGAAGCTATGAAAATCAAGAGGCGGGGCAAGATCAGCAAAGGTACCCTCTTCCTGCAGGACAACGCTCCGGTTCACAACTCGCATGTCGCCAGATCAGAAGCACGGGCGTGTGGTTATGAAATCCATCCCCATCCTCACTACTCTCCTGACCTTGCACCCTCTGACTTTCACCTCTTCCCAGCCATGAAGTTGTTTTTGAAAGAAACCGTTTCCTAGATGATGCAGCTTTGATTTCTGAAGTCACGTGGTGGTTGGAGGAACAACCTGGGGTGTTCTACAAAAACGGTCTCCAGAGCTGCATCAAACGATGGGAGAAATGCATAACTCTGGGTGGTTCCTATGTAGAGAAAGACTAATAACTGTGCCAAGTTTCGTTGGTCTTCTTCTATGCGAAGTGGGTCAGGGGCATTACTTACTGCACGCCCCTCGTATTTGGCGGGTGAATCTCTTAAATATAAATACTTATCTCTAGTAATCTTATACTGTGCGTCGAACGGATACCATAATACTTAGTTCGCTGCACCGTGTTATAATAAAGGTTCATAAAAGATTTCAGCCTTCAGCCAGAAGGCTTTCTACTCTAATAGTTTCTTCCCTTGAACAGCTAGATTTTAAAAATCCCTTCTTGTTACCTACTTCTCTGACTGTACTGATATGCAGACGGCTATACGCAATGCAACCCAACATCTTGTTAATCTTTCCTATGCATGGGTCCAAATAGTAGCCCTTTACGTCCAAGTGGTGAAATGCCTTGTTTAGAGATGAATCTGAGTTTAAAAAAAAAAAAAAACGATTATAGTGTTGAGAGGGTGACAAAAAGCTTGGCGTAATCCGCGAACATCACCCTTTTAAACTGAAAGCTGAGATTAATTTCTTAATTCTTTTTTTTTTTTTTTACACACTGTGTTTCAGTATAATTTTGACAGAAGAGACAGGAAACTCCGCATTGCTCGAGAGCAATAGCTTTATAAATGAAAGCTTGGGTTGGTTTTATTATTGTTTAATACATTAAAGGAAAAGAGGGCAATTGGATAAGTAATTGTATATCAGTTCCATAAAATCACTTTTCTTGAAAAGAAGGTCAGAACGAGGAAATAAAAAGAGAAAGATAAGGGGAAAAAAGAGAGAATAGTCTTAACATATATAACCACAGTTGTTTAACTTTTCTATTTTGTTTTTTATGTTTCCGAGCAAACCAAGGTAGCCATGCTGGTGATATTATATAACAATGTAAACTTGTTAATATGATCATGTTGGTGGAAAAATAATGTAGTTTTTATATATGTAGTAGAACGTTAAAAAAACGACTCTATTTTTGCACCAACCTAATACTGTGTTGCTTTTTAAATGAAATTTTTATTTTCAAAATGTTATTCTTTTCCATATTGTTTTCGTTTTTTTTTTTTTTTTTTTCGTTTTTTTTTTTGTCTTTATTTTTCCCTCGTTTCCTTTTCCTTTTCCTTTTCTTTTTCTGTCCTTCTTTTTTCTTATTTTTTTTTATCTCGCTCATCCTTCAGCCATTCAACTCTCTTTTGTTTTTCGTTTCTTCTTTCTGTGTTCTCTTTCTTACTTTCATTCTTCATTTCTTCCTTATTTATTTCTCCTTTTTTCTTTTTTCTTTTTTCTCGGATCGCCTTTTACTTTTCCGTTTTAATTCTTTTTTCCTTTCCTATTTGTTTCTTTTTCTCATTTAATCTCCACTTCTTTTTTCTTTCTGTCATTCTTTATTTTCTCTTACTTCTTTTTTCTTTCTTTCTTTCCTTATTATCCTTACTTCCTTTTCTTTTTCCTTTTTTTGTGTTCTTTCTTTTCGTCTTCTCTTCTTTGCGATTTTTTTTCTTCCATTCTTAACTGTTCTTAGAAGCTTTCTTTTTTCTTTCCTCCTTTCTTTTCTATCTTTGTTTTCTTGTTTGTTTGTTTCCTTCTTTCTTTTTCTTTTCTTATTCCTTCGTCCTTTTTTGTTTCTCATATCACGTTTCCAGTTGCAACCATTTTGTCTCCTCTAGTTTTTGTTTTTGTTTTTGTTGTTGTCTTTGTTCGCTTTACATAAAAGGTCCTTTTTGTACGTTGTTATTTTAACGATTTCGTAATCGTATTTTATTACTTCATATGACTTTATGTCTTCCTGTATACTGACCGCCATTTATTTCGAGCCGACATCCATTATTTCCTTCTCTTTTAACTTCGATGACACATCTTACCTCTGAGAAGATCGGTCATTTTTCTTTACTTGTATTCCTGCCTTCATTTTCTTTGACTTTTATAGCGTGTGTATCTAGTCGCTTGAACGATCTCTCATTCATCTCGTCGTTTATTATTTTCTCTATTTCATTCTTTCGCACACTCTTTCGTTCTATATTTATTGATCCGTCGCCTAGTTACTAGTCTGCCTAAATTAATTTTTCATAGTGAGGTGACGGCGGTGAAGGGTATACCAATGTGTCTTGACGCTTAGGCGTGCTCTGTTCGAATCCTGTCAGTATCATAAGACCACTTGCGGCGTTTTCTAAAAAAAAAAAAAGAGGACTAGAGATGCCCGAGAGATTGTAATGTTTATTTTGGCGAGAGAAATAGCTCACACGACAGAGAGAGACAGACTAGCGTTGTTTAGCTAATTAGTTAATTATCTTATTAAATAAAAGTTGGTGGGCAAAGAAAACGGAGATCTTAGGAGGTATTTCGCTCTTGTCAATAGTCACAGTTTTCCTTTCAGTGACTACAGAGTAGTGGCGATCTGATAGATATTTAGAATCAAGCTCCCTTTTGCTGTTATTTTAGATCATTTGAAACACGGCAGCAAGTTTTAGTCTTTCCCCCATCAGGGTCAGAGGTTTTGGAAATATATATATATATATATATATATATATATATATATATATATATATATATATATATATATATATAACAATGTGTTTGTACGAGTAATGTATAATATCCGATGTTAAAGTGAACTTCTGTAAAAAATAAATAAATAAATAAAAAAGCACATGCCGATTTTGCTTCGTGGCGCAGTTTAGCCAATTTGAATCAAAAATCGTAGCGTATACATTTTTAAAACACTGTGTCGTATGGATATTTATTTATGTATACAGGGAGCGTACGGTATGGGAGGATACCGTAAACACTTTTAGAAAAACAGAAACTGAAATTGTTAAATCGTTGAAATTTACAATTTCTTGGTACAAAAGAAATAAATATATTAATCTACGTTTTATTCTGTATGTATCCTCCTTCGGCTTCTATCGGTGATTCAATTCGAGTTCGAAAGTGACTGCAAGCTTTGATCAGGTATTTTCTTATGTCTTTCATTCGCCAGGGTATTGCTTCTATCAGAGAGGATTTCATGTTACAAGAACTTCCTTTTCAACGACGTAATAATCTAAAAGATTAAGGTCTGCTGAGTTGAGACGCCATGTTTATTGTGGCATTATCATGAAAATTCTCGGCCACCCAATTCTAGATTTTGATAGCTGTATGGGAGTGTGCCGAACTTTGTTAGAAGACATCGGCCCGTCAATTAGCTAAGTTGTCTATCCGATGCTTAATAATTGTTTGAAGAGTTTCGGCATAGATATCTGCATTGGCTCTAAGGTCCCATGTAAAATATATGAGGAGGTGCGATCTGTCCTTCACTGCTAATAATACCGAAAATCATCATTGACGCCTTTTAGAAATCTTGCAATTTCTGAATTGCTGTGTTTCGCTTTTATAGACATTATTACAACATGTCTTTTTGTAGTATCTGCGTGAAATCTTCTAAAAACCAAAAACAAAACATTGATTAGTATATTTTTTAATTTAATATACAAAAATATAAATGTCCTCAAATACCTTACGCACCCTGTATATACAAAACTATAACAATGTGTTTGTTAAAATAAATAAAATTTTATTGTTCCTTTGTTCTATTGTGAAACTGTAATTAAAGATTCTACAGTTACGGTGGAAGCGGAGGCAAGAGTTGAGATTTTATGGTAATATTATAATTTGCATTCGGTAAAAAAAAAAATATAAGTTTATAAACTTCCAAGTGTTTGATTTTATTGGACCACTCCTGAGATAGGGAAGTATATGTTTTTAACTTATAAAGTTGAAGATCTGTGAAGACGGGAGTGCTACCATTGTAACGAGCGAGATTCTGTACTACAGAATTTATTTTTCTTCATAGTCATCACTATTTTCAATATATTTTTGTCATTCACATCTCTGTCGACATTCTAAAAACCCCACACTTCTAGGAACATTTTATAATTATTTTGTAATTATTTTTTATCATTTTTTTTATTTTTATTTTTTATTATTTTATTTTATTATTTTTTTTTATTTTAATTATTATTTTTTTGCATAGTTCCTATTGGATAACCTTTCTACCCAGTCACATCCACTCTTTTACATCTCCAAATCTAAATCTACATTGCCGTATATTCTATAGTTACTATCCCGCAGTGTTTTAACTATTGCAGTTTTTGACGTAGATCTTATGGCGTCACCCAATACAATATTAATAAGCCACTTGATGTTTCCCTTTTTTGTTTCTTTTTTTTTTGTCACTTAAATGTAATTTAAGTAAATCGAATGAAAATCAGAGACGGTGAAAAATATTTGCGATAAAGCCATTGGACATGTTAGACTTATCTTTCTCATTAAAAAAAAACGAATTTTTTGTGTGTGCAAACAAAAAGATAAAGCTCCACAAAAAAACAGTGAGGAAAGTCATATAATATTCCATTCAAGAACTCTAACCGAATCTCTTTCTCTCTCTCTCTCTCTCTCTCTCTCTCTCTCTCTATATATATATATATATATATATATATATATATATATATATATATATATATATATATATATATATCGTTTGGCGGCCTTACTAAGATGCCGATCACAGAGCATCCTTGAATAATGTGTCTCTTTCAGCCACCAAGGACAAGTGGTCTGGCGCCCTTCGGCGTATCCAACCCAACCCTCCAGCCACAGCACACACGTCCTATATAGACGTTTGATATCGATAATATGGCGTACAGTTACGTCGGCTCGCCTTTTGGTTTTTTCGCTTCAGTTCTTTCCCATGTTTCCGACAGAATTCCAGTCAGACAGACTGGCCAAGTAGTAAAGTCTGTCTTTTTGTCTTCATTTTTAATTTTCAGAATGATGATAGTGTCGAACTAAAAACATAATAGGAAGAAATCAAAGGTGTCGTGTGCAGCAGCCATTATGGAATGGGGTTAATAGAATAAGGAGTATAATAATAATAATAATAATAAGAAGAAGAAGAAGAAGAAGAAGAAGAGGAAGAGGAAGAAGAAGATAAAGAAACGCCAACAATAACAACAGCAATGAAAAAATAAAGGCGAATTGCGAAGAAGACCGAAGAAAAAGCTAGAAGATAGAAAATGTTGGCATGTTGTTAAAATAAAGAAGAAGAAGAAGAAGAAGAAGAAGAAGAAGAAGAAGAAGAACAACAACAACAACAACAATAACAACAACAACAACAACCGGAAAATATAACGAACAACAATAATGAAAACAGCTGAAATATTAAGAAATCCCCTTGAATGGTGAGACAGACAAACTGCTACAGAGACAAAACATGAAGCCCTATATGGAACCAAGAACGTTGAAGTTGCATACCTACAAGTTCTCTAACCCCCACCCTATCCCCCATTACCACATCGCTGTCTCTCTTCCGCTCCCCCCCCGCCAAGATAAAAGAGAGACCGAATAGCCAAGTAGTCCAGGAGGGAGGAAAGACCGCGGAGTGAGCACTGACCAGACCTCCACTGTATAAGAGCGAGGAGAACTGGGACCTTGGGAAGGCTTATTGCCACTAAAATTCCAGTAAAGACCAATTGCCACTGCCAACGAGAAATCTATGGCAAGCAGCGGTTGCGATAATGCAAATTTATTTGCAAATGTTATCGAAAGAGGTGGAGATTACTTGAAAAATCTGGGAGGACTTGTTGTTACTCAGCTTCCAGGGAACACCACTGGCTGTATTCAATGAGATTTTTGGTGACCTGTGTGAAAGCTCCTTGTGAGTCAATAATAATAGTAATAATAACAGACCAGGAAAAGAAAAAGAAAAAAATCCAAAATGGAAAGTCGGGAAATGGAAGACGAAAGAAGAATAGATGTTGTCTACTCAAAGTTTTTCTTCATTTTTAATATTCCAACTATTTTCTTTTTCTTTTTCTTATTTTCTTTCTTTTCTCTATATTTTGCTCTAAATATTTTATTTACGTATCGAATAATTTGCTGTTGTCATTTTTCCTGCTCGGCTAATAATGGTTCTTCTTTTTTTATGCCTTGTCTAGAATTTCTGTTCTCGGAAAAGCAGTTATAATAAAAATTTTTCACTTCTTTCACTAAAAACAATAGAGGCAAATTATTTGCTCAAACTGAGATGACATTATACAATGAATGGAGTTTTATATCTTTATTTCTGTATATGTTTTTTATTACAGCCGTAAATCCGATTGCAACAAAAAATATTTCTTGTTAAAGAATAAAGCAGAGCTGGTCACCCGTACAATCTTCTCGTTCATACAGTTTCGTATAAAAAATGCAAAATCCAAACAAAGGGTAAAATTTAAACTTTAAAAATAAACAATACATGAATAAAAAGTACGAAATATGTACTTATCGTGCTCCAATAATTAACAGAACTAAATATATATATATATATATATATATATATATATATATATATATATATATATATATATATCCATGTTGATAACGTCGACTTAAATATGTGCAAGAAAAGTGTCTAGTCATCCAGCTATTCACGAAAAACAGTAGCAAAATGTGGAGGATCACCATCTTGCATAAAAATCAAATCTTCTATATTATTCGAGGTATTTATTTCTGGACAGATATTTTCTTGTAGCTTCGTAAGACAAATTCTAACATTTATTTTATTTTTCAAGATGCATTAAAGTGTTGAGAAAAAAATGAATTATAAATAAAAAGTTATAAATGTTAAAAATAGGGAATGACTTTTAAGTCACTATATACATAAATATATATGTGTGTGTGTGTGTGTGTATATATATATATATATATATATATATATATATATATATATATACTGAAGTAGACCGAGGGATCGGTCAAAAATATGGCTTGTGAAAGACACATTTTCGTTTGTTTTTTTGGGGTTTTTTTTTAAAAGACTTTTTGTATTATTACACGTAAACACATAGGAAATAAATACAAAAAATATAAACATTTATACATTTTTCATATTGATATTTTATCCATATATATATATATATATATATATATATATATATATTTCTTATTTGTTTTTACATAAGCAGTAATATGTTGCTACATAGTCATGAGTATCCAGTAACTATAAACTTCTTGAAGAAGTCTTTAGTTACTAATAGCTGACCGAAACATGCTTATGTCTGCAGATCTTTAGTTTCTAGTAACTAGCTGGCCAAAACATGCTCATGACTGTGTAGCAACATATTACTGCTTATGTAAAATCAAAAAAAGAGTATATCCTGCTCTACTTTGATATTGAGCACGCTTGTATTAGCCTCGTTAAACTTTGTTGGTTACTTAAATTCTGAGAAAAAAATACACTCAGATTATATGCATGTATATAAGTTGAACGTATATAGATACATATAGAGAAAATAAAAAGGAACAAACCGTATTATGTGTTCATCAACGTTTCGTCTTTATTTCGAGACTTCCTCTGGATGAATGAGATTAAGAAACCAAAAAATATACCAGTACAAAATATTTGAAAATGTTTCACGTGCACAGATATTTTCAAATATTTTGTACTGGTATATTTTTTGGTTTCTTAATCTCATTCATCCAGAGGAAGTCTCGAAATAAAGACGAAACGTTGATGAACACATAATACGGTTTGTTCCTTTTTATTTTCTCTATTTTGTCGGAATACTGTTTCCATTATTTTCATCATAGATACATATATATATATATATATATATATATATATATATATATATATATATATATATATATATATATAATATAAAGCTGAATTGTGTGTGTGTGTTTGTTTGTGTGTGTGTGTGGTCACGAATAGGCTCCTATATGGTTGACTATTTTAAAAAACTGATTACATATAATGATAGAAGATGTATCGAGACACAGGAATGGGTATGTTTGATCTGGAAGAACGGTGGTTCATAAAAATTGTGGAGTCTGCGTTCGCGCCTGATCCTAAAAGTATGGAAATAAAAAATTTAAAAATTAAAAGAAAAAAACGTTTACAAGTGTTTTTGATATAGATGTACATAATAATACTTTGATAAGTAAGTTTTAACTTAAATAGGGATGGTATAAAAAAAATTGTGGGGTCTGCGTTTGCGCCTGGCCTCCATAGAATGGAAATATGCACAAACTTTAATAAAGACTTTTCATATCTGTCTGTGTAAGTATACTTTGATAATTATGTTTCCGTTTGAAGAAATATGGTATGATAAAATTATGGGGTGTTCGTTCGCGCCTGACCTCCATAGCAATTATAGGTGATACTATTAAAAACGAACGACCTCTTTGCTTCTTATCATATTTTCTACGTTGTCACCAACATTCTCAATGCATTTTTGCCAGTGATAAACGATGGCTGTGTATGGGCGTCTGGGACGCGGTTTGTAATACGGGACCCGTTCTAAAAGTAAAGTCTCCTATGTTTTTTTTTTCAACCCAAAATGTTGAAGAGCTACGAAAACAGAAGTGGTGCCGTAGCTGTTTATGGGTGTCCAGAACGTGCTTTATCATACCCGAAGTGGTTCCAAAAGTAAAACCCTCTAGTTTTTAACTCATAAAGTTCTCACATACCACAAATTACAAATATAATGCGAACTATAGTCGTTTGCTAACGTAGTTCATTATTGTTGTGGAGGATGCATTATTCTACACCATGAAAAAAATAGAAAATTACATATTTAAAAAAAATTAATTTCCATCTCACTTGGATAAATAGGATATATAATGTGTTTTATTTTTATGTATATTTGCAGATTATTATATCTCAAAATACAATGCGTATTACATTAAGGTGTTACCAGATCAGGTTGTCTGAAGATATTGGCTTCCTAAACAAAAATGCCCTAAACAGTGAAGTTATTGGTTTTCCCCCCTTTGCATAATTCATTTATGTTCTGCAAAGTCAAAACAAAAACAGCAATTATCCTGTACTAAACACCATGAATAAATATTTGAACATATCAAGTACTTGGAGCATAAAATGCTATTCCAAAATTACTGGATTCCGCATTATATTAAAAAGAAAAGAGTAGATATGCCGTAAAACAAAACAATCAAACCAAACACTATAAATAAATATTAGAAAATATGCAGAGTTTGAAACACTTTTTCTAAAATTACTGGATTCGGCATTTAATAACCAAAAAAAGGGTTGATATGCCGTAAGACAAAACAACCAAAAATATTGCAAAAGAATTCATTTCACGCGGATTTTATTGCTCATATCGAGGAAAATCGGTTCAATGGTATCATAATGAAAATCAAGGATACCCACGCGAGGTCCACATGAACTCTTGAGACTCCACATAAAACTATTAAGGAACACACAAAAAAGATTATATTTATTTTATTTTTATTTTAACAAGACGTGGATGTGTTTTTGTTTTTTTTTTAATCTTATAGATTTATATTTTATGTCATTCGTATCTAAGGGACCCTGTTCGGGTTCTCGTTTTTAAGGAATTTATCTTTGTGAGATCCCATTTCATGGAAACATTTGGGAGAAACTGGTTTAGATAATATTTCAATGTGAGAAAGCGATAGAAACGTTAGGTGATAAACACAAAACAAATTACGATTGAAAAGCATGAATTCACAAGATAAAAATGTTATATATGTTTAAAAAGAAAGTTCACATACATAGATAAACGAAATGTTCATTGATATTTTGCGAGCTTAGCGAAACAAGGGAGATTCATTAGATATCGAGAAAATCTAAGCCGATTAATAATCGATGAGTAGAAAAAATCGCAATCATAACTTCCTCACACAATTGCAAAAGTTACATCTTAGTAAAAGTTATATTCATTTATTTTTAATTCTACAATATTCAGGGACAAGTGATAGGAATATTAACATGAATAAAATACACACAACATTTGAACCTTTCAACTATATGTTGCAAATGAACCTATGCGAGTGTCAATGGTGTTTTCATTCATCGGGTTGTTTCATAAGTTTCCGCCGTTTCATAAAATGTTTGTTCTAAACATATTTTGATATTTGGCAAAGTATTATATACCATTAGAAAGCACGTGTTCTGTTCTGCAAGATAATGGTCATCGTTTTCTGCTCATATATTTTTTCTCGTTCTTCAGAACCGTCAAATGGATTGTCAAGTAGATAAAAAAAAATCGCATTTTCGACACCTTCTTTTCGCCATTAATCGAAGTTAAAGAGCCAATGAAGTGGCCAGAGAGAACGGTTCAAAATTGGTTTACCAGATTCAAACACGGTAATTTTGACCCCAATTACGCTCCTCGTTCCGAAAGACCAATGAAGATAGACGAAGACCAACTCAGGTTTCATTTGAAGAAAGATGGCCATCAAACATGTAGTTAATTGGGTGAAAAGATGAAGTGTAATTTTGCGACAATTTTATGCCACCTTCAGTCAATGGGATTTACACAAAAACTTGGAGCTTGGGTCTCACACGAACTTAGTTTTGATGTTAAAATTCTTTGATTTTCTTTTTCAAAAAAGGCAAGAACTTATGCAACAACCTAATAACTTGCCATTTTTAAGGTACCCTAATCAAGCAATATTATTTGGACTAGCGGTTATCGTGCTTTTACTGTAGAAATGTTTTTGGAAGAATGGTGAATTTGCAACTGCAACATAGAGAACTTTCCGAATTCATTACAAGTTAGGACGGCATGATGTTGTTCTAGATAGAAAATCAATACGGCTATGGGTCGCAAATTTCAGCACTTAAAGCCACCTAGAAGGCCTCGAAGCGCTCGAACGCCAGGCAGTATTCGAGTTGTGAGATCTTTTGTTACTTAGTTTCCAAACATGCTTTGGCATTGGGTTAGTCTGATGGAACAGTCAGAAGAATTCTCTACACTGATATGCAATTCCATCCCTACAAATGATGATTGCTTAGAAACTGCACGAGCGCCATTGGGAAGATCACATGTCAAAATTTGGGAGATATTTCTGCCGCATTCTTGTAAAGTGTAAAATAGCTAATGTGTATGACTGTATGTGTTGAAGTTCAGAAATGTATTATTTACTTTATCACACGCCCGACAAGATTAGTGAAGGAAGTTGGAATAAAGTAGACTTGAGTGAATTTTCGCTCAACATTTCTATTAGAGGGAAACTGATATTTTATGAGGTCGGGGGGGGGGGAGTATCAAAACGACAATTTGATAAATTCAGAGAAATGTCTGGCTTAAAATGTCTGTTTTTTATTGTTTATGTTTTGTCTTTTTATTTTTGTTTTTTGGGGGCTTTTTTTTTTAGTTTAGTGTATGCGCCGAAAAGATTTTTTTTTTAATTTTCGTTCTTGGGTTCGTCGCTCGCTACAAATATAACAAAGTTAATTGATTGTTAGTTCCTACTATCCTATAAGAAATTTTTATTTAAGAATGCATATGTGAGGCACCTAGATGATAAAATAGCCAATTCGAGATCCATAGGTAAAAATATAGATGGGAAGCCCTGATGCAAATAAATTTAATAGATCCGAATCGCTGAAGTCGAATTCTGCTCAGCTGATCCCATAGTCTGTTTCGTATCCGTTACACGGTCCGTGACCCCCCCCCCTCGATAGCATTGATTGCCATAATAAAACAATTTCGCTTCATTTGTTTAACGAGAAAGCAATCATTGCTTGCTCATTTAATGTCGAAATCAGTTAAAGGCGGAAATGTCGCTTTTGTTGCAGCCGGAAATGGAAACACGATCTATTCAAATATAACAATCCGCTGTTAAACTAGGTGTCCGATAACAACTTTTAGGGTTTCAGACACAGGAACTTAACATCCTGTAGACAAATGTTCATTTACCTATGCATGATATAATAAACAACCTGTATGTATATTTGCTGTTATAACGGGGTTCACGAGATAGCAGAAAACGCCAGGATATATTTTTCTTAATGATATTTGAATTACGAAACAAGTGTATTCTAAAAATTAAACAAATGGTAACTTGTATCAGTATATAAAATTGGTCCCAAACTGTTCTAATCAAGAGATTATTGTTCGCTGTTCCAGAACAGGCATTCGTCTACTATATCTCTTCTTTACAATTATATAAATGCAACTTCGTTTGTATGTGTGAGTTCGTTCCTTATAGAGTCCGAAACGACTGAACAGATTTTCTTTAAAATTTACAAAAGTCTGTATAAGTCTGTATAAGTCTGGGAGTGATTCTTTAAAATTTACAAAAGTGTATGAGTCTGGGAGTAATCTTAGTTCAATTTTGTGTCGGAATACGATAATTACAGATAATCGAAAAACGAAACCGTTATTTTAATTTATCTATCATTGGTAAAGCCATTTTTTCCATGTCGTTGTTTAGCAACAATTATAGAACAACGGGCCGTGGAAATTCTACTTCTTTGGGTAAGTCGATAGCGTATTTGGTTTTTGTTTTTTGGGTTTTTTGTTTTTTGTTTTTTTTTTCATGACGTGTCTGTGGGTTCAAACTCCGCACGTAAATTTCTTCTTTTTTTTTTTCATTAACTGCAAGGATAAGACTTGAAAATTTACGTCTTTTTTTGTTGTTGTTTTTGGTTTGGCTTTTTTTTTTTGGAGGGAGAGTTGCATGACGTCGTCTGTGGGTTCAACCCCCGCACGTAAATTTCTTAATGTTTTTTTTTTTCGTTAACTGGAAAGAAGTTTATATAAAATAATTTCATAAAAGAAACAGTAGGTTTTCTAGAGTACAATGTAGAATAACATATATTGGACTAAGTTACTGCATGGAGGCATGTGAAGCTTCCTCCCGAGCGATTTCATGGATTTCGATGCAATAAAAATATTTTTATAGGAGGGCGAAATATTCGTTGCTCATCATTCAATTCCCGGCAACGTCGGGTCTCTCTGCTAGTATATATATAGCTAACCAGGTTTCATTCCTCGCTTATCAAAGCCAAATCGAGGAAAATACGATTTAAAACAAACAAAAAAAGTCATGAATATGATGGTGGTAGGAAAAAAACAAAAGAAAACCCAGCAATAAACGGTGTAAAAATTACATAGAGAAAATTAAGTCCTAGAAGATTTTCTTTTTCCTTGCAAAGAGAAGGTCTCAAAGACTTAATAAAAAGAGTCTCTAAAATTTTCAAATCATAGGGAGAGTGCGACTGACTAAGGATCGTAAACATGTCAGTACTGAAATTCGTAGCACACGCATGGTTATTTATAAGATGGTTGCAAATCGCAGAATCATACGTATTATTCAGAACAACTGAGGGTGAAAATTTTGCATAACGAATCTTTGAAGTGACATGTTGGTTCAAACGAAAATCTAATCTTTGTGATGTTCGCCCAACATAGTGCGCACTGCAACTACATTTAAATATATAAATAATAGAATTATTATGTTGGGGGGGGGGCATCTTTGCGAATAGACGGCAACATAGGCCTAGTTGAAAAAACAACACGCGGGTTCGATGCAAAATAACACCGTTGCACAGACAAAGAAATTTCATTAGCAAATCGGTCACTGATGTTACCTAGCCAAGGTAGACGTAGGTACATAGGACATCTATTAGCTATAATTTCTTTGGGTTTATGAAAATTGGAAACTTTCTTATTGATAGTAGTTTCAACAATATCCAACGGGTAACCATTATTACAAAGGGTCTTAGTGATAAATTTGAGTTCGTCATCCAAATATATATATGTGTGTGTGTGTGTGTGTGTGTGTGTGTGTGTAATGTTTACGAGAAAGAACCCTAGCAAAGTGTTAACTTTTAAAGAATTCAATATAAAAGCGTAATATTTATTTTAAAATTTTACGGAAGGTTAGAAAAATGTCGGTACCGTCCGTTTCAAACCTGACATAAAGTGATCAGTTTATGGTAAAAAAAATATGGAATTCACTCCAGGCTCTGATTTATATCTATTAATATAAAGATGCGCTTCAGAGAATTCACCACATTTCTGATCATAAACTGGTCCAATTCTATCGGATTTGAAATCGACGGTACCGATGTTATTCTAACTTTATGTCCAAGTGTTATATATATATATATATATATGTACATATATATTGACGAATAACTTAAATTGAATCTTAATCAATATCTTTTCAAATAACAAAGTAGAGCTATATAAAATGTATGTAAACAATAAGTCTACCCTAATTAATTGGTGTTTCTGTTATAATCGTACATCTTTCAGAGCTCACCGCTATAACAATAAGCAGACAGCCTTGAATATATATATATATATATATATATATATATATATATATATATATATATATATATACTAGCTGGACACCCGGCGTTGACCGGTTGTACAATACGCTTAAACACGATATCTTAATTTATGTTCATTGCGTATGTATTATTATAAAATCAATCTTGTATTGATTGTTATATATTCTGAGGAATAATTTTCCCGACTTATTCGCAAAAAATAAATAAATAAATAAAAATAATAATAATAATGATAATGATGATGATTATTATTATTATTATTATCATTATTATTATTATCATTATTATTATTATTATTATTATTATTATTATTATTATAACAACAACAACAACAACAACAACAACAACAACCTGCGTGTGAGCTGACACCACTTTTCGCCAAGTTTCAGAAAAATCTAATGGATGGGTCAAAAGTTATGGGGTAAAAGGTATCTTTTTTTCTTTTTTTTTTTACTGTGCACATTTATTTAATGAAACACAATTTGTGGCAAAATTTCAGGAAAACTAATGGATGGTTATCTGGCAATCGTCCGGAATAACGAACGCACGGACGCCACTGAAAACATAGGTCCCTTTCCGATAAATTGGAGGACCAACAACAATAATAATAATAATAATAATAATAATAATAATAATAATAATAATAATAATGTCGTTTATTAAATTCCGTCTGTGTTTGTTTACAATATCGCGTCAGCTGATATTTGGGTTTGACGATGAATGCCCTGGAAATGTCACTTCTGATTAATGTTTAGTTTTAAAATATGCAAACGAAGAAATGATTTGTCATGATTTTAAATAGTAATTCCTCTTTTATTGTAAATTGAACCCTTTGATAAGAAAAACATTAAATAAAATGGTGAGTTACATTGGGCTTGAACAGTCTGCAGTCGAATACGCTATCACTGAGCTATATATCCAGACGACAATAGTTCTGTTTTTTTTTTTTTTGTTGTTGTTGTTGTTGTTGTTGTTGTTGTTGTTGTTTTTTAATGAGAAATCATTTGCTGAATATTGAATCTCCCTTGATTTGCTGGGAATTATCTCCTTTAGCCGGTGTAATGTAAAACACTATCCTTTAAAACTTTTTTTTTATCTATAAAAAAGAAAGACGATTTTAGGATCGGACTTTTTCGATTTTCGAAACTTATCGGATCAGTTTCTGTACAAAACATATCTAAGAACACTGCCAGATATATAAATTACCCTTGCGTGAAATTTGCAAAACCCAACTACTTTTTTCTTACAACTCTATAATAATATATACGAAATCTGGACAAATTAAAGTATCATATATAAAAATGGTCCACAAAAAATTCCAATCATTTGAGGCCCCTTGCGCCGCTCTGCGACTTTTTGCTTTCCGAAGTGATAGTTTGAAAATATGGAGACAGACAAACAGACAGACATATAGCCTTTAATATATTAGATAAAAAGCACCATGTCTTTCCTTCTGTCTCTCTGTTTGTCTGTCTCCATACGTTTAAACTCTATCTCTACCGAAAATAAAGGTCGCAGAGCGGCGCTAGGGGCCTGAAATGATTGCATTTTTTATGGGCCGTTCTTTTGTAGATCTTAAGCCGGTTAAAATGGTTTGTAAGGGGTTAAATAGGGGACAAAATGGAAAACATCGTTATACATTTTGTACATTCATTATAGTTTATTTTTACTTAGTCCATATGCGTGTCACGTTGTGGTTACATTACCAGCTTTAAATGCTACAATTTTGCTTTCGCTTTCGATTCTAGCTGATGGCATCCAAATATTTTTTTTTCAATTTTGAAATCACGATTCTATAATAATATATTCGAAATCTGGAAAAATTAAAATATCATATTTTAGCGTATTTTAAGACTTTTTTTACAAAGGAATTACCACTTATCAAGGCTCAGATGTCTTTCGAGGGTTAAAGAGTGTACATTGGCCAAAAGGACAATATCATAGTAATTGTTAGAAGTGTAAATTTGATAAATTGGATAACTTCAGGGGAACAGCTCATCAATAACTTGTTTACATTGGAGTTGGAGACGGTCATGTTGTAGTCAGCTGGAAAGCAGGTAAACGGAACAGAGTTCCACAGGTGTGAAGTTCTAAGAAAGAAGCTTTGTTCATGGAATCTACGTTTAGGTTTAGGCACAGATAAAGAGTGGGGAAATTATAGATAGTGTTCATAGCCAAACGAGTGTTTCTCGTGAATGTTTGGCGAAGGATGGGCATAGATTGTTGCTCAGAAGAACACTTGCCATTAAAATAACGATAAAGCAAGGACAGGCTCGCAACGTCTCTTCTGTGAGAAAGAGGCTGCAGGGAAGAGAAAAGGGCATCACCCACTAGGTTTCAAAATCCATTCAAAGCAGGATAAGGTCTTCCTAGCAGCTCCTGTCCAAATGTAACAGCAATACTCCATCCTTGGGCGTACCTGGCTTCTTTTTTTTTTCAATAATATTTAACTTGCGTATTTATTTATTTATTTATTTGTAAGCTTCATCTCGATTCGTTGTTTCAAATTTTCGAGAATATTTACCTTGTGAAAATAAATTTTTGCTAATGATAAAATAAATTATTATATTCCTGGCCAATACCATGTAGCCTTGCTAGTTTTAAACAATAAACATTTTATTTATAACTTTGCTATGAACACAAAACATTAATTGGTAATTTCGAAATGTGTCCTTTTTTATTTTAGCAAATTAAAGGGGGAAAAAAAATTTGTCTATTCAATGGCAATTTATAAAAGTCAAGTCGGTCGCTACAAAAAAAGAAATGCGAAGTATTTGTCAAAATATTATATTGCGAAAGATAACTATGTGTTAGATTGAAATAAAATTAATGGTGGAATTAAAAATTCGCAAAAGTACCGATAATAGTAGGAGCACTAGGAAAAATCCCAAAAAACCTGGAAAAAAGAATGGCAGAAAGAGGAATATCTGCAAAAATACAACGCCCAACGATAATGAAAACGGCTGAAATATTAAGGAAAACTCTTGAATGCGGAGAATAATACAAGACAATATAACGAAGAAGCGTTACAGGAGATGAAGAACACCGAAGCTACAGATCTACATGTTCTACACCCCCCCATCATGCATCTCTCCATTGTTTCACCACCACCACCCCCAAAAAGTGATAACAAAGAGCCGAGAAGGGTCAAGGAGGATGGAAAGACCGAGGAGGGAGCACTAGCCAGATCTCCGCTGGACAAGTGCGAAGAGAACTGGGATCTTGGGGAGGCTTAGTGCCACTCAAATTCCAGTATAAACCAATGGCCACTGCCAGCGAAAAATCAATGGTAAGAGGCTGTTGCGATGATGCAAATATATTTGTAAATACTATCGAAGGAGGGGGAGAGAGCTGGACGTCTGGGGAGACTTGTTGTCACTCAGCTTCCAGAAAACACCACAGGTCTCCAATCAGATCGTTTGCTGACTCGTGTGAAAGCTCCAGGTGAGCCAATAATAATGTCGTTTATTAAATTCCGTCTGTGTTTTTTTACAATACGTCAGCTGATATTTGAGCTTGACGATGAATGCCCTGGAAAAGTTACCTTTGATTTATATTTAGCTTTAAAATATGCAAACAAACAAATGATTTTCAGAGAATTTAAATGGCACGCCTTCTTTTATCGAAAACTGAACTCATTGATAAGAAAAGATTAAAATAACATGAGATATACCGGAGATTGAACGGGAGCATTCGATCTATAGTCGGATTCTCTACAACTAAGCTACATCCCGAGATGACAATAAATCTGTTTCTAAGAAGAAATTATTTGCTGACGTTATAATATTTCTCTTGGGCGGTGTAACATAAAATATTCCTTTTAAAAACTTTTCGTTTTTATCTTTAAGAGAGAAAAGATTATTTTAAAATCGGATTTTTCCGATTTTAAATACTTATCGGATGAATTCTCGTACAATACATATCTACAAACAATGCCAGACATATAAATTACCTTTATATAAAATTTGCAAAAGATAGTCTAAGCCGTTTTGGAACATATCAGGAAGGAACTCACACGCACAAAGTGACTTTAATGTGAAAGTAGATAGATAGTATATATATATATATATATATATATATATATATATATATATATATATATAAAGTATAAATATATATATAGTATAAATATATATATATAATATATATATAGATAGTATATATATATATATATATATATATATATAATGAAATATTAAATACTTTTGCAAGCAAAATCCGATTTTGATAAATCCTACCCTCTGATTAAGGACTATCCACTTACTTTGTGCTTCCTTTTTAAAATTCAATATGTTTTTAACTCTGTCTCAAAGTGTTTTTTAACATGTTTCATTAACTACTTGTTCTTAATTATTTACTATAATAATTAAATACCTACAGACACTAGTGTTTAATTCTTTCGGGAACCATCAGTGCAGGGTATCACGATCAACGCCACCTATCGATTGATGGACTCTTCCATACATTATGCTAATCGAGAGCAAGGTACTATTGTGGATATGCGATTCGACCGATATTCGAGTGACAAGTAAAACTAGCTTACGTCATCACTTTTCTCTGTATCTTGTTCCGTTTTCAATATATCTTTAAAGCTTCATGTTCCGAGTTATCTTTTGTGATCCAGATCTGGATTTATATATATATATATATATATATATATATATATATATATATATCGCGGCGAATCGCATATATATATATAAAGCTGAATGCACGCACGCACGCGCGCGTGCGTGTGTGTGTGTGTGTGTGTGTGTGTGTGTGTGTGTGTGTGTGTGTGTGTGGTCACAAATAGGCACCTATATGGTTGACTATTTTAAAAAACTGATTACGTATACTGATAGAACATGTATCGAGACACAGGAATAGGTATCATTGATCCTGCAGAAAAGTGGTCCATTAAAATTGTGGCGTCTACGTTCGCGCCTGGTCCACAATGTATGGAAATAAAAAATTTAAATAAAAAATTTAAAAATTAAAAAAAAAAAAGTTTGCAAATGTTTTTGATATAGATGTACATAAGAATACTTTGATAAGTATGTTTAACTTAAATAGGGATGGTATAATGAAATTGTGGGGTCTGTGTTCGCGCCTGGCCTCCATAAAATGGAAATAGGCACTTTAATAAAGACTTTTCATATCTATCTGCATAAGTACACTTTGATAATTATGTTTCAGTTTGAAGAAATATGGTATGATAAAATTATGTTGTGTTCGTTCGCGCCTGACCTCCATAGAATGGAAATATGTCACAAAGTTTAACAAGATTTTTTTAATATAGATCCGCAGAATATTGTAATAAGTGTTTTAGTGTGAACAGGTATGGTATAATAAATTATGGGTTTTATCTATTTCATTTTTACTTTCATCATATTTTGCTTTGGTTTTGATACCCTCAAATTCGAAGCTATCTCTTTACAACCCTTCCTTTTCATAACCTATCATACTTTAATAAATCAGAGTCCATTTTCTGTAGGATGTTTTTGAACCCAGTCAACGACAGGTACTTTTGCTAGTATATATATATATATATATATATATATATATATATATATATATATATATATATATATATATATATAGCGTGTCAGGAGGCGATGAAAAAAAATCCAATAAAGTGCTCGATCGTGGATGTGAGAGCTGAAGATATAATATTTAACGAAACCAATGGTACGACCTTGAAACATATATATATATATATATATATATATATATATATATATATATATATATATATATATATATATATATTAGTGTTCGGACGAAATGTTTTTTATATGGCTTATTGAAGCAATCTGGAAATTAAAAACATACAACAACAAATCTACACTAAATGTTTAGAGATTATAAAAGAGTCGAAATAGGTAACTTATCGGAATCGGGTTATAGAAGAGAAAAGAAAAGAATTGAATTCTCCAAGCACTAATATCTATCTATCTATTCATACATACATACACGCATACATACAGAAATACATACATATATATATATATATATATATATATATAAACATAGATATAGGCTATGAAGTCTATCTCTACTTTAACATAATAAAGACATTGAAATAATATTGTACACCGCTAACACAGACCTCCAATAGTATTTTGATTGTTTTGATCAAACTGAAATATACTTAACTATTGACCCTTGAACTGTAATTTCAAAAATTAGAGTATGCGAGTTTAGTTGCAAAACCCTAGCAACGAAACTGACAGAAAATACAACTATCCGCATATATTTCAACAAAAAAAAAAAACAAATAAAAAGATAAAGATATAAGACAAAAGATTCTTAAAGATTAAAGTTTATTCATTTTTATTTGTAAATTCAGCTTTAGAAAAGGACAAAAGACTAACAGTACAATATATTTAAAATGACATTAGCAATGTATCATTTTATTTCCGCAATAAAGTTTTTTTTAATGTAAAGTCAGTTATAAGACGGGAAACGCATCTAGTGTGTATATATATATATATATATATATATATATATATATATATATATATATATACTATCTGGCATCCAGCATTGCCCGGTCGTAAAATACGCTTAATATAATCTTTTGATTAATGCATATTCCGTATTTATTATTATATTTTATTATATTGGACCCAATAATATAGTAATGATTTAAAAAGTTTTAAAAACAAAATGATTCCAGCGCCATCACTGAGAATCGAAACCAAAACTTTTAGCTTATGACTTACATTTCCTTTGACGTTAATGCCTAAGCTATGAAGATATGCTTGCTGCAAAGATAAAACTTAAAATATGAACTAATAGCTATTATGTTACACACGCATATTCGTAATGATGTTGTTCGACCTTCACCTGGCAAAATCCATTTATATAATATTCACATATTTGCACCGATTTTCTCCGGCTAAACCCTAAATATAAAGTTTCGCATGGTTTCGAATACCCTATATATTAAGTTTTATATCTGTTTCACAAATATATATATGCATACATGCATATATATATAGAAAGAGGTTTATGTTTACTATAACCTTTTGACGCAAATATTACGCAAGTATAAACCAAGTAGAATATCTGTATGGATATAATTACACGTAATAGTTAACTAAACATGATCATCCTTCATGAAAATCGCAAAAAAACTAATAGGAAATTAATTAAAATTAATTTTTAAAAGAATATGCAAGTAGTTAGATTTTTTACAGATAAATGCAATTCCACGACCCATATATAAGAAAGTTGTATTTTCTTTTTAAATAATTAGAAAAAGGGTTTTTATATTAATATCAATATAAACGTTTTAACTTCTTTTTGTAGGTATGAACTCGAATTGCGCAAATTTTATTCAAATGATTTGAATTGAAATCCATAGTGAATTTTTATTGTGATACTTAAAACTTAAATGTGATGTAATTTTATGAATTATACTCTTTTTTTTTTTTTTTTTTTACAAAGGCATCACCACATTATCAAGGCCCAGAGGCCACTCAAGGATAAGGGTTAAAGAGTGTACAGTAGAAATTGGTCAATATAGTAATCGGTTGCTATTTTGTTTTATCTATTTTATTTATTACCTCAAACTATTTTTTTTTAATTTATTATTTACAAGCTTTGGTGCCCGGCGTTGCCCGGGTGTTTGGAGGTATGTGTTGAGCAAAAAAAAAAGTGGTAGTAGGTAGGCAGGCTTGAACCCGTACCGCGAAGGATGAAAAGAACGTGAAAAAGGTGACATCTTTGCCGTCGCGCCCATCGCCAAATCGGAAGTGGCGACGGTTTAAATTAAGGCTAATCAATCGAAAAGAGGGGATGACTTGCGAAAATATCGGCGAAAAAAGCGACCCACCCCTGTAGAAAAGGTTGAAGGAATTAATGGTTTTAGCCAATTGTTCTATATTTGTTGTCCGAAGGGTCGATTTCAAAACGATACCAATCTCCTAAAAATCCATCGCCTCTGTCCAAAGTTTTAGACAGACATACAAACATACATATATACATACATTTAAACAGATAGGTGAGGTTTATATTATAGGTCATTATTTATTTTGTTAATGTTTATATATTGTTAGTCATAATTATAAGGATTTTTGTTGTTTGTAACTTGATTCCATCTATCAACGAGCTTATAAATGTCTTGCTTGTAAAATTGTTATGTTAACCTAAGTCTATCTAAATGATTTTCTATCCTTAAAGTGATAATCTGATTGAGATAGGCCAGGAGAATATGCAAGATTAGGCAAGATTTTCCAACAAAATTCTCCTAGACCTTTGGTCAGTAGTGCAGTGTGACAATAAGCATTATCATGATGGAAGGTGACTTTCGTTTTGCTGACTATAAGGAGGGTCGTTTTGGGGCCAACATGAGTGAGAATATTGCAGAAATATATGGATGATTTTTTCAATGATCTGAAAAACGTTATAACTTAAGCACGGTAGTATGTTTAAATAATAATAATCTGCACGAAATAAATTATAATGGTTTGAAAAGACTCTTCTACAAGACGGCAAAAGCTTTTCCAGCCAGCTGGTAGTAAAACAACCTAAACGGTTGATATGACATAAACAAATAAACCAGAATAGTTAGCAGACATTTTTCATACCAGCCGAGTTTTGCCTAGACATTATTTTGGCAAATAAGGACAGCCTCGCTAGTAAACTCATATCTTTCTTTTATTAGAATCAAATATGGTTCGGCTCGCTGTTCGGAGGTACACTCTTCCAGGCATTGCCTCCTTTTTTTATAACGAGGTGATTAATGCTGATAGTCTGGAGCCCCGCTACTAAGTAAACCCCTAAAATCTAATCCTTCCTCATCATGGTAGAAGCAGTGCCAGTGTGCTAGTATCAGAGCTGTGCCATCTGGAACTTCAGTTCATGACAGGGCGATCCATAGCGGATGGATCTAAACATCAAGTTGTATTTATGCCGTAAACCGACAACCATAGCTCTGGTGAAAATCTGAAGAACTCGACATCAGAATCCATCTTCCTAGGGTCGAGTTGGTTTCTGCATATCTGCTGCGGAAGCGCAAATCAATTAATTGAAAGTAGCAGCGTTGCTTCTTCGTGTTCCGAACCAAACTTGTCTCTATGTAATCGCAAAGTTTTACGGCTTTCAGCGTGAGGGTGTCAGGGTGTCAGGGGTAAAAGCCGACAATCCTGTGTGTTAATAAACAGCTGCGATCAACAAGGACTTCGTGCAGACGAAGCTATCCTGAGCCACGGTCTTTGTGAGCTTTGTGCAAAAGTTCGACTAGCTTAATAAGTTTTGGGTAATATCGATAGGTCTGTTCCCGGCTGTTTTTGTGCCCAACAAGAGTGCTCTCGTCAATGGAGATGCTTTTAACCACATTCATACCTTGTTTCATTTTTGTTTTTGTTTTTTTGTTTTTTGTTGTTTTTTTTTGCTGTTGGTGGTTGCATTTATTTGCTTCCCCACTGAGAAAATTAGACACAGGGCCGTTTTTTTTTAATGTGGAGAGAGGGAGAAGGGAGAGGGAAAAGGGGACTAGCTCGCGACAGGTGGGAAAGTGGAGTTGGATAGTGAGAGCCTACTGGTATATAGGGTTGCCCCTACATGGACCAGAAGATTGCCACAAGGGCAATGGTCTTTGATTGCAGCATCTGCCGGAACAGATACTACACTTTGATCCTGTCCCGATGGTCACAAAGCTGCCCCCGAAAGAGGGGGATGTTGTTGGGCAAGTAAATCGTATTGATAAACATTGTAAAGGTAAATTGTTAAATTCATTTACTCGCGTAGGCATGAACTCTTCCAGATATTACTAACAACAGGTACTGCTCTTGGGAAAGTCAATATTTCAGCAGACCGCCCTGATGGTCGGGCCGAACAGTCTCGCTGGTAAAGCTCCTATAAGCTTTTGTACTATTCTTCTTTTTCAATATATTTCTATACTCAATTCGTCTCTTGTGTTTTTATTTCTTATCTCTAACAAGGCCACAACATGTTTAATTGTTACTTTTACTTATTTCTTTCGTTTTATTGTGTCTTTGTTTTTAATGTGACATTGATTTGTTTGTTTTGGGGTTTCGATTTTGTGTCTTTCGCCATTGCTGGGTCAATGGAGATTGTATGTCGCTTATTGTCGATTTGGCCACCCACGCTTCTTCCGCGCGAATTGTTTATATCTTCTTTCAGACCACAGTCGGTAAAGTCGGTTAATTTCGACGATGTAAAATCTTTCATAGACGTCACTTAATGGCCAACTGCATAATGTTGCCTTGGGGCCGCCATCGACGTTTATTACATCTACGAACACACGCACACACACGCGTACACACGCGCGCGTGCGCGCACACACACACATACATATACTAATTAAAGATAGGTATCGTAATACGTACGCAAAGACATACATAAACATACATCCTCATATCTGCATAAACGTAGACGCACACAAGCAGGCGCAAACATATTACAAATATACACGTACATTTACGTATGCCCATGAATAAAAGAAAGTCATTTATGCTTTTCTATCGACGTAAATATTCTTATATAATTTCGTTTTATATACTAGCATGGAGACCCGACATTGTTTGGGATTGAATCGAAATCAACCAATGTTCCACCCTTCCATAATTTTATTGCCATCGAAATCAGTGAAGTCACCCAATTTGAATCAAGATTGGTTGCTTGTTCTAGTTGAGGAGACCCCTCCCCGCAGTGTACCGAGAGGAAGCTTCAAATGCCTCCCTGTAATAACATAATCTTCAATACATTGTAGTTTACATTACACTATAAAGAATCTACTGTTAATTTTATAAAATCATTTGTGATTAATGGCTCCACTTCAAGCTTAAAATACAAAAGTCAAGTATTATAGTTCAATTGTGCTCTAATCAGAAACATTCATTTCGAACGCGCCCCTGTCTTATCAAATAACCAACTGTTGAAATTATTTTACATAATCACCTGAATTAAAGTTAAATGGTTCCATTGTGCTCTATAAGGAAACATTAATTTCGACGCGTCATTGTCTTATAAAAAATGTACAGTTGATTTTATAGGCTGAGTCTTTCTGCTTGAACAGTGATAAAACTTCTCAAATGCACTTGTGATATTAGGTTGTATGAAAATGTAAAATTTCGTCAAAATCGAACTTCTTTCTTTAATCGGATATTTTTGACTATCGATTTCTGATACTTATCAGACGCATTCCGACGCACAACGTACGGAAGAACACTTTCGGACTCATCAAGTCATTTCGTGTGAATTTGTTTGTTTTTTTTAATCGGCGCAGCCGTTTCCGAGTCCGTAAGGAACGAACTCACACGCACACACACACACAGACAAGGTTCTTTTTATATAATAGTAGAGCTATATTTACAAGCTTTACCGGCTCGCTACCGCTTCGCATATTCGATCTTTTAAATTCTTTATATATTATTTTAAAATAACTTTTTTGGAAGAGGGAAATGGGGCAATGTAATGTGTTTTGTCGCCATAAGAAAATCTTCCCGTGTATTACCTCCTCTTTTGAAGAATCGTGTAGTATCTGTTCTGTTGCCATAAGACCAACCTCCCGGACCATCTCTCCTCCTTTGAAGATGGGCAGTGTAATATACGTTTGTTCGGCATACAAATCAAAATATAATTGTTTTAATCACACAAAGAGTCACAGTATTACATTGGTTAATCGTTTAATAAACTTGAGAAAGGAACGAACTCATCTTTCCTCTCCTCGACTTTCGATTAAGTCGATTCGGTATTTACACAATGTCAACCATTGTAGGCGTTCATGTTTCCGCTATGCGATTGATTTATAAATCAATTTTGAATTTTGAAGAGACATGTGTTTATATACAGAACTTCATTTTCTGAATGGTCACCCATTATTTTATGAGAATCGTCCCAGACGCAGCGTGAAGCCACTTAATGTAAGTAGTTAACATGGGTGAAGGATGTTTATGGCAAAGGCAGGAGATGTTTATTAAGATTAGTCTTGAAAAGATCGGGCCTTTAGGTGGGAGGTAAACAATTAGCGGAACAAAATATCTACAAATTACTAGAATAGAAAACTGTATTACAATGAAATATTAAAATATTGAATTCATGAAGACCACTAGACCAACAAGCGAAACGAACTGGAACAAAGGAGGCAGGGCATAGATCAAAAACTTTTGAAGAACGCATGTCATAATTGTATTTAGCCTGAAGCTAGTGACATCACGTCTGTGAGAGAAAGCATGCAAAGAAGAAAGGGTTGGCCTGATTACATTACAGATAGGTTTCTGCAATATATCAAAAGCCTTCAAATGGAACAGAGATCCACGAGCCCAAGTATAACAATAATACTCGATAGTAGATTTATAGAGATAGAGAATAGCGTGGTAAAGTTTTTAGTGCAATAGAAAGACTCGCCCTTGCGAGAAGCAGAAAGAGCACTGAATCGAATATAGAAACTACCATAAAGATTTGTATGAGAAAGAAATACCAACAAGTAAAAGAGTCGACTTTAACGCAAAAAAACAAAAAAAAAAACCAATTTCACAACAAATAACTTTTATTTAACGCAAAAAAAAAACTATTTAATCTTCTATCAACCTGCAAGAATTTTCAATTTCTACACTTTTTCCATCGTTTTTAAATTTCAAAATTTCTATTGTTTCCTAGAAGGCTTGCAAAAGTACAGATTCAACACAATAGCCGTAGTTTCCTTCATACGAATGTCCTCTGTTTAGCCATTGAAAACTCGACACTTAACAAGAATACAACTAATAACTATCGACAATCGGTCGATACTTTTATTTTCAACTGATCTGTATATTTTAAACTTAGTGAAACTGTTTTTAGTTCTTCTTTATTTCAAAATACTTTGCATTATACAAATAGTTAATTTATCCTAAAAAATAAATAAATAAACAGTACTGGTCAGAATCAACGTCGCTTAACTATGTTGATCTGACAGCAATTGGCGTATTAAGATTAGTGTTGCCGTATGTTCGAGTAAGAAAAACAGTTTAGGATAGACTTTTACGCCCTGGTTATGAATAGGTCTATGATAACGGCATATTATTTCCAATGTTTTGATTCTCGAGTGTGTATCTGTTGACATCTTATATGCTTTTATATAGTGTGAAGTAGTTCTCGGTTGATTAACTGTGTCTAACTGTGTGGGATATATACTCGAGAGTAAAAACAACGAAAAGAATATGCGGTTGTCATAGCCCTCGTTATGAAACTCGTCTAGGTGAACGAATACTTCGAAATAAAATCCGTTTTACTCCGCTTATCTTTGTATTGTTTCCGAGGGTTCTGGACTTCTTATTATTATACTCAATATTATAATCCTTAGAAAGGATTGCGCAACCCTTGTTTCTTTATAGCTTCTCCGCGTAGGAAACTTTACCCTTGTCTTTCGAGATTGAAATTGATGGACGATCTCTTTTTTGTTTTAGTGTTTAGAAAGATCGTTCGGATAGTATAATTTATTTGGAAGCCTAATGTGAATTGATTCTCCTTGCAACACAAAGAGGATATAACTTTCTCTCTCTATCTATCCCACTCTCTCTCTCTCTCTCTTTCTCTCCCTCTCTCTCTCTCTCTCTCTCTCATTTTATTCCACTCTCTTTCATTCTCTCATTTTTTTCTCTCTTTCTCTTTCTGTGGCCTTTGACAGTAACGTGTTAACTATCGCTCGACCACGAGCAACCTCTCTACCGGACTCCCTCACATCTGACTGACATCTTGTTAAAGAACCTATTCACTCCCGAACTGATCCGTAACACAATTCACCCGCCCTTCCAAAAATTCCCTATTCGATACCTCTGTTTACTGGATGAGTTGTCGTAGATAAATGGTGAAAAGGGACGAGGATAGCAATAGAAGGAGTGGGGGAGCGCTAAAGAGCGATACTACGGGATAGGGTAGTAGGTGGTTCACATCCGCAAACCCGGATTCTAAATACAAAATGGCGGTTGATGTGACCGAGAAAAACAAGGCATGCATACGATGCAAAGGAAGTTAATGGCACCAGAGGCTCACCCTTTTTACCCGGGTCCCGGTAGTACAAAAGAAGGGAACCCACTGAAGTACTTATTTTAAAAAAATAAGAAGAACATGCTTCTGTGTAGTCTTAGAAGGGGCCACTCTTATCTTTATTTCCTCTCTTTGGGAAAGCGATCGTTTATGGATTATCGCTTGAGGCGCTTCTATAGGGACTGCTCGAGCATTTCTTGTAGGCTAGGTTGCTGTTTTCGCAGTGTAAAGACAAGGGGTATTGGAGTTTTGCCAATTACTCAGTTTTAAACGATATCAATTTTTTAAACAGTCGTTAACACTTTACTTTCTTCAATTTCCGGTTATTATCTGTTGATTACAAGTAGCCGCTCGGCGTTAATACGCTTAAATGGGATATTTTAAGTAATTTTGATTGCGTATTTATTATTATTATAAAGCAAATTCTCTATCGATTATTATATTGTACCTAATATATAGTAGTGATATCAACAGTAAAACAAATGTGACTTAGGTGCCAGTAGTTAGGATCGAAACTGAAACATAGAATACTAATCTCAATCCGCAGCCTATGAGCCACAGTCATGCGCATTTAAATAGTTTTTAAAAATAATATTATTTAATCCATGAATGTTTTTTTGTGTGTGTATGTTTGTGCATGTAAACATGTTTAGTCGACTACTTAGCTGTTTTGTTTTCAATTTTGACCCCCTTAGTAGCAATTTTTGCCAGCTAAAAAACAAATACCTTATATATCAAATTTCAATTTTGTGAACCAAATATTTAGATAAGAGTTTGGTAGAGACTTTTCGCACAGACAGCGACAAGGTAACTGATATATATATATATATATATATATATATATATATATATATATATATATATATATATATATATATATATAATAGTAGCGTTCTTGTGTGTGTGTCTGTGTGTACAACGCTCCTACAGCTAAGCTAGTGGATCGCTCATAACCCCTCATCTAAGGATGTCCCATTTTTAAGGTTAAGGTCAAACGTCAAGTTCATAGCCGATTTATGTATACTCTCTACAGCCCACACCACTGGACCGATCACGAACAAACCTGACATGATGCCTGTCTCCGACCCAAGGCAAAGGTCAAGATCAAAGGTTCAGGTCGGGACTTTGCTGTATGCCCAAGTACCAGCAAAGCAGGTACCAGAGCGTACAGCAAAGTTTCATGCGAAGCCTTGGAATATTTGCTAGTATTAAAAATTATTTAGCAATAATTATGTCTGTCTCTTTAAGAACTCTGTTCTTATTGTTGAGCATTTTACCTTGAAATATAACAAGTCGACCATTAAAGCCCACGTGTACAGATCGTGATATTAAACTCACATGATCACTCTCGGCCTTCTTGAATGACATTTACGATTTATATAAATGTTAATTTCAATTATATTTCTCGGCGCGTATAACGTTGGCCGAGCGGTTTATTCCTTGCTAATGGAGTCAGAGATGGTTTCGTGGTCGGGTTCGAATCTCCCGAATGGCGGTAACCATGACTCCCTGCACTGATGATTCCTAAAAGGATGAAGCACTAGTGTCTGTAGGTATTAATAATTATAGCACACACACACACATATATATATATATATATATATATATATATATATATATATATATATATGTACTATAATTAGCGCATAAGCTTGACGAATCCTATAATGGATGAAACGCAGAATATTCAGTGTAGCTTAATCGCCATATATATTTTATAAATTACTAACTAGCTCTACCTACGTATTGAGCACTTTTGAAGTAAATACTTAAAGTTTACGCATAAATCTATACTTTCGTATATTAAATTTATGTGAGTAAATGAAGTAGTTATATATATATATATATATATATATATATATATATATATATATATATATATATATATACTAGCTGTACCCTGCCATGAGTTGCTGTGGCTCAATTTGGTGTAATGGAAAATTCTAATAAAAAGAGAAAATGCATGTTTCTTATATTCTTAGTACAGCAATCTACTCCAAAAAGTTTAAAAAAAAAAAAAAAAGGCGGAAATGAAAAAAATGGTAATCCTAAAGAATTGGATCCGGATACTCGGGAGTTACCGTCAATCATGGCTTAGGCTCAACCAACATTCAGTGGATTAAGCCGAACGTTGCTAAAACGTTGAAACGCTAAATAGAGTTTTTTTTATTGTATTAAAAAATGTGAGTTTTTAATTAATATTTGGGTAAGGGGGGTACTATACACAGATTCGAAAAAGTTGTCCAAAAACGAATAAATAAAGCAAAGGTAAGGTAAATTACGTTTCTACCAAGCTGGATAATTTTTTAGTGTTTTTATTTAATGTAAAATGTTTAATCGGATCGAAAAACTCAGTGTTTATCGATGTATTTGAAAAAGATGAATGGTCGCGGACTCTGTTGAATACGTTAAGTTTGGGAAAATCAGTTAAAAACTAAAAAAAACTATACAAAACAGTATCAGACACCCACTGATTATATGTTATCGTGACATATGTTGACATATTCGGTGGGTTTCTGACAGTAGTTTGTATAGTTTTTTAGTTTTAAATCATTTTCCCAAACTTAACATCACCAACAGTGTCCGCCACCATTTGTATTTTTCAAATACACTGATAAACATTGTTTTTCGATCCGACTAAACGTTACAGTAAATAAAACGGTTTGTATTACTAAACACAGAAACGAAAAAGTTGTCGAAAAATAAATAAAACAAATAAATTTTATCAAAGGCAAGATAAGTTAGTTTTTTACCTAACTGGATAAGATTTTAGTGTTTTTATTTAGTGTAAAATGTAAACATCGGTTCGAAAATATGTAGTAGTTATCGGTATATTTGAAAAATACAAATGGCAGCAGACGGTATTGAACACATTAAGTTAGAGAAAATGAGTTAAACCTAAAAAAATCTATACAAAATACTGTCAGGAACTCACTCAATATATGTTACCGTGACATAGGCAGACATGTATTCGGTGGTTTTTAACAGTATTTTGTATAGTTTTTCAGTTTTAACTCATTTTCCCAAACTTAACGTGTTTAACACAGAGTCTGCCGCCATTTGTAATTTTCAAATATAGCAGTAAACACTGTGTTTTTCGAGCCGAATAAACATTTTACATTTAAAAAAAAATAAAAAATTATTCATTTTGGTAATGAAGTAACATATCTTGCCTTTGATAATATGTATTTTTTAACAACTTTTTCGAATTTATACGTACAGTAGTAACCCAATAAAAACGCTAAAAATTATCTAATTAGGTAGAAAAGTAACTTATCTTGCCTTTGAAAATATTTACTTGTTATATATTTGTTTTTGTTGACAACTTTTTCAAGTCTTTGTGCAAGTACAAACCCAAAGGGGGTATTTTTCTGTCTAATTTTATTTTTGGTACCGCGCTTAAATCTAAATTTCACGATATCTTTTTAGGGGGTGGTATTTTTTTTTACATTAGGTCCACCTTCACAATTTTCGACTATGCTGAATGAGAAAATCTCATTTAAAATTTGCAGAGGCAAGTAGTTTTCGAGATATAAAGACCTGTACTATGCACTATAATTCACTGGCGGCCATGAATAAATACTCCCAACCTCTTCATATTAAGAACGGCTTTCGGAATAAACAACACCCATGCCTACCACGTGTTTTAACCTTTTACCTGTCTTTCGTCTGTTAAAAACGGCTGTGGAATAAATACCACCATTCTCATGTTGAGAACGGCTTTCGGAATAAACAGCCCCAACCTACCCATGTTAAAAATTGTGGAGGTAGACCTAATGTGAAAATTTACCTTTTGTTTTGTTTTTTTTAATAAATTGCTAGTTGAAAGCAAAGAATAGTGACAAAACACCATCCCCTACCCTTGGTAAAAATGGCTGAAAAAATAACGATTTTCTTGGTAGAAACTTTTTTGTATTTCACCTAACAATTTCTGGGGCTAATGCGCTTACTGATCTGCGCTATTTTTTAAATCGTATTTCCAAGTTTAATTAAAGTTTTATTATATGTTTTTTTTAATTCAATTGTAAGATTAAAGATTAAAGTACAGAATAGGTACAAAACACACTCCCCTCACCATGTTAAGAATGGCTTTTTAAATAATAACGTTATTATTTCAGGACGGATCACTTTCTGCATGTGTACCTAATTTTTTTCCAGCCATTCTTACCATAGAGAGGGGATGGTGTTTTATAACTACTCTGTACTTTCAACTAACAATTTATTATTAAAAAAAGATATCGTGATATTATAAAAATAATAAAAAGATATTGTGAAAGTTGAATTTAACTTGAAAAAAAAACAACGTGAACGGCGCGTTCAACATTGTAGCCGGAGCTTATTTGGCAATAAGGTCACGTGGATCGATTAATGGGTTCTAATGCACTTACAGATCCGCGCTATTTTTTAAATCGTATTTCCAAGTTTAATTAAAGTTTATGGGGGTTTTTTGGGGGGGGGTATTTTTTAGAGGTCCACCTCTATTTTCTTTTAATTGACGACTTTTGGTTTCCGACTATGCTGACTACGAAAATCGCATTGGAATTTTGCAGAAATAAGTAGTTATCGAGATATAAATAGTTGTTTTATGCATTGTATTCTTTGGCGGCCATCTTTGTTACGCACGTAGATTTGTTTATGACGTGTGAGCACGCGCGTAAAAAAGTGACAGCCAGAGATTACAATGCATTGTACAACTTTTATCTCGACAACTACTTATTTCTGCAAAAATTTCAATGCGATTTCCGTATTCAGCATATTTGAAAACCCGTAAAAGTCGTCATTTAAAAGAAAATTGTCGAGGTGGACCTAATCTAAAAATTTACCGTTTTTTTTTATTCAATTGTAAGGTTAAAGTACAGAATATGTACAAAACACCCTCTTCTCCCCATGTTAAGAATGGCTTTTTAAATAATAACGTTATTATTTCAGCACGGATAAATAAATGAATGAGTACCCAATTTCTTTAATAAAGAAAAAGCATTCATATTTTCTTATATAAAAATAACTTCTGTAAAAAACAAAAAGAAAAAAGTGTACTTTCAATTTTTCTTAAAAAGGTTTTCTTTAAAAACAAAACAAAAAACACTACGATAAAAAAGCAAAAGATAAAACATTAATCGGTAGTCACGCAGATAGTGGTCCGTGCTGAAATAATAACGTTATGATTTAAAAAGTCATTCTTAACATGGAGAGGAAGAGGGTGTTTTGTACCTATTCTGTACTTTAGGCTTATAATTGAATAAAAAACATAAAACTTTAATTAAACGTGGAAGTACGATTTAAAAAAAAATAGCGCCGATCACTCTCTACATTAGCACCGAAAGTACAGAATAGTTAGAAAACATCCTCCCTGTTAAGAATGGCTTTCTAAATAATAATGTTAATGTTGCAGTACTGTTCCTTGTCTGATTAAATAAAACTTTTGTTTATTAACTTGTAGGTGAAAGTACAGAATAGTTACAAAACACCCCCTTCCCATGTTAAGAATGGTTTTCTAAATAATAACATCATTATTTCAGCACAGTAGCTTCTCTGCATAAGTACCATATTTTGTTTATTAAATTGTTAGGTGAAAGTACAGGATAGTTACAAAATACCGTCCCCATGTTAAGAATGTCTTTCTAAATAACATTATTTCAGCACAGTATTTTCTATGCATAAGTACTATCTATTTTTGTTTATTAAATTGTTAGGTGAAAGTATAACATAAATGCAAAACTCCCTCCCCATGTTAAGAATAGCTTTCTAAATAATAACGTTATTATTTCAGCACGGTACCTTCTCTGCATAAGCACCATCTTTAGTTCATTAAATTGTTAGGTGAAAGTATAAAATAGTTACAGAACACCCTCCCCTTACCATGTTAAGAATGGCTTTCTTAATAACATTTTTTCAGCACAGTACCTTCTCTGCATAAGTACCATCTTTTGTTTATTAAATTGTTAAGTGAAAGTATAGAATAGTTACAAAATGCCCTCCCCATTAAAGAATGGCTTTTTAAATAATGTTATTATGAGCACGGTACTTTCTCTGCATAAGTACCATGTTTTGTTTATTAAATTGTTAGGTGAAAGTACGGTACTCATGCAGAGAGTGATCCGTGCTGAAATAATAACGTTATTATTTTAAAAGCCATTCTTAACATGGGGAGGGGAGGGTGTTTTGTACCTAATATGTACTCTGACCTTACAACTGAATAAAAAAAAACTGTAATTAGACGTGAAAATACGATTTAAAAAATAGTGCGGATTACTCTCTGCATTAGCACCAAATATTATTTAAGCACGTTACCAATCCGTAAATTTTCTTCGGAAAAAAAACTGTACTTTCACCTAACAATGTATAGTTTTAATAATAAAATGTTCATATTTTCTTATATCGAAACAACTGTTTAAAAAAACAAAAACAAAAAAACATAAACGACTTCGTCTTTTATGCTTCAAGTCAAAATGCAAGCGAGCAACTATTTTTTTGTCTGATATAATAAAGAAAAAAAATTAAATTAAAAAAGTTGGAAAATAAACAAATGAATTATGTTTTTTTTTTGCCTGATATAATAAAGAAAAAATGTTTAAATTAAAAAGTTTGGAAGATAAACAAATGAATTATGTTTTTTTTTACTTATCGAGTAAACAGAAAATGAAATTTTCTAATTCGTTTCGTCAAATCGTGGTGTATGAAATGAATTGAAACGGAAGTTCAGTTCTATCAACAAAACAGGTTCGCACTATCGGCTTACGAAAAATATTTTTATTTTATTTAATATTTTTATAATTGACGATGTTAATTTATTTTAATAACATAGAAACATCCCTCAACTCTAACGATGGGTTGTCTGAAAATTTCAAATAAATTGGTAATACAGAAATATGGTTTTATCGATTTTGAACGAACCAAGAATTACATTTATATATATATATATAGATATAAAATCCTGTGACCATATCTTTATCAGTGAACATGTCATAAATACGATACAATCACTTAAATTTGTATTGTGTTATATATATATATATATATATATATATATATATATATATATATATGTCTGTGTGTGTTAGAGTTTTAAAAAATATGTCTACGTCATTGATAGTTTTACTACAAATGATATATATATATATATATATATATATATATATATATATATATATATAGTGATTGGTAATCGATCGAAAGCTGCTTTTTCTAAAGCTTATTAAAACCTAATAAAATCCGTCATTTTACCAGACGTTTATTATGTTAAAAGCAGAATATAATACTTTTCTATAGTTTTTAATAGAATTTTAAGTCTTAAAATTATTCACAAAACAAAAACGCGTTTGACCCAATTTTCGCTGAATGTCAAGAAAACAAATATTTTTTAAAGGTTTTCGAATCAATTAAACTAACTATTTTTTTCTAAATAGAATTTACTATGATTGGCTATGGAAATATGCAAAAACATTAGAATATAATTATCTTATATTTAAAAAAAATTAAAATAATTCAATTATTTAGCACGACCACGTACATATTAGGAACCATGTGCTTATCGCTGTCATCTTGGATTTTAGGTATGGGAACCTAATCATGTCTAAATATTTATTTAAGTATTTTCATGAATTTTAATGTAACTAGACAGGCAAATACATTTTTTAAATAATTTAATAAAATCATAATTACAAACGCCATTTATGGTGAAATATGTTATTTTTAGCTTTATAATTTTTCCTTCATAATAACTGATCAATCAAACTTTAATTTTTTTTCTTCATACTTGTTAAAAGTAAAGAAAAACAGTTTCATCTTCTTATTTTTACATAAAGTTTTAGCATTATATTTCTCAGTTTTAATATCACTTTTAGTCAGTTTTTAATTTCATGATTAAAATCATTTTTCCTTTCTTATTGTCTAATTAATAATAACCAATGAGCCACACTCTTTTACCATAAACTAGATCATACTGTATTTTCTCCAATTCTTTATTGCATAAATCAAGTTTACAAAGACTTTCATTAGAATTTAGTGGCCCTTAAAATGGCCGGTTTTTTTTTTTTTTGGTTTTTTTTGTTTTTTTGTAATCCTGTGGGGGAATGCAACTTGATGGAATTTCACAACGACCATTTACGGAAATCCATGTCTTCATAGTTATAGTTAATTTTCAAAAAGGGAGATAACAACGTATCTTAACGTATCTTGAAAAAACCTAAATAGCAGATATAATTAATAGTTATAATTTTCACACCCCGTTGCTTTTTATTTATTTATTTTTTATTTTTATTTTTTTTTTTTTGTATCGATTCTTAACGCATTCTTCATGTACTATACATGGAAAGTTTACACATTCTAAAATAAATATTTTTACTTATTTTCTTAAGATATAAAAGTATGCTTGCTTTAGCATTTTCGTAAAAAAAAAATTTATCCTTATCTGAAAGATAACAATTATTCATAACATATTCAATGAATCTCACACTTTAAAACGCAAAAGATAAAAAAAAACATTAACACTTTCAAATTTCGGATTTCAATGATCAATATCGAAGGCACCCCGTAAAAGTTTTATTCCTTCATCCGTGCACCCTTCTAACACAAGAAGAGTGTGTTTTTAGTGTATCACTTGGATTTTAAGGGGTCGAACAAGGGACAAATGAGGAATGGGGGCATGAAGTCCCCAAGCTTATTTCTACAACGAATATAAAAAAATGTTACACCCATATAAAATGCATTTTTTACTTATTAATCGGTGAGAATTTTATATTGATTAGCTAATTACCTGATTTTTGATAGATTTTAAAAGACAGACTCTGTTACGAAAATCAAAAACACTCCATAAATTTGGTGGTAAACACGCACACACACATACACATGCATACATACATACGTATATAAATATATATTTCGTAGAAATGGTAATTAATAAAAACTGAAGAAAGTGTTCAATACTGTTGTAGAGCAAATATGCGTTTTATTTTTTATTACCGTATCTTTCTGTTAAGTTACATTATTGTTTCAGCTGTAAAAGTCTGAGGAAGCTACAGACGGCCAAAAAACGGCCGGGTAGCTGAAACAATAATGTAACTTAACAGAAAGATACGGTAATAATAAATAATAAAAAATAAAACGTATATATATATATATATATATATATATATATATATATATATATATATATATATATATATATGTGTGTGTGTGTGGAAATATACTTTATTCCCTTATAATATATACCAATTCTTACTTAATAAGCTCAATGAAATTAAATAGCAATGAATTACAAAAGTCTATATTCCGAAGTTCATGATGTTGACCATCTTACAATTTATTCCTTTAATTCAGTTCTCAGTATCTGTTTCGTAACACAAAATCAATCACTAAATTATTATATCAATCAGTGAATCTATTTCGCATTTTACTCATCAGAAGAAATAGCAACAATCAATCCATCAAAAGGAAACAAAGTGCATTTTGACATGATTAAAAATTTGAAAATTAGAAGGGAAGCTGTAATCATATCATATTAAACTGAATTTTAAACTATACATAACTAAGCTCTCTTAACTGTTAAAATCAAATTTATTCCTACATAAATTATTATTCTTAGCATTACTTAATTCTACACCTATAATTTTATTTAGCTGAAATTTATAATTTTACTATATAGTCTATTACTATAATTGTTTACCTAAAGCGAAAAAACTAAAATTTAATTTAATTTTTATTCGAAGAGTTATCGCCCTTTGAACAAAACACAGATATATAAAAATTTGTTAAATTACCATTCAGTCTTTTATCGTACTAAAAACGTTCTTCCCTCTAATTTCCTAATAAGTAATATTTATACAGTTCTAATGTCTTTATTTAATATTATTCGTTGATTAATTTAGTGTATATTATAAATTCATTAAATTATACATTGAATATAAAATGTTAGTATTATAACCTAGTATAAATAAAATTTCTCCTACGAGCTACATAGTTTAGTATAATTTTTGTTTAGCATTAAATATATCCTAATTCCCTTTATAAATAGAATAAAAAGTATCCTAATAGTATGTTCTTTTCATTAGTTAAATTAATATTTAAATGAAATCCAATTCTTATTTTACTTTTAATTATTAAAGAATTATTTATATCATTTAGACATAATATTATATATTACACCTTCCTCACATCTGCCTTTACTTTACCCCCTCCTGCACTATACATTCCTTTTGTAAAATTTAACCGATAATTCGGAAATAAGATTATAGACGTTTAGTTAATGTATATATATATATATATATATATATATATATATATATATATATATATATATATATATATATATATATAAGAGCAATGAGTTAATAAAACATGTTTAAAACACTTTGAAAAAGAGTTAAAAACATATTTAATCTGAAAAGGAAACACTTGATAAGTGGATAGCCGCGGAGTTTCGAAGAAATACTTTCCTTCTCATCAGAGGGTAGGAATTAGAAAAATGCGGGATCGGATTTTACATACAAAAGTATTTGATGAAACTACAAGTAAGTCAAAGATCTTATTTGATAACAAAAAGTGAAGCAGAGGGAATATGGTGAAGAAAAAGGTGATTACACGTGAATGGATAGTCTGGTGAAAGGTAAATAATCCAATGACGGTAAAATCCAAAAATATAACTCCAAGAAAGTTAATTGAATTTCCATTTGCACAAGTAAAACCAAGGAAATCACGTAAATGGAAGATGATTCAAAATAATCCAATATATATAAATTGTTTTACCCTAATTAATGTTCAATTTATTCCATATATAAACCTTATTATAACTAGTGTTTTTACATCCATTCAACCAATTAACACATTTGGCTTATATATTTGAGTCAACGCATCGATCGTACAACAATCACTTATTTCGACATATACAGTAGATTATTAGGTCAATATTTGGGATTTTAACTTTGCTTCTTTTTTAGTGGATTGATTGTTGCTATTTCTTTTGATGAGTTAAGGGCAAAATAGATTCACTGATTGATATGATAATTAAATGATTGATTTTGTGCTACTAAACAGATACTGTAAAGAATTGTAAATGAATATCAACCTAATTGAATGAATAAATTTTAAGATGGTCAACATAAACTTTGGAATATAGACTTTTGTCATTCATTATGTATGTATGTATGTATGTATGTACGTACGTATGTATGTATGTATTATATATGTATGTACATATATGCATATATTAATTTAAAGAAATTTTCAGTAAATTTTAAAATGCTAAAATAAAATGATGGAAACATATTTTAAAAATTAAGTTTAAATTCCCAGAAATGCGTACGAAATTCAACATCTCGTAGATTTGACACTTGCATAAGCCGGTTTCTGTTAAAAAACTAACACTTTATAAAATGAGATTCAACTATCTAATGGTGAAAAAAAAAATCGTAACTTTAATCATTAAATAGAAAACAAGGGTTATCAACTATTTACCATGCAACTGTTTCAAAGATTTAAAAGTAGGGCAGCTGTAATATGTATAGCTCTTTACATGTGTGTGCGTGTGTGTGTGTGTCTGTGTGTGTGTGCGTGTGTGTGTGTGTGCGTGTGTGCGTGTGTGTGTGTGTGTGTGTGTTTGTGTGTGTATGCGTGTGTGTGTGTGCGTGTGCGTGTGTGTGTGCGTGTGTGTGTGTGCGTGTGTGTGTGTGCGCGTGTGTGAGTGCGTGTGTGTGTGTGCATGTGTGTGTGCGTGTGTGTGTGTGCGTGTGTGTGCGTGTGTGTGTGTGTGTGCGTGTGTGTGCGTGTGTGCGTGTGTGTGCGTGTGTGTGTGCGTGTGTGTGCGTGTGTGTGCGTGTGTGTGTGTGTGTGTGTGTGCGTGTGTGCGTGTGTGCGTGTGTGTGTGCGTGTGTGTGCTTCCACTAAATATTGACATTTACAAAGAATAATATGCCCATGTTGCTCACCCTGTTGTCTAGAATATATATTCAAAAATTCAAAATGTTCCATTCATTAGGGAAGTAGATCACTCTTGCCACAAAAATTCCATATGCTGTAACTCTTACAGTAGGTATATATAGTCTGTCAAGACTGAAGGAAGCTATCAGATAGTAGCAATATGGCTTTTTTAATGTGAATAATATACATATACTAACAGGCTGCCCGGCATTGTCCGGTCGGAAAATACGCTTAAATATGATATTTTGAATAATGTAGATTTCGTATTTATTATTATACTAGCCTGGATGCCCGGCGTTGCCCGGTTGTTTGTAGGTGTGTGTTGGGCAAAAAATGAAAAAGGTTGTAGTAGGCAGGCAGGCTGGAACCCATGACGAGAAGGCGGAAAAGAAAATGGAGGTTGTGTTGAACAAAAAAATAAAAAGGAAAATTGCGAGCGCAAAAAAAAAATAAATAAATAAATAAAAGTGGTAGTAGGCAGGCAGGCTCGAACCCGTACCGCGAAGTAGGAAAAGAACCGTAAGTGACGTAGGTTTAAATTAAGGCTAGACAATCAAAATATTTTACACAAGTATAAATCATGTAGGATATCTGCATGAATATAATTACACGTAATAGTTAACTAAAGATGATCATCCGATAAGAAAACCGAAAAACTATTAGGGAATTAACTTTAATGAATGTTTAAAACAATATGCAAATTACTTAGATCTTTTGCAGATGTATACAATTCCCCGACCCATATATAACAAAGTTGTATTTTCTTTTTAAGGAAATAAAAAAAATGGATCGCTTTTTTTTTTTTCTTGGCCTGCCCTTCGGGACAAGATCAAAGAATTTGGTTACTTTATGTTTTGGTTATAAACTTTCAGAGTGAATAAAAAAATATATAACTCAAAGTGTAGTGTCTGTTTTACTACTGATGCTGCTGCTACACTTAAGTTAATTTGTCTTTGGTCAATGGAGGGGAAACTCTCCATACTGAGACAATTGTTATTTTTGGTCCCTACTAAAGTGCCCCTTTGCCCCTTCTTTTGGGGAGCTGGTTTCCCCTCACATTAAAAACGACCTTGTGTCACATTTTGCTTTCGTGGGGAAGCTAATGAATACCAATAGAAAAAAGGATTTTTCATATGAATATCTATACACACAAAAAAAAAACAAATTTATAGGAGTATAGATATTAAGACACACACATATATAATGTGTCTGTCTATGCATATATGTGTGTGTGTGGTTGTGTGTGTGTGTGTGTGTGTGTGTGTGTGTGTGTGTGTGTGTGTGTGTGTGTGTGTGTGTGTGTGTGTGTGTGTGTGTGATCGTGTGATCGTTCACTTCCCCTTAACCTCTTTTTTAATATAGGTTTGATTTTCTGGTCTCATTCACGCCAATAACACTGCGACACTTCGTTCTTTAAATTAGTGATCTACACAACCCATTTCTCTCTCTCTTTTTTTTTTTTTTTTTTTTTTTTTTTTGCTACGAGTGGCAATCCATCTTGCTGACCATACAACATGGAAATGCTTCTGTCTTTTCCCCTTCCACAATCTTTTCACGCGACACCGTTCACATCCGCCGATTTACAAGGCAACGACGAAAAGATATTTACATAAACTCAACAACATACACAAACACACACGCAGTGACCCGCGCACCATTAGACCTGGTGGTTACAACTCCAGTACACGACCACGTACACCAATGTTCAACGACCTGATCAACAGTTCCACTGATTGTATTGATTTCCATTCACCATTTTTTTTGTTCTTATTTAAATACTATTGAACTACTACTACCAAGGCCAAAGGCCACTCGAGAATGACGGTTTACAAGATGATGAAAGCTTTGAGAAGTTTAAAATCGATACATTGTTTGTTTTGTTTTGTTTTTTTTGTGTGTTTTTTTACGGAATATTAACTTATTCCATGGGTATTAAATGTCGAATCCGTTTAATTTCTTTTATTTTCAAGTAATTTATACATGAAGCTTTGTTTAATTGTTTCATTTAACGGAATATCTATATAAAAGCCAAGTACGTCCACATCTGGGCTGGAGCTGCTAAAAATAGCCTATCCTGCCTTGACAGAGTACAAAATAGACTTCGTGGCTTAGTGGGGGGGGGTGCCCGTTTCTCTTCTCTGCAACCTTTCTCCCACAGAAAGGACGTTGCGAGTCTGTCTTTGTTTTATCTTTATTTCCATTGAAAGTGCTCGTATGAGCTTCAATCTCTCGTCCCCCCCCTCGCCAATCTTTCACGAAAAACACCAGTCTAGCTGAAACCGTTGTCAATAATTTCCCCCACTCTTTATCTGTGCCTAAATCAAAACGTAGATTCCATGAACAAAGCTTCTTCTTTAGAACTGCACGCCTGTGGAACTCTCTTCCGTTTGCCTGTCTCCCACCTGACTACAACTTGGATGTCCTCAAGTCCAACATAAACAAATTCCTGATAAACCGCCCTCGGGAAGTAAGATATTTTATCAAATCTACCATATTAACGATTACTACGATACTATCCCATTGATTACTGTACACGCAATAACCCTTATCCCCGAATGGCCTCCGCGCCTTGATAAGTGGTGACCCCCATTGTAAAAAATATATATATATCAAACTTCTTTGGTTATTCCATACCGAATGTTTTTTATGCTTCAAGCTCTTTATATATTTCATTTCTATTTGTTCATGGTGTTTTATTTTGTTGCTTTGTAGAGAACAATTGTTTTTTTTTCTTTTTGTCTTTTCTTTTGTTTTTGTTTTTTCTTTTGTTTTGTTTTTTATGCTGTTTTTAACAGCATAATATGATTGTGTCTTGCAAAGTAAAAGAAAAAAAACAATAACTTTAATACTTAGTGGATTTTAGGCCACGAAGCCTGCATCTTCAGACAGCCTGAACTAGTAGTACCAGTAACGATGAATCGAACAGAGAAAATATTACTTGACTCGGAAAAAACGTTTTGCATTAGAACACTAGGTTCATTCATTTTGGAGTACAACCGACATGTTTAAGGAATAGTAATGTAGGTTATATTTGATTTGATTTAGTTTTATGCACAAGTGTAAAACATGAGGTGAAAATCCTCATTGATATTTCGAATGGATCCAATATACGACACAATTACGTTGACACGCCGGCTCTCGTCAGATCACCGAAATTAACCAACAGTAAATCTAGCCAGTTCCATATGTGTGGCCATTTGGGACTGCAAAGGCGCAGTATGTAGATGAAAGATTAGGTCAGTACTCCTTTTTCCAATGTGTATAGTAGTGGTGGCATGCGCACATATTAACAGCCATATGAAAAGATTATGGAGTTTACCGAATTCTGTCGTCTCGACTGTGGTCGCAATGATGATGATGATGATGATGATGATGATGATGATGATGATGATGATGATGATGATATCCGACTTTTTGTGAAAGTTTTATAATAGATATTAAACATCAATTAATAAATATTATGAAAACGTCAGTTTCCTTCAGACATTTTAAAATATGAATGTGTTTGGTTACGTCCATTGTACAGGCCGTGGTCGTTAGCGGGTTGTGCCGGTGCAAAGTCGTCCTTCGAAGTCCATCTTGTTTGAGAGACACAACTGTCTCTATGACGCACAGAGGGCCAAGTAACGGCAAACCACTACCCAAGATCCTAAAATAATAGGAAATCTTAGATTCCAATCTTTTTTTCCGGTCATCTCCATTCGACTCTCAAGCATGATCACAAAGATATCTACTTGAGATAATGGCAAACCAGTGTCCACTTAAAAGGACCAATCTGCAGCAAACAATCTATAAACATTATTCTGTAGAGATTTCGTCTCATCATGAACTCCCGTTTAAAAAGACACAATTTTTTCAAAGCGATATCGAATTGTGTGACCAAACTCAAAATCAATGACCTTTTCAATTTCTTCTGTGCCGACTTCTCTTGCTCGAACATTTTTCACCCATAGCAAGTCTTCTATTCAAATGCACCACAAACATGCAACACACAACACACATATATCTACAAAGGGGACATAATATCGGCACAAAGTTCTTAGTTAATAATTCAAATACACCAGATTTGTCTTGAATTTCATCGATAATCATTAAACACCAATTAAGCAAGATTTTCTGGAAATCAATTTCTTCTTAACGGCCTTTCCGCTAAAACCTTGAATTTCAAGAATTTTCTGTGATCCAAACGTGTGGTTGATTTGATCGAGATTCGAATACGGATTCTAAACACGAGATTTAGTATTATATCTTGATTTTTAATTTTTCTAAGGGTGCATCAAAGTGGGCAAAAATGTTGTGCTTGAAGGATTAACTTTACTTGCCTTGGGACGGGTGTTCTTCTAGTGTTTATGTGTTTACAATCATTCTTTTACCGTAAGTGTACTTAGATTAAAGTGACATTTAATATGCCATAAATTTGTAAATTAATTTCCTATTCTAATTTGCATACTCTCTATGCAAATGATAAAATTTACAGGTTTTTTTGTTTGTTTTTTTTTCATTTTTAATGAGATTGTTGCTTTAATTGAACCATTTCAAGCATTTTTTCTTATTTCCTTCTGCACCGATAACAGTTTTGTGAAATCTTTGTTGCGACCATTATTTCATGGCAGCCATGTTGGATATTTACGCTTTTTGTAATTTTTCATCTCTTAAATGCTTTGATTTAAGCCTGGATTAATTTCTCTTTATAACTAATAGCAAAAAAGCAATAACGTTTTTTTTTTGTTTCGTGTCATATTTTAACCGAAAATAATGAATAGATTTACTAAGATTTTCTTCAGAAGAACCAAGCTAATTATTTTTTGTTCATTTTTAACCCAAAATAAACAAATACAATAACAGGGCAGCTATGAATACTGTGATGAAGTTCTCTAAAGTGTTATATTTGCATAATCTAGTGATAAATAATTTAACGGATTTTGTTAATAACAAATTTAAATAGTCAAGAAATCACCTTACCTATGATAGTCTTTGCCATATCAAGTAAAAGGTACGTTATCGACCATCAGTCTTATCCATTTTAGTAAGGTAGCCTTGCCTTCCCTTTTAAAGGAATTAGTTTATTGTTAATCGAACCAATCGCCCCTAAAAAAGAATATCGATGCGATTGTTCAGGCAACATTTTCAAAACCAGAGTCCACTTCCTTTTGGGTTGGATTTAGGAGTTTAAATCCCATCTTCGAAATGTGTTGCAGCCCTTCGGTGAAAGGGAACTTAATACTAGTTCGCTAATGGTGTCTAATGACGTCTTTATATCTGATTAGAGACTATGTAAAAATTACAATTATATCTGATTAGAGACTATGTAAAAATTACAATTATATCTGATTAGAGACTATGTAAAAATTACAATTATATCTGATTAGAGACTATGTAAAAATTACAATTATATCTGATTAGAGACTATGTAAAAATTACAATGTACAAACATGCAAGATATATATTTTTACAGGAGGTTTACACATTCGTCTAGAAGACTATCCGTGATCTTGCTCTCATCCCCCCTCTCTCTCTCTCTCTCTCTCTCTTTCCCTCTCTCTCTTTCCCTCTCTCTCTCTCTCTCTCTCTCTCTCTCTCTCTCTCTTTATGAATAATATCATCATTTTGACGACATCCATTGGTTGGTTGTTTTTGTTTTATGACATATCAATACTTTTCAGGTTATTTAATGCCGAATCCAGTGATTTGAAGAAAAATGTTTTAATAGAATATATTTGTTTTTTCTCTTGTTTTTTTGTTTTTTTCAAGCCGGTTTCTATTTAACCTATAGTTGGGATCCTAACAGGTAGTACCATTCCTGGCTAGAGCGGGCTTGGGAGCAATGGCAGTTAAAGAGTGTCTCCACCATCGGATATAGTTTAAGGTCATATCCAGGACAGAAATCCATTGGGCACGGCTATCTCCTGTCTCAATCTTAAAGAATAACCTAATTAGTGACTACATTATTTTCAGAAAGTGTGTACGGAGACAAAACATCATAGCAAAAAAAAAGTAAAATCTACAGTTTATACATACATATATATATATGTATGTATAAGGATCCTTATATATATATATATATATACATACATATATATATATATATATATATATATATATATATATATATATATATATATATAAGGATCCTGAGGCGAATAGGTTCACAGATTAATTAATCCTGTGGTATCAAGTCTTACAGAATATTTTGATGTATAATATTTTTTATAAGACAATCCCAGCCAAAAATGGACCAGCTCAATATGTTTGAGTTAGCAAATTAAATATATAGTTTGAACCCTTATTTTCGTTATCTGTGTCCCTTAAAAATGTTATCTTTAATATGTTTGCTGTATATGTGCTGAATAGCAAAATTATTTCAAACCAGATTTAATATTTTGTTAATGACTTTTCCTCTGAGGAGATGAGCCGATATCGAAAGTCCATGGGTTAAGGAAAATGCTCTGAATTGTATTCTATGTTTCAATAATATTTTTTTTGTTTCGAAAAATTATATTTTTCTAAATAAAAGTTAAATATTTAATAAAAACTATATATATTTCGTACAGGCGGCTGGGTTTCGATCCTGGCTTGAGGTAGTTACCTGATGAGCTGTGATACAGCGAAACTGTACTGTATGTGGATGACTATAATGCTTTTTATCTTGAGTTGAGCATATTGAGAAGTGATACACGAATTACCATTAGCGTATAAAGCGATGCTCTTTGTGTAAACAAATCGAGTTTAGGTATTTCGGACAATGTCAAATTCACTACTTGCACAGCAGTCGCCGATTAGCGTAATGTCGTACGGCTTGAGGTAGTTGCCTCTCTAGCCGCACTGATGAGCTGTGATACAGCGAAACAGTATTGCATGTAGAATACTATATATATATATATATATATATATATATATATATATATATATATATATATATATATATATATATACTCCCATGGAAGTAAGTCAAGTTAGCTCGCATAGGGTAGTGCCGTTTATTCACAGCTGAACATTTGGCTAACCGCATTTCATTTCCTCTACTGATATGAGCCTTTATTGAAAATCCATGGATTAAGTAAATCAACATAACTCCTTCTATATATTCCTTTTGTCAAACCATAAATTATTAATTCGAATATATGTGTCTATATGTTGTTTTTTTTTCAGAATTTAAATACAACCACTTAACTTATATATATGTGTGTGTGTGTGTGTGTGTGTGTGTGTGTGTGTGTGTACTAAACTTTTATTCGTTAAAAATCGGCAAAAGTTAAAGCCTGTTGATTTAGAATGAGTGTTTTATGCGAAATTGATGGTTTAATATAGTAAAATTTGTGCCAATTTTTGCATTATACTAATCTCTATAAATCTCCGTTCATGCATCGAACGACACTTAGTTCGCTGAACCTTATCTAACAAAAATATATACAAAACTTTAGTTAGCTCAGCCTGGTTGTTTCCGTGAAAAAGTGGAACGAACAGAAACGCAGACTAAGAGAAATATAACATATAAATTAAATGTAAAATTACTTATTAAGCAGAATATACATTGACGTACTATATATGTTTATATATTTTTTCCATTCATTTAAACATGGCTGATTACAACATATATTTTTCTAGATTCTAGAAATTATAAAATGATATATAAAGGAAAGGAATTATCACAAAAAAAACTTATTTGAAAATATATCATTTGAAATTAAAATTTTAAATTCCGCAAGATCTTTTTTCTCAACCTAATATTAATTCTGTTGGTCTTAAACTAATGATGTTTATGTAGATTTGATATGCTATTATTTTTTTTTAATTTTTAAGGTAAGTTTACTAATACTTGCTGTAAATAATTGGCGGGCATTATGAGGGTGTTAGTGTGTGTTATATTTTAAAAAGGAAGGTATGTCATGTCTTCATTTTTTATTTGACAGTCTTCAGATCTATGTATGCGAAGGGGATACGTGGGTTAAGTGATGTTGTCGTCTATTTGAGGAAAATATCCCCTTTCTGGGGACACTATCTGAATATCTCATTTTTAATATTCATGCAGGACATGGAAGAGTTTTGATTGCCTATAAGATTCTGTATTGTTCAATAGCAAAATCCTGAAGGCTGAGTCATCAGTGTTTTTTTATGAATGACCTTATCATTTAATTTTATAAGAGATATTACTTGAGTGTCCATGTTGTGCAGGGTATTTAAAGGTGTTATTGTGTGCGTAGAGTCTCTATTTAAAGGTTCTTTGAGTATTCCGATATAAATTTTCTCTTTCTTGGAGTTTGCACAAAAAATGACCTTGGCCTCATATATTTAATTGTGGTGGATAGGTGGACAAACATCTCTTTTGCATGAGCAGCGGGGGTTGGAGGGATATATTTGAGTTGTGGGTTTGGATGCTAGAAGGGAGTCAAAAGAAAGAGCAGCAATAATAACTTGTTTTGGCTATATTTATGTTAAAAAGTTTATCGAGTTTGTTAATTGGTGGAAAGTGTTTGTATACTAAAAAGTTAAATTGTCTTCCTATGTCGCTATGTTATATTTGACATTGAGGGAATAGGGGAGTGAACCATATATTGTTCCTTTTCCTATGGTTTCTGCCACGTCTGTTGTGTTGGACAGAGATTTCATAGTTAAAGCTGTTTCCTCAGAGAACCTTGATTCAATATAGAGCAACTTGTTGGAAAATCTCGGGGTTGGATGAAAGATGTCAAATTCTTTTGCTGATGTTGGATACAAGGTTCTTAAGAACACGAGATGTATAATCTGGTAGAGTTACTGGACAGGCCTAAGGTTGCATCTAAGAAGCGCACGCTAATGAGGTTAGTGTCGATGGTTATATTGAACCCTAGTGCTTTGATGATTTAGGTCAGTTGCTTTTTGAATTTCCCAAGCTTTCGGCCATTCTTGTTGCAGGAAAGATACAGTCCGTCGCCACGGGTCGAATTCTTGGTAAAGAACTTCGTTTTGTAGTGAGTGTAGGATAAAGAATCCAATTACATCACATGCATCCAAACTATGATAGGTTTCAAACAGTGCATTAAATGAGTCTCCAGGTCCAGATCTTTTACCCGCGTTTTATTGTTTGTTTTATTTTTTGTTTGTAAGAAATTCAAACCCTAGGACCTGTTTCCTGTACCGATGGAGCCTATAATAGCGCGGATGTGAGTGATCTGATTGGACTCTTCATTCTACATTCTCTACAAAACAAATTCGTAGCTTTTCCACGTTTCACATACCTATCTTAGCAGCAGTCAAGTAGCGTAACGGTAACGGCTGTCTCCTAGGCAGTCGAGTTTCAACCCTGGCTTGAGATAGCTGCTAGTCTAACTGTACTGAAGATCTGTGATACAGCGAAACAGTCTTCTGTGGATGAATCTCTCTCTCTCTCTCTCTCTCTCTCTCGCGCGCGCGCGCGCGCTCGCGCGTGATACACACACACACACACACACACACACATATATATATATATATATAATTTGTCAAGGATACGAAATGCTAAATGTGGCAAAATAATCGCTAACAGGTTTTAAGTAATTAGTCAACTAATCAAAAAGGTTGGCAAATAATGCATCGTGCTAGAAAACTACAGGAAAAAGAACAAATCTAAACGAATCGCATTTCTTAAGAAGAAATCCTATCAAACAATTAGGGCACTTTTAAGGTTTACGTCAAGAATCTGCTTCTCGGTCACGTAACAAGAAAATTAATGTTTACGAAGCAATTTTTTTGTAGCTTTATGCACACTTTAACATTCAGGTTCCGAATTGACAAACTAACAACTAATCTAAGTAATTGCTTATTTAGACACATTTAATTTAACGCAGACAAATTAAACGGAAAAGTGAAAAAAGGGTAAAAAGGAAAAAAACAAATGTCTGGTCAATCGTATTCGCCCAAATCACAGGAATGATGTCCAATCACATTCTCTGTGTAAACGATATTGGCATCTCTTTGAAAAGGAAACGTGTACCGATTTAGAGAAGGGGAGGGGCATGCCATTGCGGAAGCAGATTTGTTTCAATCGAACAAGAATTAAATGTAAAGATACAAAAGGTCAACGAGTGCATATAAATATGTAACTGGCAACATACGTAAGGGTACAGCTACAACCGACCGGTTGTACTGGGCCATACGGAGAGAGGAAGAGAGGGAGAGAGAAATAAGGAGGGGGGGATTTGAAAATTCCAAATACGCACACACATTATACGATTACATCAATAAAAAATATATATATATTGTAAGGAGTCTAAGCGGATTGATCAACGTATCAATATTCCCATGTTTTTGACGAGACATTTTGTTGATCCATTCGTGTAGAAGACCGACAATTATTACATATTTTTTATTATTTATAAACTCTAAATGCATACTGAGCACATTATAAAAATACGGCTTTTTAGTTCAATCATTCAACATACTTGAATGTAATCAATTATATATACATGCATACACACACATATACATCTCCATACAGTACTGTTTCGTTGTATCACAACTCATCAGTTCGGCTAGGCAAACAAGTTTCCCCAGCCGTGGATTGACAGTCGGCAGCCCTCACCACTCGGCTACGAATCAGCGCCGTAAATATTTCTCATAGAGTGTGTATTAAATCCACACCCTCCCGTCGGACAGTGCTCGAACCATATATATATATATATATATATATATATATATATATATATATATATATATATATATATATATATGTATATAAAGATGTCTTTTAACATATTTTATTAATCATTTGTTCATATATATATATATATATATATATATATACTAGCATTTCAGCCCGGCGTTGCCCGGGTGTTTGGAGGTGTATGCTGAGCAAAAAAAAAAAAAAGAGTAATTTTTTTTTTAATTTGACCCCTATTATGACCCCTTAAAATTTATAATTTCGGGCTCAAATCACTTTATTAAGTAAGATCCAGATTCAAGGAACCTATATCTAAAATTTCCAGTGTCTAGACCCAAAATTGTCGGAGGAGTTTGGTAGAGTTCTTAAAGGTCAAATCGTGAAATTTGACCCCTTAACAGCCAAATTTCTGGCTGACACCCGTCACATCGATATTCCCAAATCTCAGTACCCGGTATTTCAAATTTCGAGTCTATAGACTAAAAATTGACAGAGTTATTGCGTAGGGAAATGTACACAGACAGACAGACAGACAGACACGTTCACTTTTATATATATATATATATATATATATATATATATATATATATATATATATATATATATATATAATAAAAACATTTACAAAATGTTTTTATTATTCTGCAGAGTACTCCAAAGCTGGTAGCTAGGTGCTCCTTGATCCGCGGAGTTTTAAAGAATGCTAATTCTTCTCATTAGAGGAAAAACTGTTGGGAAAAATAATCAGTAGTCACGCTTAAATTTTAATATTTCTATGTATTTGCTGGTTCCTACATAGGATGAAACTAAAAGTTTTATGGTTTGTAGTCACAAAACTTTAAAAAACATGAACTCTAAAAGAACTGTCCGCATGAACTGTTTTCCATATTTATATCCTTATGTTATTTTACGTTTTGTGACCACAACCTATAAAACTTTTACTTTCATCTTGTGCTGTATATATATTTGGTTTTGGAATTTGTTTTTTCCTTGATTAATAAATTCCTCCTCAAGCTTGTTCTTTCCACTAAATATTAAGCTTGAAAGTCTTTTTTTATTTCTTTTCTTTTTTTTTTCGTATGGTCCATTGAGTATTTTTTGTCAAATTGTTGTTTTTAGGGTCTGTAGAAATTTTAGATACTGGAGTATCGACGTATGATTTGGGGTCATTCAGTTGGTGATACAAGCATGACATCTGTTGTTGAATGTCCTGTGTAGGTCATATTTTTAGAAATAGATTTTTCACTACATCTGCTGTTGACAACATATGCCACTACTACGGCAGGTACAATGTTGCATTGTACAAATATTTCAATGTTCTAGCACCCAAGCGTCGACAGAAGTGGTAAAATACCAAGTTACCTCAGTATATCAGAGCGCCGAGTAAAAGAGGTTCCAGAGCTTCCAAAGATATACAGCTACATGTAACCTACCTTCTTCCGAAAAAAGAATCCAGAACCAAGTAATGTTGAGGATGTAGCACTGCCAGATCCCAGTTCTTTGAAGATATATTGTCGCTGGACCAAAAATATACGAATCGTTATCAAACTACGAAACATCATCAGGGAGTAAAGATGTAAATGAATCCAGACGTCACCATGACTAATCCCCAAGTATTCAGAAGGTGTCTCTGGAAAAAAGTACATGGACTCAACACAGTCATACATGAGCAAGCGTTTTGCGGAATAGACAGATTATCTTTTAAAGCTTAATACCAATGATATAACGGATCATTTAGCTGCTAAACTAGCAGCAGTGCATCATGGGAGAGGAAACGAACAGTTCAAAGCATTTATTGAGAAGTTGCAGTCTGATAGAGATATTTTTACAAGCCAGTTAAAAAGAACAATGCAGGTTTCTTCAAAACTGGGCAAAGGTCATCCATGGTTCCTGGGATTAAGGAAGACTGCCAACTACCTGCTCATCTCCTGCCAAATTAGAGGTTGTGAACTACAAGAATTTTTTCAGACATGAGAGCCAGTCTTATCCTACTTCCATCAGCAAGAAATGTAATTTACGCACATGTACTAAGGTTGCTTTTGTGGATGTTCTTACGACAAAAGTGGGCTGCCTGAGTCAAAGCCTGAATCGGACGTCTTCATTGTGGATTGGTTGTCATTGGTAAATACAGTTGTACCAAAGACATCAAAGACTTTCGAAGTTAAGGAAGGCTACATATATAATAATACATACGCAATCTGCATAAATTAAAATATCATGTCTAAGCGTATTATACGACGGGGCAAAGCCAGGCGTCCAGCTAGTATATATATATATATATATATATATATATATATATATATATATATATATATATATATATATATACAATCCAACATACTCTCTATTTTTCTTTCGTTATTTATGTACTATCCCGCTTCTATCTTTCCCATTTTTTCCTTTCGTTGTAAATGTCAGCAAATTGGTTACGTTAAATGAAAAGCGTCGCCGTATTGTAGAAAAGAAAAAAGTCAGAATTAAAGGAAATCGAAACAGAAAGTGCCCAACCCGTCAATAAAATTTAAACCAAACACAGCAGTTTGTCCATCATCAACGTCGATGCAAAATAATAGGCATTTAACTTTTGAAGTAATTAACCCAATACGTCAATCCTTCTTGTCGGTAGTGACCCTAATCCGCCTCTGCCACCGCCGCCTCCTCCTCCTCCTTCTTCTTCATTCTCATATTTTGATTATATATTTTTTACATGGAGTTCACCACTTATCAAGGCCCAAGGGCCACTCGGGGATAAGGGTTATTGTGTGTACAGTAATCAATGGAATAGTGTAGTAATAGTATTGGAGAATTGATAAAGTGTCATTACTTAAGGGGGCGGTTTATCAGGAATTTGTTTGTGTTGAACTTGAAGACATCCAGGTTGAAGTCGGGAGGGAAACAAGCAAGCGGAACAGAGTTCCACAGGCGTGCAGTTCTAAGAAAGAAGCTTTGTTCATGGAATCTACGTTTTGATTTAGGCACAGATAAGGAGTGGGCGAAATTATTGACGTTGGTTTCAGCTAGTCGGGTGTTTTTTTTAGAAAGATTGGCAAGGGGGAACCAGAGAATGGAGCTCAGACGAGCACTTGCCATGGAAGTAACGATAAAACAAAGGATCGCAACGTCTCTTCTGTGGGAAAGAGGTTGCAGAGAAGAGAAAAGGGCACCCCCCCCACTAAACCACGAAGTCTATTTTGTACTCTGTCAAGGCAGGATAGGCTGTTTTTAGCAGCTTTTACCCAGATGTGGCAGCAGTACTCCATCCTTGGGCGTACTTGGCTTTTATACAGACGATAGAGAATTGCATCATTAGTGCAGCGGAGCGGTAGAAGGATCCCACCATTTTCCCAGCGACCTTGGCTACAGATTTGATGTATGTGTTCCATTTAAGATCAGGAGTAAAGGTCAAACCCAGAAGCTTATCAAAACATGGGGCCTCCCCTAGACGAGAGCCATCCATTTCAATTGATGCCAGATGGGGATCAGAGCGTTTATGATTTAGAGATAGGAGCTTGGTCTAAGATGCATTAAAGGTAACTAGCCACCTCTTCCCCCACTGTACCACGCGCTCAAGATCAGAGGAGAGAGAATCAGAGGGAACATCATCATTTACGGCCTTTGATGTGTTGCCAAAGATAGTCGTGTCATCAGCATAGATGTCAACGAAAGATTTTAGTATGTGTTTTGGGAGATCATTGATGTAGATCAGGAAGAGAGTTGGGCCCAGTATGGACCCCTGAGGGACTCCAGCATTAATACTGTGGGCCTCTGATTTCTGCCCATCAACCACTACTCTTATGGAATACTTTTATTTCTGCCCATCAACCACTACTCTTATGGAATACTTTTATTTTTATTGTCGTCACACGTCATAGGTGATTGTTGCTTCTTGTTGTTTGCATTTATATAGGGTTAATGTCTTTCTAAAAAATATATTTTTGAAAATAAACTTTTGAAAGGGCAGGAACATAGTGGAAACTCTAGAGTTTTAAAACCACAAGCGTCAATGACATGTTGAACCAGTATATATATATATATATATATATATATATATATATATATATATATATATATATATATATATATAGTAATTTATAAAATATATATGGCGATTAAGCTACACTGAATATTCTGCGTTTCATCCATTGTAGGATTCGTCAGGCTTATGCGCGAATTTTGTGGTTGCTTCTTGTTTTTATATATGTTGAGGATTTCTAGTTAGCCAATCAGCTTTCTAGTATCCACCGCGCCACCTCCTATCAGCCAATGGGCATGCATTTTATCGAACAAAGGATCTGTTTTAGAACTAGGTTAGTGGTTTAAGGTAGATCTTTTCCCTCCTTTTTTTATATATATATGAATATATATATATATATATATATATATATATATATATATATATATACTCCTATAAATTTGTTTTCTTTTTGTGTATTCGTATCGATATAAAAAAAAAATCTTTTTCTATTTCTAAAGAAAATACAACATTGTTATATATGCGTCTTTGAATTGCATTCATCTGCATAAGACCGAGCTAACTAACATATTCATTTCAACAATCATTGTAATTAATTCCCTATTAGCTTTTTATATTTTCTTATGGTATCATCATCTTTAATTAACTATTGCGTGTAATTATATGCATGCAGATATGTTACATAATTTATACTTGCGTAATATTTGAGTAAAAAGTTTATAGTAAACATAAAACTCTTTCTATATATATTTATGTATGCGTATATATGTTTGTTTATAAAATGACTACCAAACTACTCTGTCAGTTTTTAGTCTACAGACATGAAACTTAATATATAGGGTATTTGAACCAATGCGAAACTTTATATTCGGGTTTTAACCGGAGAAAATTGGTGGAAAAGTGTGAAAATTTAAAAAAATTGAATTTTCTAAGCGAAGGTCGAACGATAGCATTACGAATATACATGCATAACGTAATAGCTATTGGTTCATGTTCTTATTTGTAGCTTGGCAGTGAACATGTCTTCATAGCTCAGGCATTAATCTCCAAGGAAAAAGTAAATCGTAAGCTAAATATTTTAGTTTCGATTCCCGGCTGTTGCGTACGAGTTTTCCTTTTACTTTTTCTTTTTTTTCTTTTTCTTTTTTTCTTTTTCTTTTTTTTTCTTACTTTTTAAATCATTACTATATATTGTGTCCAATATAATATAATACTAAATACGAAATCTGCATTAATGAAAATATTATACTTTAGGCTATTTTACGACCGGGCAATGCCGGGCAGCCTGTTAGTGTTTTGATAAAGCTGATATTAGGTTGGTGCAAAAGTAATGTCGTTTTTTTATATATAATTTTGTATATTTTTTCTAGATTGGGCAAAAAAATAGTTTTTTGGATAAAAAGATCCATAAAAACGCAGCAAATATGAGTTGATTCAGTTACTCTTTCAGGCTCCATCAGTTTCTTTTCCAGGAGTATCATATTAGCGTTTTAAATCCAAATTTATCGAATTCGGTCTTTCTTGAAGTAGTTTGGCTATCAAAAAAATCGTATTTAGTCTTTTCAAAACGTAATGTACGGACTAAAAAAAAAGGAAAAAAGTAGAATACAGATATATGTGTGCGTGTGTGTGCGCGTGTTTGCTGTCAAGCGCGTTTGATATTCGTTAAGGATTCAAACTTTGTAAAGAGTAATACTGGTTTTTGTCCAAAATAAATCAAGGTCGTTTCATCATCTGCTAACCTCATTACGGCATTTCTTGCTGCCATTGCGCACAGAAATTACGAGTTGGTTCAAAAAAATGATGGAACAGGTGTAATATTTTTAAGAATAAAACCGGTTTTAGTTTCATTAGGTCAACTGATTTTCTAGAAAAATTGTTTAAAATGTATATAAAAACACACGTATACACACACATTCCGAACGAGCACTTGCTTTATAAAAGAATCTACAGCTGATTTTATAGGCTGAACCTTTCTGCTCGTGCGGTGACAAAACTTCTCAAATGCATTTGTGATCTTAGGTTGTATAAAAGTGTTTACTTTATTCCAAATCAGACTTCCTTCTTTTATTCGATGTTTTCGATTATCGATTTTTATCGATTTTTGATACTTATCGAAAGCATTCTGATTTTAAAAAAATAAAATAAAAATACGTGCAAACACTCGCAGACACATAAAGTATATTCGTGTGATATTTTGTTTTAATTGGCCCAGCCGTTTAGTCCACACACACAAACATACAGTTTATTTTATATATATATATATATATATATATATATATATATATATATATATATATATATATATATATATATTTCCGAGGTTAAATGATTATGAATGAATGTTTCATACTTCCGTATTTTTATTGCACTGGGAAGAACCTACTGTTTATTTTTATCAAATTATTTATATATACATAGTAATGGCTTGAATTAAAGTTTAAAATGTAAGCGTAAAGTACTATCATGTTTCAATTGTGCTTTAAACAGAAACATTCATTTCGAACGCGCCCCTGTCATATCAAAGGACCTACTGTTGATTTTATACGACGAGTCTTTTGGTTAGTGTGATAATAAAACTTCCCAAGTGCACTAGTGATGTTAGGTGTATAAGATAATGATTTTGGCCCAAATCACCTGTATCTTCTTTCATCGGATTATTTTAATTATCGATACTTATCGGAGACATTTCGATACAAAACCTATCTAAGAACAATGTCAGGCACATAAAGTACAATCGTGTAAAATATCATAAAAATCGGCCCAACCGTTTTCGAGTCCATAGGGAACGAACTCATGAACTCATAGAACATAGAAAACGTTACTTATATATATATATATATATATATATATATATATATATATATATATATATATATATATATCTTCTATAATATAAAGCTGAACATCTCTGTGTGTGTCTGGTCACGAATAGGCTCCTCTATGGTTGACTATTATAGAAAACTGATCACATATAATGATAGAAGATGTATTGAGACACAGGAATGGGTATGTTTGATCGGGCATAATGATGATTCATTAAAATTGTGGGTCTGCGTACGCGCCTGGTCCACAAAGTATGGAAATAAAAAATTTAAAAATTTAAAAAAAAAAAACGTTTACAAGTGTTTTTTATATAGATGTACATAATAATACTTTGATAAATATGTTTTAACTTAAATAGGGATGGTATAATAAAATTGTGGGGTCTGCGTTCGCGCTTGGCCTCCATAGAATGGAAATAGGCACAAACTTTAATAAAGACTTTTCATATCTGTCTGCGTAAGTATACTTTGGTTTCAGTTTGAAGAAATATGGTATAATAAAATTATGGGGTGTTCGTTCGCGCCTGACCTCCATAGAATGGAAATATGTCACAAAGTTTAACAAGGTTTTTTTAATATAGATCCACAGAATATTGTGATAAGTGTTTCAGAGTGAACAGGTATGGTATAATAAATTATGGGATTTATCTATTTTATTTTTACTTTCATCATATTTTGCTTTGGTTTTGATACCCCCAAATTCAACCCAAATTTACAACCTTTCCTTTTGATAACCTATCATACTTTCATAAATAAGAGTCGATTTTCTGTAGGCTGTTTTTGAACCCAGTCAACGGCGAGTACTTTTGCTAGTATATATATATATATATATATATATATATATATATATATATATATATATATATATATATATATATATATAGTCATCCACATACAGTACTGCGACTAGACTAGCACCTATTCCTAGCCAGGGATTGAACCTATAACCGTTTAGTTTATAGTTGGTAGTTCTTATCTCCGGCCCATGGGATCGGTGCTCATAAAGTACCTCATCAAATACCCATTTATGTAGACACTCGCCCACCACTTTTACAGTGTTCGGCCCGCTTGTTTATTTACAAACAAACAAGCAAACAAACAAATTCGCATTAATTTATAAAAGACGTAGATCTGTACTAAATTAACATAAACTGAAGCAAATTAAAGCGTCTACATTTTTATTAATACAATATATTTGCGTTAATGCGGTTCAATGGAAATTGCGCGTAGCATATTTCCCTCAACCTCCATTCAAACGTGTATAGAAAGACAGAATAATTCTTCTTTTTTTTTGTCAGATCCGTCCACACATTTCTCTGAGATGTTCCGACCATTAGTGTATCCGTTGGTCTGTCACAACTTATAGTCAACGCAGCATTGTGTGTCTGTCACGCTTAAGTTTGAAATCCGTGTAAATAGAATGGAAGCGTCTTAATTTTTATTGTTGTTTTTTTTTTTTTTTTTTTTTTGGTTACATCGTTTAAAAATGTTTTTCTTGTTTTTTATGGTTTTATTTACATTTTGCACGCAAAGAAAACGGATATACTGTGTAAGTTTTACAAATACATAAAAAAATATAAAGTCGGGTGATGGAATTCAGAAGAAGAGGAAGAAGAAGTCTGGTTCGAACGAAATAACCAACAAAACGGAACACTAATCGGTAATTTGGTATGTCTATCAAACGAGACAGGGTTCTTCTTGATTTGAAAGGTTTCCCTTCAACTCCACTGTCCATCTTTTTTTTTTTTTCTTTTTTTTTTTCACCGATGAGGTACAAACCGGCCACCTATTCATCCTTCATATCGGCAAACGCCGCGATCAACTTCTAGGTTCCTCCATTACAATTACTCGACCGCCCTCAATCCCGAACCCGCAAACTGAACTCTTTCAGCGGACGGCCCGACGACTGCGCGTTTTTTTTTTTTTTTTTTTTTTTTTTTTTTTTAGGGGAGAGCAACAAACTTTGCTAATTTGACGCAGCCTCCCCCTATTTTTTGTCTCAAAATCTGACAAACGAGTTGACAAAAACGAAATGCAAATAAAAAAAATAATCTTGTGGGCTGCGGAGGTTGAGAGAAGAAGAAGAAGAAGAAGAAGAAGAAGAAGAAGAAGAACAACAACAACAACAACAACAACAACAACAACGATAACAGCACAAATAACAGCCGCAACAACAACAGTAGCAACAACAGCAACAACAACAGCACAATAATGATAACAACAACACAACAACGAATTCTGTAAAAGTTTAACATCAAAATATTCCCCGCATCGTTCACAGTTGGGCATGGGATTGTATGAATTAATCTACTTTACTGGGCAATGCTGGGTTACCAGTCAGTTTATACTATATATATATATCTACGTTTGAGACCTCTGTATACTATATATATATATATATATATATATATATATATATATATATCTACGTTTGAGACCTCTGTATACAGAAAACCCACATTTACAGGGCTCTATCTTAATTGGTTTTCCTTTGCCCCTCAGTCTAGAAAAATAAACCTCATTAGCGCTCTTACACATCGTTCACTCATGATTTGTTCACCAAACCGTCTTGATGCGGAACTTGGTGAAATCACAAATATTTTTCTCAGCAATGGATATCCCATAAATATAATAAAAACTACTATTGAACGTAAAATTGCTACATTTAATAGTGTTAAACGTATTGGTCCATCACGTTGTCCTATTTATTTAAAATTACCATGGTTAGGTCCTGTTGGCCTTCATATTGTTGAAAGGATTTCTTCTGCTACTCAACGTTGTTTTCCAGCTACTATGCTTAGAGTAGTTTACACAACTCGAACCTTTTTCTCTTCTTTTCGTAAAGAGGTTTTGCCAACCATTCAAAAGAATTCTGTTGTTTATAAATTTGTTTGTCAGTGTGGAGCTGACTACGTTGGCAAGACATCCCAAAGATTAGAAATGAGAATATCCCAACACATCCCTCGGGATATTCGATTACACCAGGTTTCGAGAACATCCGGGCACTCCCAAGCTCATGAGTCCGCCATTGGTAATCACCTGATGAGTATAAATATGTGTTCTGATCAATATTCCGATGGTAGGTTTTCTGTTTTATACAGTGCTAGGTCGAACTATCATCTCAATATCATTGAGGCGTTAGTCATTAATAACTCTCGACCTAGCCTGTGTAGACAAAAGATTTTGAAACATCAGTTGGAAATATTTACTGATTTAAAACCACCTGAACAGTGAGAATTATATTTTTTTCTTTCTCACTGGTTTTCCAACTGAAACAAATTTCCCTCTTTCCTCATTCGATTCTTACTTTTTAATTTATCATTCTGACGTTTCCTCTTAGAGGGTCAGACGATAAGGCCTTAAGGAAAATTTTAACAAGTCCACCTGCCCATTTTTTTTTTTTTGTTTCTTTGATTAAACTATGTTTTCTCTGAAATTTCTCCTTCCATTTTGCTGTACCAAGAATTTACTTATATATATATATATATATATATATATATATATATATATATATATATATATATATATATATATATATATATATGTATATATATATATATATATATACATATATATATATATATATATATCTGTATCTCCATAAAAAGTAAAAATGTCTGTGTGTGTGTCTGTCTCTGTGTGTACATTTCCCTACCAAATTACTCTGTCAATTTTCAGTTTGCAGACTCAAGATTTGACATAGGGGATACTGAGATTTGGGAAAATCTTCTTAATTGGTTTTCGGACAGAAATTTATTGTCAAGGGGTCAAAGTTAAACGATTTGATCTTTGAAAACTCTACCAAACACGTTCACCAATTTTAGGCCTAAACACTTGAAATTTTAGATGTAGGTTTCTTGGGGATAGATAACATTTTTTAATTCAATTTGAGCCCAAAACCATACATTTTAAGCGATCTAAATTTTGGTCAAAACATTTGAAATTTTATATAAAGACATAGAGCGAGCTTTTTAATCGGTTTTTGGCCGAAAATTTGGCTACCAAGGGGTCAAAGTTCAAATGCTTTGACCTTTGCAGTCTCTAGCAAACTATTCAGCTTATTTTGGGTCTAAACATTTGAAATTTTACATAGAACATATTCAGACATGTAGCAGGCTTTTTAATCAGTTTTTGGGCGAATATTTGGCTGCCAAAATGCCCAAGTTGAAAGAGTTGACATTTCAGACGCTACTAAACTCCTCCGCCAATTTTGGATCTAAACACTTGAAATCTTAGATGTAGGTTACCTGGACATGAGTCAAACTTTATATACATATACATATGTGTGTGTGTGTGTGTGTGTGTGTGTGTGTGTGTGTGTGTGTGTGTGTGTGTGTGTGTGTGTGTGTGTGTGTGTGTGCGTGTGTGCATTCTCTCTGTATAATATAATAGGAACAAGTATTTGTCTATACAAAACGACATTATAGCCTCGGAAATGTTAACGCCACATAAAACTTCAATACATCCCCACCACTAGACATTAACTGGTGTAGGTTTTGCGCTTACTACCAGTCGCTGTTATTTGTTATCTCAAATGATTATATCAATTCCTTGGAGATAACATTAATTCGCACGTCATCTTCACAGGTAGTAACACGTTAATTATTCTCTTTTATTATTTACTGCTTTTCCTTTCATCAAAGCGACCGGAAACATTATTACATTTGCCACATCTCTTTCGAACGGCCTCAAAAATACATTTAGCATTAGTTTAATCGTTTTTATTTCTTAAAAAAAATAAGGATCGCTTCCTTCTCGAAGTTTGGTCATTCCTATTGGCTGTCCTCTTGCGTTTCTCGGAGTCAGTGAGTATCGATTTAAGGTATTTTCGAACAGTTACACACTAAACAACATGGCGTCAGTTATCGCACAAAACAAATTCGGCCATTCCTTTCTGCTGAATAAGGAGTCACACATTTTCGCCAGCTTTATTTAAGACGATCGAAGCCAGGGGCAAACAGGTGATAAGTTACTGTTTCATACGCTTTTGTACGAGGAAAACGCACTTTGTGGCTTCTTACTCTTCAGAAAACCACAGAGCTCACATAACTATCATTAGTACTGCTGTTATTGTATTCTTATTCAGATAACTCATAATACAAGGAAAGCGGATACTGATTTTTTTTTCAATTATTATGTGCTTTTATCTAATTTCATAAACATTAACACATCATTCCTTTTTTATTAACTGTACAAAGGAATACGCTTTCTTGAATACTTTATCTTATTTCTATGAATCTTCAGTAACTTCGCCTAACACTTTTATATACAGATAACGTAGCCTTATTCTTATTCTTATTCTTATTGTTCTTTTTATATTTTTAATTAGTGTTGCTGTTACGTATTCTTACTAGCCAAATACAATGCCGTAAAAAAATCCTACATAATCTAAATAATGTTACTAGTATTATTACTATTATTATCATTACTATTATTATTATGAGTAGTAGTAGTAGTAGTAGTAGTAGTAGTAGTAATAGTAGTAGTATTTCTGCTGATGATACTACGGCTGCTATGTTAACGTGTTTTATTTATTTAACCCATAGAATTTGGATGAATGCTAATATTTACAAGGAAGGTTCATACACATGAAATATTTGCTTCATAATAATAAAACGGATTTTCATAAACATTTTATCAGTCCGATTTTATTCAAAACTAGCGGCTGCAATGCGTCAGCAGACACAACGCTGAGTCAAACGCAAAATCGAGTACACTTAACATTAAATACATTCAACATCGTCTTACCATATACGCTTACCTTGTGAACTCGGAGTATGGGAAATTCCCATAGGCACAAAACAAAATACCCTAACGAAGGGTAAGGATAATGAGTAAACGTTGGATAACACGAGCATTAAAATTATTACGAACTTGCCAGGATTCGAACTTGGAAACTTCTGATCCGTAGTCAGACGCGTTATCTATTGCGCCACAAGCCCTGTCCGTGTGCCGTAAGGTGTTACGGCGACTTTATACAGACAGTGCTAAATTCTGTTGATATGGGGAGGTAAGTTTTTCGACAACGGTCCCAAAACCCTTATTTTGGGCTTTTTGTGTGACGCGGCGTTGTTCGTTACGAACCATATATAGATAAGGACAATCTAGAAACTCACACCTTTCAGGAAAAAAAAGATTTTTTCAATTCGGTGTATCCATTCGAAAGTTTTATTGGAATACACACGCGCGAGCGCATACAAACACACGCGCGCGCGCACACACATAAATAAATAAATAAACATTTAGAATTTTATTAATAGTGTTGGGATGAAACAAAAGTATAATGCAAAGGGGAGTAAATCTTTTCTTCTTTGGGCAAAATCGCCTCCCTTTGTCCGAAGTCCTAAACTTTAACTTCTCGCGATTCCTCGCGAGGTCAACGACCGGAAGTAGACAGAGTGGAGGAAAAACAGAATGACTTTAAAAATGGCGAGATGAACATCATCCCCGTTCGTTCATATTACCATACTTGGACTTCTAGCTTTCATCTATTCTGCTCAAATTGTAGTTACGTGTGTGTGTGTGTGTGTGTGTGTTTATAATACACGTTTCTTTATTTGTTTCATAGGTGTTATGTTTTTTCCTCATGAGTTGCAACATCCCACGATATAACAACTGGAATACGGACAATGATTCTTAGGCCTATTCTGTATATTCACATTATCATTATTATTATTATTATTATTATTGTTGTTGTTGTTGTTGTTGTTGTTGCTGTTGTTGTTGTTGTTGGTGGTGGTGGTAGTAGTAGTAGTAGTAGTAGTAGTAGTAGTAGTAGTAGTAGTAGTAGTAGTAGTAGTAGTAGTGAGGGGAATCTTATTATTATTATCATTATTATAACGTATAAAGTTACATTTAATTGGAATATAATAGCACGGTACGTATTACTCAATAAAGCAGTAACAGACTAGAAACATCGATGGCCGCCACTGCACGCCAGTAACCTCCCATGCAATGAAGTACCAGTAACCACCATAAAAGAGAAATGATAACCACGGATAAAACTGTCCGCTAATGGATGGCGGTGCCCGCCACTAGATTATAGTACCTAGCATTTAAAGACAGACGATTTTCCCGCCAGTGGTCTCCAATGCCAAGAAGGGATTCATTTCAGAGCTGTCCAATGAGATCTGACGCTGGTCAAGATTGATAATTGCAAAGGAACCCGGTGCTCGTGAATTAACGCAATTATCCTCTCAGTTTCATTTCGGATTTTGGGGACCTATACTTCTCATAGCCGCTAGTGACCGACACTGTACGACGGGAACCGATAGTAGTAGTTTTATAAACAGACAATGTTCACCAGTAAACGCCAGTAAACGCCAGTAAACGCCTCAATACAACACTAACTATCAGTAAACATAATTCCCTTCCACTTGAAGACGACACTGATCGCAAGTAATCGCGCTAAAACAGCACTAATCGCTAGTAACCAACAGTGATGACAATCATAGTCAGTGGCTTCTGCTAGCTGCCATTACCATTGCAGATGATATAATTTGGGCCACATCCATCTGTGCTCGTTATTTTCCAGCGCAGTCAGTGCTTCCCACCCCAGTAACAACCCTTGTTTGATTTGTTTTTGGGAAGGGAGGGATTAGTTATCGAATCTGTTTTGGCTTTATGACATACTTCCACCGGGAAACATCGGTACATGAGTCATGCTAGTATATATATATAACTACTTAATTTACTCACATAAAATTAATATACGAAAGTATAGATTTATGCGTAAACTTTAAGTATTTACTTCAAAAGTGCTCAATACGTAGGTAGAGCGAGTTAGTAATTTATAAAATATATATGGCGATTAAGCTACACTGAATATTCCGCGTTTCATCCACTCTAGGACTCTTTAGGCTTATGCGCGAATTCTGTGGTTGTTTATCGTTTTTATATTTATATTTATAAAAACGATAAACAACCACATAATTCGCGCATAAGCCTGAAGAGTCCTAGAGTGGATGAAACGCGGAATATTCAGTGTAGCTTAATCGCCATATAATAAATTACTGTATATATATATATATATATATATATATATATATATATATATATATATATATATATATATATATATATATATATATATGGTTTAGGTCCTTGCTAATGAAGACAAGGATGGTTCTGTCGCCGGGTTCGAATCTATCGACTGGTGTTTATCATAACATCCTACACTGATGATTCCCAAAAGGATGAAACACTAGTGTATGTAGGCATTTAATAATTATTATAGTAAATAATTATGTCAGCCCCTTTAAGAAACTCGTTTCTTATCGTTGAGCACTTTCAGTTTAATTCCCGAAATGATAAAACACTAGTGTCTGTAAGTATTTAATAATTACTATAGTATATAATTATACATATATATATATATATATATATAACTACTTAATTTACTCACATAAAATTAATATACGAAAGTATAGATTCATGCGTAAACTTTAAGTATTTACTTCAAAAGTGCTCAATACGTAGGTAGAGCTAGTTAGTAATTTATAAAATATATATGGCGATTAAGCTACACTGAATATTCCGCGTTTCATCCACTCTATGACTCTTCATAAGCCTGAAGAGTCCTAGAGTGGATGAAACGCGGAATATAAAATAAATATTTCAGATCAAAACATCTACTGTGTTTAGGTATTTTGATAATACTTCAATAATGTGCACATTTCCTCTGCAGTCAGATACCTTTGTGGCTAACTGTATAAATTCAACTGGAGATTGAAATCAGTTCATCCACGCAGTTTATCAGTTCATCAGTTTATCAGTTCATCAGTTTATCGGCGATAAGTCAATCGCTATGAATTCATTTCACAACCAATGTCTGCGTTACACAAACATCAGTAAGAAACATAATCATCTGAGATAACCATCTCCACTTTGATGTTAGAAGCTAAACATTATAATTTTAAACGATATAATTTGCAACTAACACTCAACAAAAGATGCTATTAATTTGAGTCCGAAGGCTTTTTTAAACAATATTTTTACTTTTGCTTTTATTCAATCAAGACCCAACACATTGCAACTGAACCATAAACGGTTACTTTGATAGTAGTCATATATCTATACCCCTTTACTTTTTTTATGTGTGTGTATTGATATTCATATTAAAACCCCTTTTTTTCTATTTATTAAAAAATACAACTTTGTTATAAAGATGGATCGTGGAATTGCATTCATCTGCAAAAGATCTAGCTAATTTGCATATTCTTTTAAACATTCATTTTAATAAATTCCCTATTAGTTTTTTCCCCGATTTTCATATGGGTTGATCATCTACATTTCACTATTACGTGTAATCATATTCATGCAGATATTCTACATGATTTATACTTGCGTAATATTTGCGTATAAAGCTTATAGTAAACGCGAACCTCTTTCTATATGTATTATATATGCGTATGTATATATATTCCTTTAAAAATTTTGCATACCAAACTCCTCTGTCAGTTTTTAGTCTACAGACATGAAACTTAATATATAGGGTATTCGAACCCATGCGAAACTTTATATTTGGGTTTTCGCTAGGGAAAATCGGTGCAAAAGTGTTAAAAAAATTTGTTTAAGTGAATTTGCCAGGTGATGGTCGAACGACGACATTACGAATCTGCATACTTAACGTAATAACTATTGGTTCATGTTTTAATTTTTAACCTTACCGCAAAAATATTTTCATAGCTCAGACATTAACATCAAAGGAAAAAGCAAATCGTGAGCTGAACATTTTGGTTTCGATTCTCGGTGGTGGGGCACGAGTACATCTTTTTTAACTTTTTAAATCATTACTATATATTGGATCCAATATAATATAATAATAATAAATACGAAATCTGCATTCATCAAAATATCATATTTAAGCGTAGTTTACGGCCGGGCAATGCCGGACGGCTTGCTAGTACATATATATATATATATATATATATATATATATATATATATATATATATATATATATATATATATGGCTTACGTGTAGGTTATTCATAGTAGTATTGTGCCGTATAGATTTCTTTAGTTTTTGACATGTAATGGTAAGAATATTTGATCGTTGTTTGTGTTTTTCAATTTGGATTGTAAAGTCTTGGGTTTTTAAGACGGTCTAAACCATTATAGAAAAGGAACTTTGTATATGTGTATCTGTGTACGTGTATCTGTGTGTGTGCGTGTGTGTGTTAGAGAGAGAGTGAAAGAAAGAGAGAGAGAGAGAGTTCCCTACTGGCGTTTACTGGTGAACATTTTCTTTCTATATAACTGCTATTGTCGGTTCCCTGCGTACAGTGTCAGTCAGTGGCGGCTACTAGCAGTATCGGTCTCCATTGGACTGCTCAAAAATGAAAGGATTGGACCGATTTTTATTAAATTTCGCACGAAAGTACTTTATATGGCTGGTAGTGTTCTTTGATAGGTTTTGTATCGTAATAGTTTCGATAAGTATCGATAATCTATAACCGAAATAATCTGATGAAGGTAACAGGCGATTTTGACCAAAGGTAACACCTTATACAACTTAACGTCTCAAGTGCACTTGAGAATTCTTATTACTACACAAGCCGGAAAGGCCGACACATAAAATCAACAGTGGGTTCTTGGATATGATAGTGACGCGTTCAAAATTAATGTTTCTGTTTAAAGCACAATTGGATTATGATACTTGACCTTTTTATTTTAAACTTTAATTCTGGCCATTATTACCGCACAAGCAGTAAGGCCAGGCATATAAAATCAACAGTAGCTTATAGTCGAAATGAACGTTTCTATTTAGAGAACAATTGAAGCATTATACTTGACATTTGCATTTTAAATTTTAATTCAAGCCATTATATATAAAAAATAATTTTATAAAATCAAGAGTAGGTTCTCTACAGGGCAATGTAGACTACAATGTATTGTGGACTAAGTTACTGCGTGTGAGATTTGGAGCTTCTTCCAGGTGCGCCGGGATAGATCTCCAAACTAGAGCTGGCATTCAATCGATTTGGTTTTAAAATGAGCGATTTCACCGATTTTGATGACAATAAAAAAATATGAGAATGTGAAATATTTGTTGATCATCATTTAATCCCGGGCAACGTCGAGTCTTCCTGCTAGTTTAATATATTGACTTCATACACTTTGGTAAATATAATAATTCCTTTTTTTTTTCTATTTGGTAGTATTTTTATCTTTACAGGCGATGAATATGTGTTTAATGATGGAGGGTGATTAATATGATATGCATGTTGAAGGTGCTTCTCCATTCAGCAGATATGAATAAGTTAAGTGAGTATGATCTTTTCGTATTATTGCTAGTACTACTTCCACCCCTTCAGTGCTCCATGTTGTGGCTGTAATTCGTTGATGGTGGGCATTATGAACTGTAGTTTATTTATTTGTAAAAAGTTTGCACAATCTCTTGCTTTTACTTGATCTGTAGTTTCTCATTTTTGTTTATATATATATATATATATATATATATATATATATATATATATATATATATATATATATATATATATTAGTTATCCACGTACAGTACTGCTTATAAATTTAAATGTAGTTGCGGTGCTGACTACATGGGCCGGACGTCGTTAAGACTTGATAGTAGAGTCCAACAGCATGCACTTAGCAAAATCAAGAATGGGACTTACTTACCAACAGATGTTCTTATTAACACATCCGGATCTTCAATAGCTGAACATTTGCTTAAAAACCAGGCTTAAAAAAAAAAAAAACGAACTTAAACACTGGCTCATTCACTATTCTGAGTCACGCTTATTCGACCTATAATCTCAAGATCTTGGAGACTATTCAAGCAGAGGGAATGTCTCTTAGGTTCGAACGTGATCATTCTGTAGGTAATATCATACATATTGTTATTTTAGACGTACAGTGTATCCATTTTTTTTTCTTATACACTATATCGCTATTTTTTTAACGTATCGTCTTCCATTTTATTTTAAGGGTATCGTCTCCCATTTCACTTGATTTTATTAATAAAAATTGAAATCCCTCGATCCAGCTTACGAAAAGTGGGAGCGAAACCGGTCAGTTGGCTTCTTCCAGTTCTTTTCCCCTCACTTTTAATCATTAATATCAAAACGAGTCTTCCTGTCACAATTGCAATTATGAAATTTTGTACCTCGCATAAATTATAATATATATATATATATATATATATATATATATATATATATATATATATATATATATATATATTAGCTAGCAGCCTGGTGATGCGCGATGTTGCACGGTCGTAAAATACGCTTAAACATGATATTTCAATTCATGCAGATTGCATATGTATTATGATAAAATCAATTCTCCATTTATTATTATATATTGCGAGGAATAATTTGCCTGATGGACTAATTCGCAAAAAAAAAAATGAAAAATAAAAAATTGATGATAATGAAAATGTCGTTCATCAAATTCCGTCCGCGTTTGTTTACAATATGACGTCAGCTGATATTTGGGCTTGATAGTGAATGCCCTGGAAAAGTCACTTCTGGTTAATGTTTAGTTTTAAAATATGTAAACGAAACAATGATTTGAAGCGATTTTAAATGGTACCTCTCCTTCCATCGTAAATTAAACTCCTTAATGAGAAAAAATTAAAATAAAATAATGAAGTACACCTGGGGTTTCAACAAGGGATCATTCGATCTGTAGTTGAATGTTTTACCATTAAGCCATATTTCCAAATTATAACAAATCTATTTTAGAAGAAGAAATGATTTGCTGGAATTTTATTATTTGCCTTGACCGGTGTAACATAAAATATTCCCCTGTAACAATTATTGTTTCCTATCTATAAGAGAAAAAAGCTATTTTTATAATCTGATTTTTTTTTTTTTTCGATTTTCGATACTTATCGGATGAATTTCAATAAAAAAAAATTAAAAACCCTATCTAAGAACACTGTCAGTCATATGAATTAACTCTGTGTGAAATTTGCAAAAGATAGGCTCAGACGTTTCGACACCTATTAGGAAGGAACTCACACACACACACACACACACACAAAGCGGCTTATATATATATATATATATATATATATATATATATATATATATATATATATATAGTAATTTATAAAATATATATGGCGATTAAGCTACACTGAATATTCTGCGTTTCATCCAACTATAGGGTTCGTCAGGCTTATGCGCAAATTCTGTCGTTGCTTCTTGTTTTTATATATATATTGAGGATTTCTAGTTGGCCAATCAGCTTTCTATTGTCCACCGCGCCCCTTCCTATCAGCCAATGGGCATGCATTTTATCAAACAAAGGATTTGTTTTAGAGCTAGGTTAGTGGTTTTAGGTGGCCGTTCTCCTTTTTTTTCTTTTTTTTTATACATATATATATATAGTATAAAACTGAACGTCTGTGTGTGTGTGTCTGATCACGAAAAGGCACCTATATAGTTGACTATTATAGAAAACTGATCACATATATGATAGAATATGTATCGAGACACAGGAATGGGTATGTTTGATCTGGCAGAACGGTGGTTCATTAAAATTGTAGAGTCTGCGTTCGCGCCTGGTCCCCAAAGTATGGAAATAAAAAATTTAAAAATTAAAAAAAAGCGTTTACAAGTGGTTTTGATATATATGTACATAATAATACATTGATAAGTATGTTTTAACTTAAATAGGGATGGTATAATAAAATTGTGGGGTCTGCGTTCGCGCCTGGGCTCCATATAATGGAAATAGGCACAAACTTTAATAAAAACTTTTCATATCTATCTGCGTAAGTATACTTTGATAATTATGTTTCAGTTTGAAGAAATATGGTATAATAAAATTATTGGGTGTTCGTTCGCGCCTGGCCGCCAAAGAATGGAAATATGTCACAAAGTTTAACAAGGTTTTTTAATATAGATCCACAGAATATTGTGATAAGTGTGTGTTTCAGTGTGAACAGGTATGGTATCATAAATTATGGGGTTTATCTATTTTATTTTTACTTTCATCATATTTTGCTTTGGTTTTGAAACCCCCAAATTCGAAGCTATCTCTTTACAACCCTTCCTTTTCATAACCTATCATACTTTCATAAATAAGAGTCCATTTTCTGTAGGCTGTTTCTGAACCCAGTCAACAACGGGTAGTTTTGCTAATATATATATATATATATATATATATATATATATATATATATATGTTATATATATATATATACACACATTATTCAAGTCTGATTGAGCACTACATAGTTTTTCTTTTTTCCGATTTTTCTGCATATCTTTTCCATTCGCCGAACGCTATTTTAGTTAGCATACAT
>NC_136482.1:115441608-115449108 GCF_053919585.1 Euprymna scolopes | reverse complement strand
ATCGTAAAACTTTAATTAAACATGGAAATATGATTTAAAAAATAGCGCGGATCGCTCTCTACATTAGCACCATTTTTATTTATTGCGGACTGTTATTCTCATCTTTATTAGTTGTTGTTTCACGACTTTTCGGCCAACTATTCCTCTGGCATTCATGAAAAGAAGTAAGTCCTTTTATAAATGTTCAGTAACTTTTTCCTTTTATTATTCTTAAAGAGTAAAACTTTTCTTATTCATGAAAAGAGTTAAGCCTACGTAAATAAATAAATGTTTGTACACGTGACAAATTATCAATAAATGGTTTAGTTACTTTTTTTTTAATTATTCATGAAAAAAGTTAACGTAAATAATGTTTGTAAAAGTGCGAAAGGCGACATTGTACAACCATCACTCCCATGCTTAATTTCTATACTTATAGGTTTTTGGAATTTTCACTGGGTTATTATTAAAAAAAAAAAATTAAAACGAAATCATTATTTCGACATTTGAAAGTGGTGCTCACTTTTTAGTTACAACGTTCTGATAAATCAGTCACCCATTTTGTAACCAATAAAAACGCGGTATATCAAAACCATAGAAAGTAAAAATAATATGAGCCTCTACCGCATTTGTAAGTCAGAAATATATTTGTTTCTCAAAGAAAAAAAATAGATTGAACATGACTTTTTTTTATTGTTTTTATGAAAATAAAGTTTCGAGTTTTTTAAATTTTTTTTTTTTTTTTTACTTATTCAGTTAAAAGTCAGTTTGTGGGTGTTTTTTTTATTGTTTTTATGAAAGGTGATTTTTTTTTTGTTTTTTTTTTAAATTTTTTTAAAGTATTATAAATTTCACTAACATGCTGGAGAAATGTTTAATAATTTGGTATTTTTTTAGATTAGGTCCACCTCCACAATTTTCCTTTCAATGACGACATTTATAGGTTTCCGAGTATGCTGAACACGCAAATCGCATTGAAATTTTGCAGAAATAAATAGTTGTATTATGCATTGTATTCTTTGGCGGCCATCTTTTTACGTGCACACGCGCCATAAACAAATACACGCACGTAAAAAAGATGGCCGCTAAAGATTACAATGCATAATACAACGTTTTATATCTTGATAACTATTATTTCTGCAAAATTTCAATGCGATTTTCGTATTCAGCATAGTCAAAAACCATTTCAAGTCGTCATTTAAAAGAAAATTGAGGAGGTGGACCTAATCTAACAATTTACAAATAATTTTTCATCCCGTACGCCTCTCGATACATTGCTTCGTCAACATGCGACCATTTTATATCTCCTGAAGACACTTCCGTATTTAGAAAAAAAAAAAATGAGTGATCGATTTACCAGAACGTGGTAACTAAAAAGTGAGTACCCCTTTCAAATGTTGAAATGATTTTTTTTTCAATTTTTTTTCATAATCTAGTTAGTGTTCAATCAATAATAATCCAGTGAAAAAATTTCAAAATAACTATCAGTATAGAAACTCCACCACGTAAGTAAATAAATAAAAAAAAATGTTACGTGCGCATGCGTTAGCCTTGACTAGGGGGATACTAAGGGAACAACCATTAAATAATTCTGTGGGTCGCCATGGAACTCAACGCCCAAGGAGTACCAAAATAGTTTTCATGATCTGAAGAAATTTTTTTTTCGAAAAGTGGGTGATCACTTTTCCATGTAAATTTAACTTAAAATGAGCACCCACTTTCTGGCCACCTGAGGAAGGGGCATTTATTTTCGTGTTTATTGGCTTAAAGGTTTTTTGACAAGGCAGTTTGGTACGCGAATGCATATTTAACAGTTTTCGTTTATGCTCACGCATAGCATAAACATAGGCTACGTCTGTGAAATGGAAAATAGTCCCAGAGTTCAGGGGTTAATACCATGCAAAAGAAATCAAACAAAAAACTTTTTAGCCAAGAAACACACAGAAAAAAGAAAAAAAATAGCATCCATTTTTTTCCTATCGAATTCATTTGCTGTTTTTATTGAAAACTATTTTCCCCCGGATTTTTGATATAATTTTCCATTAAGGGCCGTGCGTCTCACGTTCGTAAATAACAAAAAAAATTTTGTAGATTTTGGTGTGCTAAAAACGAATCTGCAAACCGTTTCCGTCACAAAAAAAAATAGTTTTTATGATATGAAGAAATTACTTTTTCGAAAACGCGGCGATCACTTTTCCATGTAAATTTAACTCAAAATGAGCACCCATTTTCTAGCCACCTGAGAGAGGGGGGATCCCATGTTTATTGGCTAAACAGCTTTTATTTATGCTCACGCATAGCGTAAACGAAGGCTACAGCTGTGAAATGGAAAATAGTCCCAGAGTTCAGGGGTTATTACCATGCAAAAGAAATCAAACAAAAAACTTTTTAGCCAAGAAACACAGAAAAATGCCCCTCTCTCAGGTGGCCAGAAAGTGGGTGCTCATTCTAAATTAAATTTAGATTGAAAAGTGATCACCCAGTTTTCGAAAAAGTAATTTCATGAATATCATGAAAACTTTCTTTTTGCTACGGAAACGGTTTGCAGATTCGTTTTTAGCACACCGAAATCTACAATAAAATATTTCATTATATATGAACGTGAAACGGGCCTTAAAGTAAAATAATACCGGATTTTTTGGAGCAGATTTGCTTTTTAGTTGTACAAATATCCTCAAACCAGGTAATCACTAAAAGGGATTTTTAAAAGTCGTCACCTGTATCGAGCAAAAGTTTTAAACCACCGATTATATGCAAGCCTACGTCATGGTAACATATATTGAGTGAGTTCCTAACAGTATTTTGTAGTTTTTTAGTTTAAACTCATTTTCCCAAAATTTCCCCAAACTTAACGTGTTCGATACAGTCTGCCGCCATTTGTATTTTTCAGATATACCGATAAACATTGAATGTTTTTGAACCGATTATACATTACATAAAAACACTAAAATCTTATCCAGTTAGGTAGAAGATTTACTTTTCCTGCCTTTGATAACATTTGTTTGTTATATATTTATTTTTTGACAACTTCTTTGTATCTGTGTTTAGTAATACAAACCCTTTTCATTTAATGTAACGTTTAGTCGGCTCGAAAAACAGTTTTTATCGGGGTATTTTAAAGCTACAAATAGTGGTGGACACTGTTGATTACTTTAAGTTAGAGATAATGAGTTAAAAATAAAAAAAACTATACAAAATACTGATTATGCCAGCCTATGTCATGGTAACATATATTCGGTGAGTTTCAGACACTGTTTTGTATAGTTTTTAGTTTTCAACTTACTTTCCCAAACTTAACGTATTCAACAGAGTCCGCGACCATTTCTGTTTTTTGAGCCGATTAAACATTTTACATTACATAAAAACACTAAACAATTATCCAATTAGGTAGAAACGTAACTTACCTTACCTTTGCTTTGATTTATTTGTTTTTGGACAACGTTTTCCAATCTATGTATAGTAACCCCCTCCCCCACCATCAACCAAATATTAATTACTAACTCACATTTTTGTAAAACAACAACAAAAAAAAAGCATTTAGCGTTTCAACATTTTTGCTACGTTCGGCTTCATCCACTGATTGTTGGTCAAGTCCAAACCATGAATGATTGACAGAAACTCCCGAGGATCCAGATCAAATTCTGCAAGAGTACCATTTTTTTTTTTTTTTCATTTTCGCCTTCTTTTTCACTTTTTGCAGTGGATTGCTGTACTAATATAAGAAACATGCATTTTCTCTTTTTATTAAATTTTTCCATTACAACAAATTGAGCCACTGCAACACGTCGCAGGGTACAGCTCTTATATATATATATATATATATATATATATATATATATATATATATATATATATAGTATAATGTGTGTGTGCGTCAGCACTAACCCTATTTGGGTATAACCGGCTTCCTCCAAAGGAGAATGTTTCATGGGAATATGAAATTCACAAGCAATCCCCAGTCGCATGTATATCCCTTTTAGGGGAGATGACGACGTTAAGTTTTTGCAACTCTTGCATGGAGGTGTCGACGTCCTTCTACATACAACACCTGAAATTCCCAAATTAGTCACCCATTTTAATAGTGATCAGGCTCAACGTTGCTTAACTTCGGTGATCTGACGGGCACCGGTGTGTCAACGTGATTATGCCGTATACGTACAATGTAATAAGCAATTACGTATTGACTCTATAATTACATATATGAAGTTTACATAAGTAAAAATATCATATTAAAGCATATTTTACGACCGGTTCACGGCGACCACTTCTATATTCGGAGTGTAATATAATAATCAAAATAGTTTTAGCTCTATAATAATAAATACGAAATGTACTTTATTAAAATATCACATTTAAGTATATTTGACGGCAGACTGTGCGAGGATGCTCGCTAGTATGTATATATTTCTCTTCTTCTCTATATAAATAAAATGAACTCATTTCCCCCCTCCGAGTTTGACCTTAATAGGATTTAAAATCTAGAGATTTTATGCAGATGTACTGTACACAAACTGCATCGCGCTAACTGAGGTGTGTTATAGGCATATTACCTATCCGCTACCTCGCTGATCGCAGCTTCCTATATTTTATCTGGTGAGAGTTCACTGCCAAAACCGGTTACGATCAATGGAAGTAGTAAATTCTTCTCACTCTAATAAAGTCATACTTCCACCGCCACCCATTTACACCGTCCGTGACCGTTCACAGGAGACAATTACGGACGAATTGGTTTCTATAAAAAGTTGACTGCAATTTAGGTGAAACGCATTACGCTTATTCTTACGTTGGTTCAAAATAAAAACAAAAACAAAACAAGAAACTTTACATATTGTCTATAGTTATGGGATGAGTGATTTTATTATGGATTTCGTTTTTCATACTCACTTCCTCATCTTCGGTGGGTTTTTTTCCACTACGTTACGGCCGTACCATCTTTCGGCCTTCTTCAGGTGTATCTCGAGCTCGGGAACTGTTTTTTGGAATAATAAAGAAACTTTACATTTTCTTTCCTTAAAATAAAAATTGTTTCACTACAATCCCGTTTTATATCGCGTTCTACGTCATTTATAACATCGTTTTATTTATTTATTTATTTATTTATTTATTGTATTGTATTTGAGTTTCTTGTGTTTCCTTTCCCTCTGTTTTTCGTTTTCTCGAACTTTCCATTTTTCAAATTTATTTCTTCTCTCTTTCCGTTTTTTCTCTTTTTCGCCAAGTTTACCATCGTTTCTTTTCATTTTTATTTATTTATTTATTTTGGTTTCCTCTGTTTCTGTTTTCACGATCTTTCCATTTTCTTATGTTGATTTTCTCTCTTTCCGTTTTTCCTCTTCCTTTGGCAAGTTTAACATCGTTTCTTTCTTTGTAAAACAACCTGATTTTTTTACACTAACAAAAAAAAATAATTCACAACGAATCTTTCCTTTTTTCCGTTTCTTTGCTCTTTGTTCGCTGTCTTTTCAATCTATTTTTTGTTTGTTTTTGTTTTTTAATAAACATATCATAAATCATTTCCGTTACATTTCGCTTTGTTCGATGCCTTTCTCTCTATTTACATCGCTTATTTCTTTTTTCTTTTACTTATCAAGGCCCAGAGGCCACTCGAGGATAAGAGTTGAAAAGTGCACAGTAGTCAATGGGACAATATAGTAATCGTTAGTAATGGAAATTCGGGAAATTTGTTATATACCTATTTTTTTGTTGCATAGGCATTACCACTTATCAAGGCCCAGAGGCCACTCGAGGATAAGAGTTGAAAAGTAATTTTCTTTTTTATATTAGTAACACTACGACCTAATTCTATTGAGGGGGAGGAAGGGGAGGATGAGTTATTCAGCGACTACAACCTATTTTGTTATATATATATATATATATATATATATATATATTTTGTTTAAATGGGCATGACCACTTATCAAGGCCCAGAGGCAACTCGAGGATAAGAGTTGAAAAGTGCACAGTAGTCAATGGAACAATATAGTAATCGTTAGTAATGGAACCCACTTTTTTCATTCTTCTTCCTTTTTCTTCTTCTTTTTTCCTGGGTTGGAAACGTCCAGCTCACCTTCGTATATAACAAAATATTTCTTTGGTAGATCTCGGGGTACTAAAACCGCGGTGATGGGAATTCTTCCATCACACAAAATCGAGACACAGTAAAGCGTGCTAGCGTACAGCTAGTATTTATATAAAAAGATTTGTATTATCTCAAATCATATTAAAAAGAAAATGAATACATAATAGAATTTAAATAATTTAGAGCTCTGTTTGGGTGATATTTATTTTCACTGAATTAATCTGTTGGCCGCAATATGTTTTAAACGCTAATACTAACTATTTATTACGTATACACAATATATATATATATATATATATATATATATATATATATATATATATATATTAGTGGTGGGACGATTTCGATATTTTCCCAATTCCTCTACAATCAGCAATTCTGTATTAAATTCACGATTCCGATAACATTACCAATTCTGATTCTCTCTGAATCTGTAATTATTTAAGTATATGGTTGTTATTTTTCCCGATTATTATAAAAAAAAAACTACACATGTTAAATGTGCATGTGTTTTCTCAAACGTTAAAACACACTTATGAATGCTTATATAAAGATATAGGTTTCAGTTTTACTTGTAGTTTAAAATCAATAAATATATATTATTCTGTTATTACTATCAGAAGTGAAAAGTTTTTTGTTTTTTGTTTTTTTAATTAGACAACGAGATATTTAAAGGAATTGTTTTGGCATCAGAAAATATTTTAAATATATGTTAGAAATAGCAACTGTGAAAAGCTGAAATTTTGACCATATGAAAATAAATTAAACTATGTGTATAATAACCTAAATCTATTATTATCAAATAATTCTTATTATTTTATATACTCAAATAAAAACATATTTTCAAAGCTAGTTACTATAACAACGCTCTTCTAAATTTCAAATAAAAAGATATAAAAATTATCAGAAAAAAAAATCTATGCCAAAATATGCTTTTTGAAAGCAAAATAGGTTGACAAGAAGGTTCTTGCAGAATTATTAATTTTGATTCCAAATGATGTATTTTTTAAAGAGTTATGATACCTTTACATTATATATCATTTTTAATGGCGTCTCATGCTCTGGGTGATGTTTTAAATTACAACCGTTTGAAAACAATTATGTCTTCTTTTCAAAGCGTTGAATATAAGATGGAAAAAAAAAACAGATTCATATTTCAAAGTAACCTAGATCGAAAAGATACTGAAACAGCTCGTGATATCAACAAAACGTTTGACCGAGGAATGAGTAATGAACGCACAGCACAATGATAGTTTAAGAAATTTCGTGGTGGCGACGAGAGTCTTCAAGATGATGAGCATAGTGGTTTGCCATCGGATGTTGACAACAATCAGTTAAGAGCCTTAGTCTCAGCCAATCCACACACAACTGTTCGAGAATTTGCTTGTGAATTAGACGTAACGTATATGGAAGACGATTTCCAACCACTTGAGAAAGATTTG
>NC_136482.1:115411608-115439108 GCF_053919585.1 Euprymna scolopes | reverse complement strand
ATCAATCTCTGATGATAACCTGTGTAAGAACTCCTAATGAGTAAAAATACTGTCATTTGAGTATGTCCCTATGAGCTCTACCAGTCTCTACATTTCCTTTTCATTTCTACCGAATAACTTTAAATCATCCATAAACAGTATATAGTTGAGGCGTCTTCCACCAGATCCAACGTTATACCCCAGTTTCTCTCTCTTCAAGAGGATTACTCAGTGGCATCATTATCATTACAAAAAGAAGTGGAGATAACGAATCTCCTTGGAATATTCTACATTTAATGCCAAACTGCCCCACCACCTCTCTGTTTGCTGTCAGCACTGTTTTCCATTGAACCTTACTTGTCTCCAAAAGCCCTACCACATTTCTAGCAATCTTCATCATTAATACTGTTTCACGGATCCATGAATGAGGAACCATGTCGTAAGCCTTTCTGTAATCGATCCATGATGCACTCAGATTCCTCTTCTTCCTCTTTGCATCCTGCATTACTGCATTTTTATAATAATAAGAAGAAGAAGGAAAAGAAGAAGAAGGAAAAGAAGAAGAAGAACTAGCAGAACTCATGGAAATTCTACGGTAGTTGAAAATTTTTTTAAAAACATAATAAATAAAATGAATAAAAAATAAAATAAAACAACGATGAATTTAGCAAATTCTTTTCTAACTTTTAAAGTTAAAAAAAATTGATTTAAAAAATTAGATTTTTTCAATGCAATTCAACACACAACACATTGTTTTGGTTTGCTTTTTTCTGAATATATGAATTATAAAGAAATATTTGAATAATAAACTATCAAGTAACAAATGTTTAGAACTGTTGGCCTTACTTCAATCTTAAGACATTTGTACTCGTTGCGTTCACCTCAAAAGCTTCCAACCGTGTCACACTCATCTGACTCGCTCTTTTTTTACTCATGTGATTTCTCGTCCAACTCTTGCCATTAGGTTGAGATGACATTTGAATGCATGCTCGCTGATCCAATGACCTCGATATATACACTGCGTATCAAATTATTAATGAGTGTACATTTTCTTAAATATTTAAGGAACGAGTGAATAAAAATCCATGAAACTTTAAGAAAGTGCTTACAATACAATTCAACTTCTCCAGTCCGAAAATAAAAGATTTTAAAGCAGTATTAGCGAAACTATGACAGAAGATAGGAATATCTGTTGATTTCAGTGTGTCAAGTTATTAACGACGTTGCGAAAAAAACACAATATACCCATAACTTGTTTATTGAAATAATATTCAAACATTACCTAAACTAGGAAAAATGCTTAGAACACGATAACTACATAGCTATTTCTACGTTGATATAATTAGTAGGGGATATGCGGTCCTTTTTTATGAATGACTTGTAAAAGACGTTGCTCCACAGAATTAGTCAAATTTGTGATTTCGTCAACATTTATTCCTCGCGATACCTCTTGGAGAGCATCCCACAACTTATCATTGCTCTTAAATTGGCATCCACTTGCATAGAGGTATCGCTTCATGATACTCCAAAGTTTCTCAATTGGGTTCAAATCTGGTGAATTTGCATTGCACAGAGAACCCCAGTTGTTTCAAATACTCTTTGTTTTTGTTTGCGGCATGCAAGGGATCATTATCCTGCATAAAAATAATGGGTCTTCTGAACGTCAACCTTTGCTTCTTCAGCTATTGTTCAAAGTGCTCTTTCAGAAAAGCTATGTAAGCATTTGACGTCATTTTTACGCCATGGGCCAACTGAAATACCTCCGATAATCCCAGGAGCTGCCAAAAACAGCCTATCATGCCTTGACAGAGTACAAAATAGACTTCGTGGTTTAGTGGGGGATGCCTTTTTCTCTACCCTGCAACCCCTCTCCCACAGAAGAGACGTTGCGAGCCTATCCTTGTTTTATCGTTATTTTCATGGCAGGTGCTCGTCTGAACTCCAATCCCTGGTCCCCCCTCGCCAATCTTTCACGAAAAACACCCATCTAGCTGAATCCACTGTGAAAAATTTCCCCCACTCTATATCTGTGCCTAAATCAAAACGCGGATTTCATGAACAAAGCTTCTTTTTTTAGAACTGCACGCCTGTGGAACTCTGTTCCGTCTGCCTGCTTCCCTCCGGACTACAACTTGGATGTCTTCAAGTCTAATGTTAACAAATTCCTAATGAACCGCCCCCTTAAGTAAACACTTCATCAAATCTCCTCACTAACGTAATGTACTTGCAATAACCCTTATCCCTGAGTGGCTTCCGGGCCTTGATAAGTGGTGACCACTGTGTGAAAAAAAAAAAAAAGCCCAAATCATTATCCCATCACTACCTTATGGCGTCTTAAACGCTGATGACGATGTCGTCCATCTAGGACACATCCCTTGCTCCAGCCATCTGGGCCATCAAGAGTGACACGCACTTCATCCGTGAACAAAACTGTGGAAAAATCCGTTTCATGGTGTCCTCTGCCCATTTCAATCGGTTTTGTATGTGATGTTGCTTTAATGGAGGCTTTATCATAGGTTTAACAGACGTTGCCATTTCTTTCAGAAGGCCACATTGAGTACTTTTTGAAAAATTCTTAAATCTGGCTTGGTCAAAGACTTCTTGACTTGTCTGTCCAGGGTTCTTCACAACTTCATGTTTAATTTGGAGTAGAGAACGGCGTGAAACAACTCTAGATTTACCTTTACTCTCTTACGTATCTTTCTAGGGTACTTGACAACGTTCTTCACAGTTTGATTGTACCTTCCTAACATTTTCGATATTAGGAGGGTAGTTTTAACTTTTGCTAGCTGTTCTGTAATAGGACTCTTTTTAGAACTACTCAATCCACCTTTACGACCCATTTTATTGACGAAACAAACTGCCTTGTTAATAATTTGACACACCTCAAATACCGTGGATTCAGCAATTACGATGGCAAGTTGTTTACATTGCGCGAAACAGTATGAAAATTTCACAGTACGCGCAGCTCAGTATTGCCAACGTTTCCGAAGCTTTTGATACAAAACTACCGGTAAGTTTCTGAAACTGGTAAAAAAATGTTATCTCGTTAATAATTTGACACACAGTATATATATATATATATATATATATATATATATATATATATATATATATATATATATATAAATATTAATTCAATAGACACTTGAGGAGAAATGTTAACGAGCACTGATTCGTAGCTCGATGGTTAGAGCTGCCGACTCTCAACACAATGGTTGTAGGTGGGATCCAGGCTGGGTAAAGGTGTATGTCTAGCCGCACTGATGAGTTGTGATACAATGAAACAGTACTGTACGTGGATGACCACATATATATATATATATATATATATATATCCCAAAACATCTTGCCATGTTGGAGAGGAGACTAAACTTATATTATTTCAAATGTTTCAAATGATATGAAATAAAAGCAAAGAGAAAATGATTCCAAACTTCCATTATATTATTTTAAATGTCTTTATATTATTCTTTTTTATATTTATATCAGATACATATCAATAAATATTTCTTATATTCTATCTCTCCCCTCTTTGGTTTTCATACATAAAATAAATTTCATAGGGTATAAGGATTATTTGATATTGGAGATATTCATCATCATACCCTATTTCCAAATGCATGCGCATTCATAAAATAGTTGACAAACCGATAAAAATCCAATGACACCACATACCAATTTTTCAATTTTGACTCCTTACCTGCCTTTTGTTTTTTGTTTTTTTTGTCTTTTTTTATTAAAACCAATTAAAAAGTTTTCACGTGCCTGAATATCCTATATATCAAATTTCAAGTCTGTAGATCCAAAATTCGTTGAGCAGTGTCTCCACACACACATTCTCACTTTTATAGACATATAGATTAAGCCACGCCGTTCTTTGGTCAACGCTAAATCATATTATTAGTTCTGAATAGCTATATATATATATATATATATATATATATATATATATATATATATATATATATATATATATATATATATATAAACGTGCATGGGTGTCGGTTATTCAAGAAAAAAAGTATGATTCTCACAAATAAACGTCTGCAAGGAAACAACTTAAAAGGAATAGTGTTTAAATGTTGAAGATTATCGCGTTTATGAGACTAGGAAACCAAATAAAGCAACTGCCATAAGAGCCAACAAAGAGCTAAATTAACATAAACTAATGACGTCTCGAATTTTGAGATTAAGCACCGTCTTTTTTATTATTATTATTCCAAACTCATTCAGTTCAGGTAATTTTAGTTTGTCGGGTTTTGTGTGTGGGATTTTCCATTTTTTTTTTTCTTTCATCTATGCATTCCTTAACATATTCAGGCTTACGTTTCATCCACTAATCCTAACAAAGCTTTTCAAATTAAAATCAATCAGCCTGTTTCAGATTATATTTCTCCAAGATTGCCTAATGAATTTTTTTTTTTTTTACAAAGGCATCATAACTTATCAAGACTAAGAGGCCACTCGAGGATAAGGGTTCAAGAGTGTACAGTACACAATTAGACAATAAAGTAATCGTTAGTAATGGAACATTCGGTAAATTTGTTAACTTATATGGAACAGCTCATCAAAAACTTGTTTACGTTAGACTTGAAGACAACCATATTGTAATCAGTTGGAAAGCAGGAAAACGGAAGACAATTCCATAGGTGTGCAGTTCTAAGAAAGAAGCTTCATTCATGGAATCTATGTTTAGGTTTAGGCACAGATAAAGAGTGAGGGAAATTATTGATAGTGTTTTCTGCTAGATGAGTGTTTCTTGTGAAAGTTTGGCGAGGGGGGGGGGCATAGATTGGAGCTCAGTCAAGCACTTGCCACGAAAATAACGATAAAGCATAGACAAATTCAAAACATCTCTTTTGTGAGAAAGAGGTTGCAAGGAAGAGAAAAGGACATCCCCTATAAGGCTACAAAGTCTATTTTGTAACTCTATCAAGGCAGGATAGGCTGTTTTTAGCAGCTCCTGCCGAAATGTGGCAGCAGTACTCTATCCTTGGGCGTACTTGGCTCTTATATAGATAGAGAATTGCATTAGCAGTGAGATATCTACTGGATCAGAAGGATATCACCATTTTTCCAGCGGCCTTGGCAACGGATTTAATGTACGTGTTCCATTTCAGATCAGGAGTAAAGGTCAAGCCCAGAAGCCATTCATTTCAATTGATGCCAGATCTGGATCAGAATGTTGATGATGTAAAGATAAAAGCTTGGTTTTAGATGCATTAAAAGTAACAAGCCCCCCCCCTTTCCCCATTGTACCACTTGCTCAAGATCAGAGGAGAAAGAATCGGAGAGAACTTGATCGTTTACGGTCTTAGATGTGCTACCATAGATAGCCGTGTCATCAGCATAAATCTCTATGAAGTATGTAAGGATGTAATTTGGAAGATCATTAATGTTAATCAGGAAGAGAGTTGGGCCCAGGTTGGACCCCTGAGGGACTCCAGCATTAATACTGTGAGCTTCTGATTTCTGCCCATCAACCACTACTCTTATGAGCCTATCAGAGAGAAATGATTTAATAATTGAGAAAACATTCCCAACTGTACTGTAGCTGGAGATTTTGTGAAGTAAACCTTTATCCCATACTCTATCAAGGGCCTTTGATATGTCAAGAGAAATTGCCCTAGTGTTATATAGTTATTATTATTAGAAGGTACCACTTGTGCGCGTAGGTTACGTGAGTTCTTATTAGTAAAGATACGAGTCTTAAGTGTTCATGCTTAGTAAGAGATATTCGAAGGTTCATGTGTGTGCATTTGTTGTGAGAAGAGATGGGAGATATAGAGACATTAACACATTGTTAGAGAAGAGATGTGGACATTAACAGGTGTATATAAAGTGAGTGTGAGAGTTTATAAATGAGTGCGATTGCATATAAATACATTTTGAGAAAGTGTTTTCATATCTAGATAGACAGACCGATAATTGAGAGGTTTGCATTTATGCCGATGGATTGACAGGTTGGCATTTATGCTTTGACAGTTCGTATGAACGGGAGTGTTTGTATAACATAAATAGACACATTTACTTTCTAACACATATTTTTTAGATGATGAATTTCAAATAGTTTGTACACATAAATAGACAATACCTTTTTCATGTAATGATGGACACAGGAGACAGCAGTTATAAAACCATGATGAGCATTTATTCTTCTTCCACTTGAACCGGTTGGTGGCTTTGCGTTCAGGAATTCAAAGGTTCACATATTAAGTTTCAAAGTGATCGTCTCGCTTCTAGACGATTGAAACCCCATGTCTGGACCCAGACTATCGTCTGTCTCTCAGACTCCCCTCTTCTCACTGACTAACTAACTAACTAACTAACTCTCACTTCCTATATTGAGAAATCCATGTATGTCCGGCCACGTGACCAAACTCACGTGCCACCAACATGCGCGAGTCGCACGTTTCCGAACCTGATTTCCCAATAACCTATTTTTCTTTTGTTGTTTTCACAAAGGAATTCAACCTACATATCTAATTTATTTAACCTATATTTTATTATCCACATTATTTCTAACAATTGAATAGTTTATTCATTATTTATTTCATCAGAATTAACAATTTACTGGACATTCCATTTAAACCTATTGTTCTTTAAAACTTATATCCAAGGTTCGATTTCTGCTTTCTCTCATTTTATTTTCATTTTAAGTAATCTCTCTATTTTTATACTTACATGAAAAGGGGACAGCCCTTATCATGTAACAAGGTAGCCTCCATCAAGAGATTCGCTAATCCTATGAGATATAACTGTAAGCACATCTGCTGTAGATCTAGTAGAACGCAAACCATATTGCATGTCACTAAAAAGGTTATTTTTGCTGAGATGGTTAGTTACTTCTCTATTTAACACAGATTCCAGCAACCGAGTCATAGTTTTTTTATATTAATTTTTTTTGTATTAATTCAGGTTGTGCACTATTAGCAACGATGCGAATATAAAGCAAATTTTACTGCTTAGTTCGTTAAAAAAACGTTTTTTGAAAAAGAAGCTTATTTCCAAAGTCTCACATCTTTGATATTAGCAAGGAAACCCGACGTTGCCCAGTATTGAATGAAGCTTAAAACTGGTGAAATCATCCATTCGTCAATCAAATCGATTAATTGCCTTTTCTAGTCAGGGACCCACCACGGTGAATCAAGAGGAAGCTTCAAAAGTTCACAATACATTGCACTGTAAAGGACCTACTGTTGATTTTATGAGAATATTTTTATATAATGACTTGAATTAATGTTTAAAAGGCAAATGTCAAGTAACATGATTCAATTGTGTTCCAAACAGAAACATCCATTTTGAATGCACCATTGTCTTATCAAAGAACCTACTGTTACTTTTATATGCGAGTCTCTTTTGCTTGTACGGTGATAAAATTTCTCAAACGCTCTTGATATGATAGGCTATATAAGGGTGTTAACTTTGGTACAAAATCGGACTGTTCCTTCTTTAATGTGATTTTTTTGATTATCGATTTTTGATACTTATTGGAGGCATTCCGATACAAAACTTATATAAGAATACTTCCAGATACATAAAGTACATTTGTATTAAATTTCATAAAAATTGGCTCAGCTGTTTTAGAGTCCATCCACACACAGACATTGTCTTGTGTGTATATATATATATATATATATATATATATATATATATATATATATATATACCCACAAATCCTTCGTGTTTGTGGAATGTCTTTCCATAACTTTCACTCCTAAGGTTTTCCAAAGATTTTCTATTGAATTTAAATCAGGACTTTGCGGTGGCCAATCCATAATTTTGAAATCTTGCTCACTAAGGTAATTCATTACTACCTTTGCCTTGTGACATGGGGCATTATCATTTTGGCCATCGATTAGAATTGTCCGGTTTGAGTAACTTTGGATCTTATCAGACTCAGCGACCTGTGATTACGAGAGGTGATTAAGGTTGCATCTCACACATGAGCTCGAGTATTTAAAAGACTATGATTGGTGGGGTTCATGACCTGCCGGATCATATTAGTGTCAGTGATTCAGGATACCATAGACTGTGACTGAACAGGGCAGTCCTTGCGGGTGTAACCTCCAGACAAGGTCAAATTGGTACTTGTGACCAACGATTTTTAATACTTGTATTTGGAGAGTTCTTATGACATCTCATTCGACATCATACCATTATTTAATCAGTCCCAATCTCAAAAATTAAGAAACAAGAAATAGCTTATAAGAATGAAATTAAATTTATAGAAAGCAGAATAAAGCAACGGTGTGATGCAGCTTAAGATATAATATTAAAACCAACCATGCAGTTTCATTTTTATTGATCCTACATGTATACATATACATAGTTTTTTTTTTTTAAATACAATATTTTACATGTACGATGTTCTTACTTGCATCAGACGGTTAGGTGGTGTGTCCGTGATACAATATATCGAGCTTACTTCCCTTCGTTAAGCATGAGTTCGACTTTCAAACGTGCAAATAAAAATTAATAGCTTATTTCAGAAAGATTGTCAAATAAATTTTAAATGTAATATTACGCCTATTCTACCAGCAGACGGAAATAAGAATAAAAGTGTGTAATTTCTGTTTAAATCTGCATTAAATCTGCAACTTATTTCTGTACGTTTTGATGTTTGAAAAGCAAAAACAATTTTCGAATCTAGTTCTTTATTTCTTATAGCATACATGCAGCAGTAAGCTGAACAAGGTGAGAAGGTTTCCGTATTAACAAAGTGACTTGTCCATTCCAATGGTTCTGGATTGTAGTCTTGGTATTCTTCGGGGGGGGGGGTTATCATGGAATTTTCTCCAGAAAAGTTACAAAGTCACAAAGACGTTGCCAACATTCATAAGTGAAAGTGGTGCTATAAAACTGATAAGTTTTAAACTTGGTATATTAAGGTTCGAATTCTGTCGATTTCATAACACCACTTTTACTTATGGATGTTGGCAACCTTCACATAATCATTTCTGTGTTTACCTCATTCTAGAAATAATCGAGGAAATTACTACATAACCTTCAGGATATTTAATGTAAGATTTAATACAAAAAATACCAGTCAAAATTAGAATTATATTTGTTCTGCTTAGTGTAGACCCGTTTTGCTGAGCCTTTTTTCTTAGATCTCTTTTGACTCTTCACTGACAGAGGCTTCTGTTGCTTTTCTCTGATCTATTTAGCTGCCTTCCTTACGACCTTCAGGTCCTGATATGACCTTAAACTATAACCGATGGTGAGGCCCCAGCTTGCAGGCTTTCGGGAGTGTGGAGCCACACTTTAATTGCTATTGCTCCCAGGTCCACTCTGACCCGGAGTGGTTGTACCTGTTAGGGTCCCAACTATGGGTTAAATAGAAACCGACTTGAAAAAATGTTTTAAGAGCTACGAAGACAGGAGTGATACATTAAAATAGGGAACCATTTGTGCTTGATAATTCATGATTCTACATAGTCCCCTCCATTCCTAATGCACTTTTGCAAGGAATTCAATAACGCATCTCTGCCTCTGACTGGATTTTATATTAAATAACATGAAGAGGGTTGATATGCAACCAACCAATCCTTATGACCTTCATGGTGTAGTTGGCTAAATTTCTTGATATTTTAAAGCATTCCCTTTCTTCCCTATCAGGATAGAATTGAATATTATTTTTTTTTTTTTTTAGTATTATATCTTTTACGTGAACAAACTTTCTCATCGCATGTGAAAACTCCATCTAATTCCTGATAACTTGGCTATTACAATTTGTAATTATTTCCTGTGTAGCCTTACATTTATGCTCAAAATGCTTTATATATATATATATATATATATATATATATATATATATATATATATATATTAATACGGTAGTGTGTGTTATTTTCTGTCATGCTTACATCCAGATCATATAATTGTTATGTATTTCCATTTCTTGTAATAAATAATTTTACCAAGGTTGACCTCTTCTGATCGTGAGAACAACAATTGAAAGCACTTGCAGATTTGCAGGTGCATGCACGGAATCAAGAATCCCCCTAGGATGACATACTTACCAGCGATTGTTCTAGGGAGCAATCTACCCTACCCCGATACCTCGGTATATAAGCGAATCCCCACGCCCAAATCAGTTAGTTGGAGAGAGTTGAAGCAGAGTTTTGAGCGAATCTGATCCTAATCAAAGAGTTGTTGCCGCTCCCTTCTCTACCCGTCCATCGTTACTGCTGAAACTGAGAGTAATTAAATCTAATTCGTACTCAAGAGTGTTTGTTAAAAATGAACAACTGAATGATTATATATAAGTGTATACCATCTTTTGTATAATCTAACTTGAATTAACCAAATAGAATAGAGATATCTAAGTCTGTCTTTCTTTTGCATGCATGAATATCTATTCACTTTCAGTTTGACAGTGGCATATCAACCTAAAGATGAAATCGACACTGACCAACCCGATCAATGAGGAGATCCTGTTGTATTCGGAGGACTTATGGAGAATTCCCTGTGAAGAACGATCATGATGCATATGTGACAAGGAGATCCCCATTAGGGATCACTGAGGGTTCACATCTGTTGCCGGTGACCTAGAAAGGCCACACATACTTTTTTCATAGAAATTGCTTTAGTTTAACACAGAAGAAGAAAAAAAAAGATTCTTTTCGGTGTATGCAGCCAGCCAAGTTTTTGTTGCGAATGTTTTAGTCAATTAGAGTATGGAAAGACTAAAAAGGATTGCATGGAAAAGAAAAGATTAATCTCAACCGGATTTCACTGTAAATTTTGTACTTTGTCAAGACAGGAGATGTGACAACAGTCTGCCACATTTGGATGTATCTGACTCATACAAGCAGGGGATAGTGTCCAGGGTGATGTACATGTGATGGGCTTGTGTAAAAGTACTTGAGAATTTTGTGTTAGTGTCTTACTCGAACCCACCTAAGCTGAAAATATGTTCACTCAAGGGTTACAAAAAGAGACCGCCAACATTCTTCAGCGAGTAACTGCCAAGGTTGCTCTGTCAACAGAGTTGTTCAGGATCGTGTTGATGGAGTTGTTTAGGATGGTGTCAGGTTGTATGGATAGAATTCTTTGCATCGGGTTGGATCATGTTGACAGAGTTGTTTGCATTGTGTCAGGGCATGTCGGCATATTTGTTCAGGATTTTATTGAGTTATGTCAACGGAATTGTTTGAGACCGTGGCAGATTGTGTCAACAGAATTGTTCGGTACCGTACTGGATCATGTTGGCGAAATTGTTTGAAACTTTGCCGGGTCGAGTCAAGAGAAGTATTTGGTACCATGTCAGGTTATATCGATAGTATTGTTTATGTTGAGTCATGTAAATGGAAGCATTCAGTTTCAATTTGTTGTTCATTTGACTCCACAGTTGTCACAGTCATACTGTCACATGTGATACCAATATCTATAATATAAATCTCACCTGTCTGTTTAAATGTATGCATGTATCTTTGTATGTTTGCCTAAAACTTTCGACAGAGGTGCCGGATTTTCACAAGATCAGTGTCATTTTGAAGCTAGACCCTTAAAAATTGGCTAAAAACACTAATTCCTTTACCCTTAACTGTTCATTTTTTTACAAGGAGGGATCGCTTTTTTCACCGAGATTTTCGAAAATCATCCCCTCTCTTCGATTTACTAGCCTTAATTAAAACCTTCGCCACTTCTGATTTGGCAATGGGCGCAACGGCAAAGACGTCACATTTTTCTTCATGTATTTTTCCTCCTTCACTTTTTTTTTTTGTGCTCAGCACACACCTCCAAACATCCTGGCAATGCCGGGCACCCAGGCCAGTATATATATATATATATATATATATATATATATATATATATATATATCTTTTTAATTGAGTCCATTTCTCTTCTCTCATGAAGTTACAACTATTTCGGCCATTATGGCCTTCAATCCAAAGCTTATATCAATGTTTGACGGCAGTAACCCCAGACAGTAAATAGTGGAATGGCTGGAGAAAGCTAAGCTGAATTGTCAACTGAGTGGGATGAAGTGCATCAAGTGCATCACCCAACAATGAAGTGAGGGAAAGTACCAGGATTTTAATTGTGTGAAGAAAACACTGTACGCAGCCTTTGCTGTTGATCCCTTTGCCATATGGAAACAGTTTGCAGCACATCGCCTGCAACCAGGTGAAACAGTCAATGTCTTTTTGGCAGAACTACAAAGGCTTGTGGCACTGTTTGGTGGTGCATCAGATCAATGCTTGTAAGGTGCATTCATTTCTGGATTGCCTAAATATGTGGAAGAACTATTACGAGCATCCTCCCAAGATGGAGAGCATAGATCTGTCACATGTGCAGGCTCAGGCTACAGTAGATGCACGGTCAACACTAAGCACATTTAAGGAGACAGATATTCCCCAGTGGTGTTATAAATATAATGGATCCAGTTATAAGGCAAGCGATTGTCTACTGGACCATGAGACAGTCAAAGGTGCTGATGTTAAGCCCTGAAGCAATATCATTTTATCAATGTCAGTGGTGTAGGTACATTGCTCGATTTTGTCCAGGAAATGAGCAGAGAGGTGAGAATTCAGCACCAATCTCGTCCCTTAAAGTTTGGTAAATAGCGCATTGCTGGTTGTAACTGTTTGCATCAATGGAATATCACGTACAGTTCTGGTGGATACCAGATGCGTGCAGTCACTCACCTGCAAGTTGTGTTCTAAGAAATGGATGAGAAAAATGAGTCCTGTGCTCGCAGCAGATGGAAGCATACTTAACTGCTGTATAATCAGATTGGTGCAAATTAATACTGGTGCAAAATTAGGCATTAATACAGAAGTTTTAGTTGTGAATGGGGATCTACTTGCATTTGATTTGGCTGTTCCTTCTTTAATTGGATTATTTTGATTACCAATACTTATTATCGAAGGCTCTAAACCTATGAGAAGAACACTCCAAGATACATGAAATACATTTGTGTGAAATTTCAAAAAAAAAAAAAAAAATCAGCCTAGCTCTTTAGGAGTCCATAGAGAACACGCGCACACACACACACATACACACACACACAAAGTGCTTTTTACATATATAAGTAGAGATACTTGGAGTGGCCAGGCCTAGAGTAAAAATTAATTTTTTATTTTATTTTTTTTTACAAGTTTTACACTTATCAAGGCCCAAAGCCCACTTGAGGATAAGGGTCAAGGAGTGCACAGTGCTCATTGAGACTACTATGTAGTGATCATCAGCAGTGGTGCAAATTGGGTATAAATTTGATTTAAAAGGACGGCTCAACAAGAACTTGTTTATATTCGACTTCAGGACAATCATATTGAACTCAGCTGGAAAGCAGGCTAGTTGAACAGAGTTCCACAGGCAATTCTAGGAAAGAAGCTTTGTTCATGAAATTTGTGTTTAGATTTTAGGCACAGATAGAAAGTGGGGGAAATTTTAGATAGTGGTTGTAGCTAGACGATGTTTTTGTTAATGTTTGGCAGGGGAAGGCCAAAGATTGAAGCTCAGAGGAGCACTTGTCATGAAAATAACAATAGATCAGAGACAGATCAGAGACAGACTTGCAACGTCTCTTCTGTCGCCGGAAAGAGGTTGCAGAGAGCACAAAAAGACATCACTTAGTAAGTTTAAAAGCTTGGAACCGTCAAAACGACGTGAAGAGATACTAATGAGAAAGAGACAAAATTCCAATTTTTAAGGCATCGGCTAAATTGTTTCTATTTTATGGAACTAAATATTGTTGAATTTAAAAAACTTGATGGATCATACAATAAAGTGCTACATGTTGTCTTACAATATCAAATCATGGCACAAACAATGTTACAAAAAAAATGCTGTCTGATTTACTTGCACACATATCTGAAGAGATTGAAAGAGTAAGCAAGAAATTTGAATATTGCTGTTTGGATCTTGCTCCTTTTGTAAAATCTTTATGAGATGTCAGATTTAAAGTATTTTTTTTTTTCAAGGAAGAAAAAAAGAAGGAAAGATGTTTTCACCTGAAATGCATTGGTTTACAAAGCAGAGAACTCACAACTCTGAATTTTGCATGGTAATTACTAGGGCTAGGAAAACAGCACATTCTTTTCATTGTTTTGACTGTCGAGGATATATCCGACACAGTTAGACACCGTTAATCAACTAAGAACAACATCACTCTATATAAAAGCATATAAGACATCAACAGATACACACTCGAGAGTCAAAACAATGAAAAGAATATGCTGTTGTCATAGCCCTAGTAATTACTGTAATAAAAGAGCATCAAATCCATACATTAAATTTGGAAAGATCGGCATCTGAAATTTTGTCAAAATTTCAATCATGATCAAACTTTTGAAGGTCAGGGGTACATAAATGTGGGATTTCATTGATTACAATTATGGACAAGTAGTGAATATCTATGATAAACAGTACTAGCCTTATCACGAAACATGTAACTTTCACCATTTCTGTGACCATGACGTAGATATCAACAAATTACATCACTTCTGAATTAGACTATGACCAATAATTTGAGCAAGTTTAATGATGATTGGTTAAGCAAGGTAGATGCCAGGCTGTATGCAAACAAACTTGACCAAACCAATCTTGGTGGAGGTAATATATGTACCTATAAAGTTGAGAGTTTTCGTCACTCCTACATTGATATTAAAAGCCCAATTTTTCTATTTAAAAATTATTAAAGCAAACTTCTTAATATCCTCATTCATGGATATGCAAGTGACTTCATGAAGGTTAACTAATTTGCATATTTCTTTGAAAACCGAGCTTTCATTAATTAATTATTCAATTTTTACGGCTTCATATTAGATGATTTCATTTGACAATTCTAATTAGTTTTAAGCAGTTTCTACATTGTGCATAATTGTGTAAAATTTAGGATGAAAACATTCTTCACACAAACCTGCTTTATATATATATAAGTTGTTTTGTCCATGTGTGTAAAGCTCCTCTACAAAACTCCTACTCGAAATGTGCTCCTCCATACAACTCCTACTTGAATATTTAGTCTCCAGACTTGAAACTTGATATTTGCACCTCGTGAACACTTGATTTGTTTTGTAACCTGTAAAAGTAGCTTCTAAAAAATAAAAAAGTTAACTTTGCAAGAGTATAGCCTCTGAACATGCATATCTTTTCTTGGCTTGAAATTACTTAATTTTTAGCTTTTGTTATCCATCTTATGATAGCTCAGACAGTAACAAAAGTTGAAGCGCTAAATAACGACTACGGCTGGAGAACTGAATGTTTTGGTTTTTATTCCAGTTAATGGCACCAAAGTTTCTTTTTAAAATCATTAATAATAATAAATATATATATATATATATATATATATATATATATATATAGGTACAAAATAACATCAATAGCGAATTTGCTGTAAATAAACATGAAATTTCCATGAAAATATATTAAAATATTTAACGATCAGGCAATGCCGAAAATAAAAAATGACAATTATATGGCAACTGCATTTCTGTTTTTCATGGCATCAAATATAACAAGTTCTGCTGCACTGATGGACAATATGTCTTATTTTACACACACACACACACACATATATATTAGCAATTCAGCCCGGCTTTGCTTGGGTCCTATGTACTGTTCATAACTTTATGTGCATATGTGTGTGTGTATATATATATATATATATATATGAACATGAGTCAAACTTTTTAATATATATATATATATATATATATATATATATATATATATTAAAAAGTTTGATTCATGTTCAAGTAATCTATATCTAAAATTTCAGGTGCTTAGATCCAAAATTGGCAGAGGAGTTTGGTAGAGTCTGCAAAGGTCAACTCTTTAAATTTTTACCTCTTGGCAGCCAAATTTTCAGCCAAAAACTGATTAAAAAGCTTGCCCTATGTCTGTATACACTTTATGTAACATTTCAAATGTTTAGACCAAAAATTGGCTGAGTAATTTGTTAGAGACCGCAGAGGTCAAATTTTTAAATTTTGACCCCTTAACATTTATCGTTTTTGTACTCAAATCAAATTAAAAAGTTTGATGCATGTCTAAGTAGCCTACATCTACAATTTCAAGTGTTTACAACTAAAATTGGTAGAGGAGTTTGATAGAGTTTTAAAAAGTCAAATCATTGAACTTTGACCACTTGACAGCCAAATTTCTGGCCGAAATCAGATTAAAAAGATTTTCCCTAATCTCAATGCCACTTATGCCAAATCTTGAGTCTGTAGATTGAAAATTGACAAAGTAGTTTGGTAGGGAAATGTACACACAGACAATATCACTTTTATAAATATAGAAATTTGAAATTTCTTAAAACACATGAAAATGAGGAGGGACGTGATTATGTGAATGAATAAATTCAAACATTGTTCTCATTGCTCCCACTTAACGCTAAAGTTCAAGTTAATCAAATTTACACGAACACACCATTATTATTTATATACCATTATGTATATGCCATATAAAGTTGCAAGGTTAACTAATTTGCATATTCATTTTGAAAAATTACATTTTATTAATTACCGTGTATTTTGGCATATAAGATGACCTTTAAAGTTAAAAATCATCTTAAAAAAAAACAATATTTCATAAAATACTAGGTGTTGCAATCTCTGCCTTAGGCTAAACAAACATGGTTTTGTGATTTAGCAGTCGTCTTATACAACCGATATATGAAAAATTTATTAAAATTTGCTCCAATTTTGTACCTCGTCTTATCTGATGGTCGGTTTATATGCCGAAATATACAATAACTATTATTTGTTTTTGTTGTAATTCAATGACTTCCTAGATTAATATTTAGCACTTGTATTCAAATGATCCTTTCTTTAGAGGGACTGGCTTAACTCTCAAGAAGTTGCAATCCATTTCTAAATCATGAATAAAAAAGTAAAATAATTTTTTTTTTCTGTCATTTAAAATAGATGTTTGTGTATATAAATAAAATAAAAAAAAAGAAATTTGTTTTGTACTTACAAAGTTATGCACGAAATATTATTTTAAATTAATGTTTCAAGTATTTTAAGGAACAAAGTGATAGCGACTCGTGTTTTCAAACAAAAACATTTTTAATTCCTAATGACTATAGAACGATTTAATAGCAATTAAATATCAAAACAAAACAAAATATCCATTTTGGGGAGGGGAAGGGGGATCAACAGGAACAGAATTTGGCAGGGGAGGATGGCATCTAAAATGATTTTCTAATGCATTCATTTAGTAATTTATATATATATATATATATATATATATATATATATATATATATATATTTGTTGAGCCATTTGCATTCCTTGCAAATTTGTAATAAAAGCATTTCATATGGTAAGTGTAATATATTAATCTCGAATATCTATAAAGAACAGGCAAAAGAAGTATTTATCATCAAGATCAGTTTACCATCCGTTTGAAATGATAGCATGCATTAGATGACTATAAGTTGATTTCTAAAGTAACCTATCTCTGGCCAGGTCTTTTATTATCCCTCAAATCCACTTTTGTCAGTTCCTGTCACTTTTACTTTGGCACTGAACTAAATTTGTTACGTAGCAGGGAGTATTCAAATGACCGTGTAAATACTGTATCATATTAAGGTACACATGAATCGCACGTATGTTTATACGGGTTTGCGTTTGTGTGACGTATTCATGTCTACTGCTTGTATCGTGATGTATTTGATTGTATATATGTGGCACTAATAAATGTCTGCCGTGTTTTTATCATAAACAAACCATGTACATTGTGTAACGGACTGTTCTTGTATCCCTAATGTCTATTTTAGCAGCCTGTTATTTATCTAGGTGTTGATGCATGCGTGTCAGAACATATAACATAACATACATTGACGACATACCTGTTTCTGCTGTTGTTTCTTCTGGGAGGTACATCAACCGTCCTTGGAGAAGTTGGCATCTGTTAGAAGGAACACCCAAGACAGAATCCAAGACAATATGAGATTTTATGTATTTATTTCACGCGCAGGTATTCGCCATAACAGAGCAGTGATCAACGATCTTGGCTTGGAGTGGTTCTTCTACATCTCCATTTTGAGGCTTCTTCTCCTCCATCATTGGGAGGCCCATTTTAACCCATCTCTCCCTCTTGGCGTCTCAAATCCAACTCAACACTAGGCTTGTGCAAAACAGAACACGTGACGCTTGACACGTCACCTCTGTCCCTGTTCAGATACTTTCTGGTGTAAACTGACGAGGCCACAGAGTTTTGACATGTTTGACAACCTGTCAAAATATGGCGATTCCAATCTTTTGTCCATTCAACTCTAGATATATAGATATTTATATCGCTAAATAGCTAGCTGGAGAAACAGGTACATTGATATATACACAGATAATTAGAAAGTGACAGAAAATTATTTGTTATCTGTCTAACAAATTCATTACTTTAAATACATCTATTAACCAAATAACTCTCATCCATTTTTGCACTGATAAAACAAGTTTAAAACATTAAGTGATATATGCTAATCAAATAGCTTAGAAAAAGTATGTTTGAAGACTATTTGCCTGAGAGAAATGACTTATGTGTTTTGTTAATATTGTATACTAGACCAGAAAACTGATAAAGCTCTCCCTCGACCCAGGACTGCACCATAATAAACAAAGTCTCTGACAGCATAGACACAGCACTCTCCCTCGACACTAGCGCACAAATACATGTAGTTGGTGACTTCAATGTCTACCACAAAAACTGGCTTGGATTCTCTACTTACACAGATGCAGCGGGCAGCACAACACATAGCTTCTCTATATCTCACTCACTATCACAAATGGTTATGTTTCCAACCCGTTTCACTGACCATCAAGAACAACAAGCATCACTTCTAGATCTGTTTCTGACTACAGTTCCCGATGATTGTATAACAAATGCTGACAACCCACTCGGGAACGCTGATCATGCAGTGAAAATGGTCGCAATCGCCCTAAATTCTAGACCCAAAACTGAAGAGCCAGTGCTCAAAACGAGATATTATAAAAAGACTGATTGGGAAGCCATCAGAGATCTTATCAGAGATGCCCCATGGGGAAATATTTTTTCTCTTCCTGCTGAACAGTGAGCAAATGAGACCACTGAATAGTTCAAAATGGCAAATGTTCCCATGCGGAAATTTTATAGCAAGCCCCATTCTCCCCAATAGTTTACTTTGACTTGCGCAACTGCCATTGCTCTAAGGCAGCATGCATACCGCAAATTTAACCGACATAAGTCCAGTTCAAACAGACAGAACCATATAGAAGCTAGAAGTAACGTTAAGAAAGAAATAGCGACAGCTAAGAGAGAATTTACTGAAACCACTAAAAAACGCATAGAAGCACAAAAATTAGGAACTCGAGACGTCTGGAAAATCTACAACAGTGTAGTAAAAATGGGCAATCAACAATTCCCTCACTAATCAACAATCATGAGGTTGTTTGTTCAGCAACCGACAAGGCTATCATGTTTTCCTCAAACTCCACACTGGACTCTTCCAACCACCCCCTACCTGATTTTCCTTTGCGGACAGACGCCACGCTAGACGATCTGAAAATCACCCCTGCTCAGATGCATGCTATCATAAAAAACCTTGACACTTCAAAAGCATGTGGACCTGATCTCATCCCAGCTGTGCTATTAAAAAAGTACTCAGCTGAAGTAGCTCCAGTTCTCTCCAAACTCTACAACAAATGCCTTAATGAATCTTGCTTTCCCGGCTGTTGGAAAACTGCTTCTGTGGTACCAGTATTCAAGAATTCTGGCGAAAGAACTGACCCATTAAATTATCGCCCCATTAGCCTCCTCCCACTTTTCGCCAAAATATTTGAGACCATAATTAACCATGCTCTAGTCCGGCGCCTTACAGATGCTAAACTTCTGACTGACAAACAATATGGAGTTAGACAAGCCCGTTTCACAGCAGACATCCTCACTGTAATCTCTGAACGTATATACCATTCACTGGACAAAGCGGGGGAGGGCAGAGCGGTAGCTCTAGATATATCTAAGGCTTTTGACAGGGTATGGCATGAGGGTCTCCTCAGGAAAATTAGATCATACGGTATCACTGGTAGAATACATAACATGATTAAATCCTTCTTAGATAAGAGAAAAATCCAGGTTGTCCTCGACGGTCGTACATCTAAACAATATGATATAAATGCGGAAGTGCCTCAAAGATCTATTCCTTGAACCTCTATTGTTTCTAATATATATAAATGACCTCTCCGACAAAATTGCCTCTGAGATGGGTATATATGCTGATGACACCACACTATAAAAGGCACGACAGGAAAACTAATGAACACATATCTAAAGAAATGGCAAAAACACTAGAGGATGACCTCCAATCAGTAGTGGAATGGGGACAAAAATGGATGGTCACATTCAATGCTACCAAGACTAAACTGGTTTCATTCAATAATTACAAGAAACCTTCTCTACCACCAATAGCAATGGCTAGTGACTCTTTATCTGAGAATACATCTTTCAAACTCCTTGGTCTAACATTCACAGGAAACATGAGTTGGAACAATTACATTGAAGGCATTGCCAGGGCCGCTGCGAAGAAGGTAGGCTCTCTCTATCGTGCTAGAAAACTACTAACAACCGAAAGTATCCTGTACCTCTTTTAGGCCACCATTCGCCCATGTATGGAGTATTGCTGTCACATTTGGGCTGGTGCATCTGCTACTAGTTTCTCGCTCCTAGACAAGGTTCAAAAGAGAGTCGCCAATCTGATAGGCCCTGAACTGTCATCTAAGCTTCAGCCTCTGTTCCATTGATGAAATGTTGCATCCCTCTGCCTGTTCTATAAGTATTTTAATGGTGAATACTCTGGCGAACTGCAGACACTTGTGCCCCCACGACGTAGACACCCTCGACAAACCCGACAGGCAGCTAAATTCCACCCCCACACAATAGAGATCCCTTGATGTAAAAGATCTTTCTACTCCAGTAGTTTCTTCCCCAGAACCGTTAGACTCTAGAATTCCATTCCAGGTCCCTGCTTCCCCAACTGTACTGACATGTAGAAGTTCAAGTGTAACGTGAACCGACATCTTGCTGCCCAAATCCCTACATAGTACCCCAGTAGTTGTTGCCCCTGATAGTAGCCCCCTACACCAAAGTGGCAATTTGCCTTGTTTGGGGTGAAAATGTAATAAAAAAATAAAAAATATTCCAAAGGTGCAATAAACTGATAATAGAGTATTACATTTAATGATATATGTTAATCTCAAAATGCTCAATATTCTTGATAGAGCATGTGTGTTTAAACATCACATTGCCCTAGAGCAAGAAGCTGAATGTGTATTGTATACTAGGTACTTAGTGTTAGTAAAGAAAGAGGGAGAAAAGGTATGCCCTGCTAGTATTTAGATAAAGCCAATTAAAAGAATTTTTTTTTTTCAACACAAGACAATATGAAGGAAATATACAGACAGGAATGCTCAACGCATGTAGCCTTGTACAAAACTAGGAGAGGGCTTGTTTCTGAATGTGAAAGGTGGTTGAAAATCAATTAGGAAATGAGGTTGAACTAATACAAACCTTCCTCACCGTGGTAGTGTCAGAGTTACTTGGCTAACAGGACTAGTGAAAATTCAGTTGTCAATATCAAGATGCAACGTACTCTGCTGGTCTCTGTCAAGCAAGGACATGTCAGGTGGAGAACTGCGAACTCATAGAACGACAATATGCTTCTTTGTATGTTTTGAGCCAAACCTTCTCTACCTTTGTATGCAACAATCACTCAACCTTGCTGTTTTCAGTGTCATGGATCCTTTTTAATAATGTAGGTATAACAATAGCTACGGTCAATGATGAGGATATGCAGACCATCCTTTGTTGGCTCTTTTCTAAAGTTTGAGTTGCTCAATAACAACTATACACAAGAGTACTGGAAGGTTTTCTTTCTTTCATATCACCATCAGCATTATTGGCACACAAAGCATTTACTACTAGGGAAAGGAATAAACCTAATGACAGTGGAATTAATAGGAAGCACATGGATTGAAAAAGGTTTTCATAAATTGTTGTTGTATCCTTTTCTTGATGCAAGCCAAACAGCAGTATTTAACAGTAGGAGTAATGAAATGGATACAAGCACAGATTGAAGGCTTGTAAGTCTTTTCAATGATTTCATAGACTAATTTCACTTGATGCACTCCCTCTTATGTATACTAAATACGAGAAAAAAAAAAAAAAAATTGAAAGAATATGGTAAAACTTTTTATAAAAATGTATTGGATTCAATTAAAGAGTAGAACAAATCGAACTTGTACTCTCCGGTTATGGGACCATAACTCCACATATCTTATAAGCTTCCTTTATAAGACAGATAACTTTATTTAAAATATTTCATATAAGCCCCAAAAATGTGCATCTTTTTAATCATAATTTTTGAATTCATCCAGTTTTTTTCTCACCATATTTTACCATTTCTCAGCATCAAATTACAAAAAACACAAGCTTAACCTATAAAACTTTAGAATTTATATGTTCGAAGCATGGCTGAAAGCAAATGTGGGAAGTTGGATGAAAAACACTTCAACTTCTGAATTTGGAGTCAGTTTATTTTACATCCAGTTCCTAACTAAAATTCCGGACTCGAATACAACACCTCTGGCAGAAAGGTTAAGCAGTTTTGCATTAGCAGCAATCTGTTTTGAGAAAAGAACTAAAAAAATTATCAGACTGATACTTATAAAAACTATATTGAAAAATAATCACATTTTATATTTAATTAATGAAATGATACCTCAGTATATACATTATTATATGTATGATGATAAAGGGATAAAAGAAATCCAATGGTATGAATCAAAAATGAAAGAGGAACACCTAATAACTCAACATTTCATCCACTGTTTTGTGGGGTTTTTTTTTTTAAGAATGAAAAAATAAATGAATAAATAAAAGCAGTACATGATATCATACACAACTTTTAGTTTTTTCTTTGCTCTTGAAAAAAACCCACATTTCAGTGGATAAAACATTAAGCTATCAGGTCTTTCTTTTGCAATTTTTGATTTCTATATACTGATATAGATATGTATGTATATATATCTTCTATATAAATAAAATGAACTTATTTTTTCCCGTCGGATTTTGACCTTAATAGGATTAAAAATCAAGATATTTCATGCAAATATAATATGCACAAACGGCAGAACAATATCTGAGGTGTGTTATAGGCTTATTATTTCTCAAATTCCTCGATAATCTTAGATTTCTATACTTTTTCTGCTGAGAAGTCATGGCCAAAATCGGTTAAGATCAATGGAAGTGGTAAAATATTTTCTCTCTAATAAATTCCTCCTCCCCCTGCCACCACTTAACACCGTTTGGGGATCGTTCACAAGGAACAGTTGAGAGGAGAACACCGGTTTGGCTTCGTAGTTCTTTCATGTGAAGTTATTTAAAATCACTAAACTAAGCTGCAGTGCTCTGTGGCGTAGTGGTTAGCGTGCTGAACAATTCACGTTATATTTTCACGTTCGCGCCGACCTACCGTGGTCGTTTTTTTTTTTTTTTTTTTTCCTAAACAACTGGAATAGACTTTTCTTGGTGGCCGAACTGTTAACGTTGCAGATGTTTTGTTTTTTTTCACACTTTATTTTCCTACTTTTACTCATGACTCCGGGTTTGATCCTTCCTACTTACCTACCATAACATTTTTTTAAAACTCCCCCCCCGTCCCGGAAACAAACACTCGGGCAACGCCGGGTACCCCCGCTAGTATATATATAAATGTGTGTGTGTGTGTGTGGATATAAAAAAGCATGAAAACTAACAGATAGAGTTTAATTATAGCAAATATATAAATGTTGTCAAGAAAAAGTCTGGAAGACTCCAAAAATACCATGCAATCAAACTGATTACATTTTATTATGTCCATTCATACGTTCACACATGCTGATATGACAGGAATCACACCGTTTTATTTTAAGATTTTTTTTTTTTTTTTTTTTTTTACAATATACATCATTTTTCTACAATGTCAGAATAAAATGACACAATCCTGCCCTCCCCACGAGAAAAAAGAAAAAAGTCATTAAAAACAGTCTATAATGGTGGCCTTTTGCAGAATTCTTGGAGACATTTTTGAGAAGACAAATGTCACTGATCAGCAATGATATATTATCATGTAAACGAATTATCCCTCCCACATACATACGCACATCCAAAAACAGGAAATAGTTCATTATCCTCCTTGGCACATTTTTTTTTATCCGAATTTTTTTATGTAATATTTATGACAAAAAAAAAAAAAATTTTTAAAGGGGAAGGGAATAAGTTTTTATTTAAAATAATTTTAAAAAATGTTGGTTTTGATTTCGAAAATTATTTAATGTTTTCCATTTCAAGTCTAAAAATTTTAGGTCGGTTAAAAATCATGGAAAATACGAAAAAAAAAATGTAAAATGAAAATTTCAATATTTTTCTTCACATCTAAAAGTTTTGGCCAGGGAGGTGGAAAAAAAAAAATTAAAACTCAAAATCCCAACTGAAAACAGTTGAAACTAATACATATATATATATATATATATATATATATATACATATATATATGTATGTAATTTGCAAGTGTGTAATGAGTGTCCAGATTTGGAAAGATAATGTAGGTCTAAAGACTCAGTTGTTGTCAACACTGGAATCCTCGTGAAAATCATTGCCTGCCGTGGATGAGGACGCATCACTACTGTCTGACGGACTGACATTCTGCGTATCTGTTGAGGATCGTCTGTCTTTCTTAGGTTGAAAGTCTGTAATTACAACAGTCACACTTCCCACTGTCACGGACATATGAGTTGCGCTACTTCGGTCAACGTTCTTTAATCGTGGTGGTCTGGAAAGAATTAAAATAAACAATTAATAAAAAAACAAAACATGGACAGTAATTTAAACAACAAATAATGTTAACAAGTTACTTGGTTAAATATGAAATGAAATCCAGTAGTCAAAAAGAGCTTGTGTCCCCCATGAACATTTTTTACAAGTGAGGAACCTCCAGGTCACAGACAAACAAATTCCGCCCCATTTCAGATAGCCTCATAGGAAGAAACAGAATTATTAGATTGTATTCATTTTTCTGAAGTTATTGAGATCAGGATTGATTATTCATATTCTTTGAATTCTTCAAACCACTGTTCTCATTTTGAGTTTTATTTTTACAATATCTGTCAATGTAACCTCCGACCTTCAGGTATATCCTATATAACTTAGAAATCTTCATATCAAACTCTAGAATCTGCATAGAATGTTGAACAGAACCCTTTCTTAATCCACAAGGTTAGCATGCTCTTCTTCCTTCAGTCACGATCATGTAGATATCCTAAGGAATTCACAATTGTATTTTAAGTGTCACCCACACCAAAGATTAAACCTTCAACTTCCAGAAAATTAAATTTACAAATGAATTTACCATATATTTTATCCACTACAGCATGAGTCCTTGAAAATAACATTCCAAATAAGATAATAGATTATAGTTGATTTTTTGTATCAAAAATATTTGGTTACTAAGCTCATTTGTTGGATATCTTTTTTTTTTTAATCAATAATTCATTTCATAAATCAATAATTGAATTTCACCTTTAATTGAGGGAGAAAAATATTTACACTAATTCCTCATATATGTAAGAGGAATATACAGATAACTTTATTCAAAATATTTCATATGATCAGCCCCAAAATGTCCATCTTTTTTATAATTTTTAAATTCATGCAGTTTTTCATAAATTCATGAAGTTGTTTCAAAATTATATTACAAAGAAAACGAAAAAGAGTGACATTTTAATTATTGGTTATAAATTTGTCTTCTCTACACCTAATGTCAGAACGATGTCCACATTGGCAGAATAATAACGCCATATATTCTTTACCGAATGAAGATTAGTTATGAACTCATTTCTGTTTAACATTAGAAAAGACCGCATTTAAAGCTCATACTGTTCATGCAACAGTAATTACCTGTTTGCCTTCTTTGTTGAATTACTGTTGTTTTTCTCTCTTTTGATATTACTTTTTTCCTTCTTTGGGGGAGGTGCAAATTGTTGAGAATTTTGCTGAGGATTTGGCTGAGAGTTTTGCTGAGGGTTGGGCTGAGAATTTTGTTGAGAATTTTGCTGGGGGCTTGGTTGAGAATTTTGCTGGGGGCTTGGTTGAGAATTTTGCTGGGGGCTTGGTTGAGAATTTTGCTGGGGGCTTGGTTGAGAATTCACTTGAGAGTTTTGCTGAGAGTTTTGTTGAGAGTTCTGTTGAGAGTTTTGTTGAGCAACATGAGTATTCAATCTGGGTTTTCTGAAAGCAAACAAATTAATACAAAGCAATAAACACAAAGGTTGAACAAATATATATTTATAATAAAATTGCAGAAAAGGTTAGTTGCAGGTTGTAGGATTTGTAAATTCTAGTAAAAAAGATTAATGAATGTCAATTTTGTATAAACCTTTATTACACAACATATTTTGCTGGTGCATAAAAATGGTGGGTGTTGCAGTAATAGATCAATAGGTCAAGAAAAGAAGGTGCACAGAAAACTGAAAATATCTCTAAATATCTGAGAAGAATACAGTTGGGATTAGCTTTCTGAGAGGAACAATGTCCAGGGTCATCTATGGGTGATCCCTAAAATGAAGACCATTCCAGCAACCATTAAATAATGACCACTAACAAAAGGGCAGAATCAGTAAAGGTGAAAAGATTTCAGGCAAGGGAAGAGAGGGGGGTCAGAGTCAGAGGAGGAGAAAAAAGAGAAAGTGGGAGTTCAACGTTTGAAGTTGGCAGTTGGTTTTTGAGGGAGTTATGAAGCAGTTTGGTCACGAGGCTTCTCCAGGCAGATCGGATCTCCTAGAGCTCTCAATGAAGGACAGCATTAATGTTTTTTTTTGTATTTTGGTTTGGTCAGGCAAGGATCTGCTGGTTCAAGTCTGTCATTCAACTACGTAAACGGAGACCAATTGTAATCTTCAAAAATATTCTTTGTTTATAAATTATAAATCATGGTTTTCATTGGTGTGAGGATTCTTTGTTGCAGCACTGTCTGGATCAATAAACAATTTAAGCTGGACACAACATGTACAACGATTACATAGTGATGCAGTGGATGCTTGCAGACAGGTTCACACTGTGTTTAAAAGAATTTATTGATGCCACCATCAACCAACAACTTCTGTAATTTATTCAAGTGTTAACCGTAAAATGTTAAAGGAATTGGGGTTTGTGTTGTTGTTTTTACTCAACTATAAGACTATTTGACAGAAGATAAAGAAAACTATTATATTTAAGGATCGACCATGAGTGACGCATTCTTTGGATGCTAGTCTAGACAATGTGATATGGAGGACAGGCTGCTACTAACGTACTGTACTGCTGATGGATCCAAAGGAACAACAAAGCTAATATAATTTGGCAGAATATAGTAGAATAAAGTTGTTGGTAATGCTAAATTGTCTAAGAGGTTCCCCACCATGTTTTTCCGTGAAGTTTACTCCTGGAGACATAAGTAGGCATTCCACATGAAAAAGGCGGTTTGAAATTGGAATTTATCTTCTCCTAGATGA
>NC_136482.1:115354108-115406608 GCF_053919585.1 Euprymna scolopes | reverse complement strand
AAAATGGCATTACACGTATATTTAAAAAAGGAAAAAATATTTTCTTTAATTCACTATGATATACATCATGTTTTAAAAGATGAATGCAGACATAATAAATGATTAAACATTATCAATATTATTGAACATACTTTTAATAGTTCAAAATTTATTTTGCTTTAACTAAATAGTGGTATAAAAAACTCTTCCCTATATATAACATATTCCAGAAATTGAGCCTATATGTATAAGTGATGGGACAATTCCAATATCTCCCACCACCGATTCAGAAACTTTAAATATATATTAGTGACCTGGCAAGGCCACAAGGGAGACAACCAAAGCAACAAAACTGAAGCTGGCCTGCCAGGACACTTTGTAAAAATTCAGATACGTCTGATTTTTGTGAAACTTCCAAACATCAAGTAATAAGGATACATATAAATGTAGGCAAATTTGGCCATATTTTATTGGTTTGAAAATATAGGTTCTTTTTTACCAATTGTCATAAAATTTTAACCATAGAATCATATTCTAATCTTCAAAAAGTCTGCAAATTTTCATGTAGTTTCATCTCATAGAACCAAAGATATGACCATTTCAATATTCAATTTGGATACAAGTATCGATATAAGCATCCATTTTTGCATTTTAATAAGTTCCAAATCTCAGCAACTATTGATCAGAATTTAACAAATGAACACTCGTTGGAATGCTAATGACCTGAATTGTGTAGTGGGCTATCAGACATTTACCCTTGAGGTCACACATTAAGTCGCACATCCATCATTCAAAGCCTATTTTTGGCACTTTTTTTTTACAGCCATAAAATGTTTCAATCATAGTCATCGGTTTTCCTAGTTTTGCAAATGAATTACAAAATATCTAATATTTCCCTAAAACCTCTGGCCTTGATGGAGGGAAGACTAAAACTTGCTGCTATGGTTTCAAATGATCTGAAATAACAGCAAGGGAAGACTAAAACTTGCTGCTATGGTTTCAAATGATCTGAAATAACAGCAAGGGAAGACTAAAACTTGCTGCTATGGTTTCAAATGATCTGAAATAACAGCAAGGGAAGACTAAAACTTGCTGCTATGGTTTCAAATGATCTGAAATAACAGCAAGGGAAGACTAAAACTTGCTGCTATGGTTTCAAATGATCTGAAATAACAGCAAGGGAAGACTAAAACTTGCTGCTATGGTTTCAAATGATCTGAAATAACAGCAAGGGAAGACTAAAACTTGCTGCTATGGTTTCAAATGATCTGAAATAACAGAAAGGGAAGACTAAAACTTGCTGCTATAGTTTCAAATGATCTGAAATAACAGCAAGGGAAGACTAAAACTTGCTGCTATGGTTTCAAATGATCTGAAATAACAGCAAGGGAAGACTAAAACTTGCTGCTATGGTTTCAAATGATCTGAAATAACAGCAAGGGAAGACTAAAACTTGCTGCTATGGTTTCAAATGATCTGAAATAATAGCAAGGGAAGACTAAAACTTGCTGCTATGGTTTCAAATGATCTGAAATAACAGCAAGGGAAGACTAAAACTTGCTGCTATGGTTTCAAATGATCTGAAATAACAGCAAGGGAAGACTAAAACTTGCTGCTATGGTTTCAAATGATCTGAAATAACAGCAAGGGAAGACTAAAACTTGCTGCTATGGTTTCAAATGATCTGAAATAACAGCAAGGGAAGACTAAAACTTGCTGCTATGGTTTCAAATGGTCTGAAATAACAGCAAGAGAAGACTAAAACTTGCTGCTATGGTTTCAAATGATCTGAAATAACAGCAAGGGAAGACTAAAACTTGCTGCTATGGTTTCAAATGATCTGAAATAACAGCAAGTGAAGACTAAAACTTGCTGCTATGGTTTCAAATGGTCTGAAATAACAGCAAGGGAAGACTAAAACTTGCTGCTATGGTTTCAAATGATCTGAAATAACAGCAAGGGAAGACTAAAACTTGCTGCTATGGTTTCAAATGATCTGAAATAACTACAAGGGAAGACTAAAACTTGCTGCTATGGTTTCAAATGGTCTGAAATAACAGCAAGGGAAGACTAAAACTTGCTGCTATGGTTTCAAATGATCTGAAATAACAGCAAGGGAAGACTAAAACTTGCTGCTATGGTTTCAAATGATCTGAAATAACAGCAAGGGAAGACTAAAACTTGCTGCTATGGTTTCAAATGATCTGAAATAATAGCAAGGGAAGACTAAAACTTGCTGCTATGGTTTCAAATGATCTGAAATAACAGCAAGGGAAGACTTGATTTCAAATATTTCTCAGGTGTTATATCTCCCCTCTTTGGTTTTCATACATCAAGTAAATTTCACAGTGTATAAGGATTATTTGATACTGAAGATACTCATCATTGTACCCTATTTCCAAAAGAGAGGAGATATAAGTATGAGAAATATTTGGAATCAATTGCTGTTATTTCAGATAATTTGAAACCATAGTCATATATTTTCTTAAAAACCTATGTAATACATGCACATATATTTGAAAAATGCAAAAATCGACTTGTAGCCAGGGTGATGTATGAATTTACATTTTATTTATAGCAACAGGATTCACTTAAGAGCATTATAAGAGTAACCATAAAAAACTTGTAAAAAAACATGTTTGACGTGAACATAATTGTCCGTGAGTTTGATGCCTGTGAGATTCAATATAGAAAATGGTTCAATACAAGAGTGAACATGCAGATGTGAATGAAAAGTGCAATAAAAGATTAACAGAATTTTAAGTTCAATCAGTGCAATCAGTGTAAATGGTGAAAAACAAAAATATAAAAAAAGTGAGAAGTCAGCAGCCAAAGAGGTGATCTGGGGTAGAGAGGGTTGTTTGCTTTTTGTAGAGCTTATATTGTGAATAATTTCATTAAAAATATGTTAAAGAATGAAATATTTTCAATAACCTAGAGAAAAAATAAATCTTTCGTTTTTTGTAAATACTTTTTCCTTACATGTGGTATGATAAAAAATAATACTTCTATATTGTAAAATTATTTTTAAATTTCAATTCTTTTTAGTGATATGAAAAAAAAAAAAAATCAAAAGTTTTAAATTGTTCATACTTAAAATTGAAAGGGATCAGATGAAAAGCAAAATAAACACTGGCAATAGTTACCCCTATATATATATATACACACACAATTGAATAATATGAACGTTTTATATTAAATCCTATTGCGAGAAAATAATTTGTTATATTTTGTTTTTAATGAAACTGTTTTTTAATATTCAGTGAACATTTCAGGAACAAACGTATTTTTCACCATGTCAATTTGTCATAATTCTGTATGTGTAGGATTCACTCCTAAACTAATTAGCAGATCATTTTGAATTTTGGAAGAGGGCTGCTAAGAGTAAAGGGTGGCAATGCGGATTATAGTTTCATTTAGTTTTATACAAAGTGGCAAAGAATGTGGAAGCCCTTTGTAAAAAGTCTGCTGTTTGTGAAACTTCAACAATGGTTATTAAACATCAAGTAATAAGGATTTTGAAAAGTTCAGTTTCTTTGGACTATTTTAAAGGGCCTTTATAGGGACATATTATAGGCACAACCAATGATTTGGAAATTCTAATATTTCAGATTTTCATTGGATTCATAGTCATTAGAGAATAATAAATCTCACCTGTCTGTTTAAATGTATGTATGTATATCTAAAACTTTCGACAGAGGCAACGGATTTTCATGAGTTTTATTTCACACAAGGTATCGTTTTGAAGCACAACCCTCCGGATGGCAAATATTGAAAAATTGGCTAAAAACATCAATTCCTTCACTCTCAACTGGGTACTTTTTTACAGGGAGGGGTCACTTTTTTTGCCGATATTTTTGAAAGTTATCCCTTCTTTTCCATTGACTAGCCTTAATTTAAACCTTTGCCACTTCCAGTTTGGCCATCGATGCAATGGCAAAGACATGTTTTTTTTTCACATTCTTTTCCTCCTTTGCGGTACAGGTTCGAGCCTGCCTGTTTACTACCACTTTTTTGCTCAACACACACCTCCAAACACCCAGGCTAGTTAGACAATAATTAAGGATTGCCTGAATTTCTTCCCAAAGTCTTTTCAGTGTAAGCCTTAAATTATAAACATTTTCGAAAATCAAAACAAAGTGACGGATTTTGATGAAAATTAGCATGAAGATTTTTGACAAGATTTAGAAACATATCTTGATTTTCTTCTTTGTAAAGAGAGATTAAAGTGGTGCAAAACTTATTTGCTTGGAGGGATTAAATTTACCCTTCATAGAACAGGTATTCTTCTAGTTTATATATTAAGTTGTAGTTCCTGTCTGTTTATTTGCTTTGGAAATAAACTGCAATAATATATGTTCTGAAACTACATTATCTAGAGAATTGTGAAAAGACGTTACATTTTGATCAAGCTACAACTATACATGAATAATCATGTTGACACACCGGTTCATGTCAAGTCACCAAAGTTAAGCAACATTGAGCCTGGTCATTATTAAAATGAGTGACCAATTTGAGAATTCCAGGCGCTGTAAGTAGAAGGACGTTTGACACCTCCCTGCAAGAGTTGCAAAAAACTAACATCGTCATCTCCCCTACCGGGGATATACATGTGACTGGGGGCCACTTATGAATTTCATACTCCCATGAAACTTCCTCTTCCGGAGGAAGCCGGTTAAACTCAAATAAGGTTAGTGCCATTTCACACGGACACATAACCACATGACAGCAGATTCGACAGAAAGTCAAAAGTGATCGGTTGTTAACTGAATTAAACTTTGACAGATAAATGGCTATAAATTTTCAACATCTAAGAAAAAAAAAAAAACCTGGTCATCTCCACAGAAATAAACTAAGATCAAGTGGTTGGTCAACACACTAACAGCTTGAATAGGTGAAATACACATGCTCATATCAAGCTCTAAATCAGAAAAACAAATCATTTGTATAAATGGACAATTTATTTCATTGTCCAGAACATCTATTTATAACAGCTTATTTGGGATAGCCACTATCCACTTTTTATCACAGATCCAGTGCATAAGTCAGTTGTACTTCGGCTGTCATTATTATATATATATATATATATATATATATATATATATATATATATATGTGTGTGTAATTATACTGAGTTCGTGAAATTCAGTAAATTTTCATATACCAATGAGTTTTAAGCCCAAAAATGGTTGACTTAAAGAGTAAGCTACAAAATTATCAAATTTTATAATTGAGCATTAATATACTGTGTAAGCAAAAACCCATTGGGATTTTCCGTAACCACAACAAAGGTAGATGTTTCTTGCATGCCTTTCTAGCTAGGGATCCCCCTTCCTTCTTTCTCTTAAAAAAAATGCTCCACTGCCAAAAGTGTGCTTATTCATAAAGTCTGAAGAACTGCTAGCTTTGAAAATTTTCAAACGACATAATGCTTGAAACTGTCGAACTGGACATAGAAACAATTGTAACGTAAATTGAAATACACTTTTTGTTGCCACCAACACCTTGTTTTGAAGTCTTGTTTTTGCTTACACAGTATATATATATATATATATATATATATATATATATATGAAGCTGTTATATCACTGAGGACAGTGAGAAATTCATTGTATCAGCTCTACAACATGCTGTCTTTCATACTTCATTTCCATAAATGAAATAATTTCCTTCAACATAAAAAAATACAGATATAAAAAAAAAAGTGTAAAGGAGTTTAAGGTTTGAAGCAACAGTGCACAGTGGTTCTCATTTATTCTAGAGAAATACCAGCTATGTCTCCAAAACTAGCAGGGAGGGGAGCAAATTTGTTGATTGTAAAATATGCTTACTATATTTTTAATTCATGTAGATATTGTATTATTACAGAGCCAATTCTCTATTAAATATATATATATATATATATATATATAGTCTGCATATTATATAAACATTATTGGTTATATATTGGGCATACATGTTTCAGTGGAATCCTAATCCAAGGAGACTACCTCATCAAACCAAATTCTTTTTTTTTCTGATGAGGTGTTATCCTTGGATTAGGATTACACTGATATATCTATGCACATATGTAATCAATGTTTGTATAATAAACAGACTATATACCAGTTCTGTCGTCCATTAAGCATTCTTTAATAATCACACTAGTTTCATTGGATTTACCTCTAGGAAACCAATCTATATATATATAAGATTTTAAAGACAAATTTTTTAATAGAATATATTTGTTTTCAAGTCGGTTTCTATTTAACCCATAGTTGGGACTAGTGGTGGGACGATTAATCGGAATCGGAATCGTTAATCGTAAGAATCGTGTATTTTGGGAGGTATCGGAATCGGAATCGCATCGTTAAAAAATACCTTAATTTTCCGATTCCTTCATTACGATTCTTTTAGTCTGATGTTGAAAAAAAGAAAAAAAATTCCTGATATTTCTAACTGCAAGAGAGAAATAAAAAGAAACCAAAGAAATTCATTATTAACAGGGCAATGCTTAGTGCCTCTCCCTTACAAGGTTCATTCATTCAGATCTATTGTAATCAAAACTACAAAAGAGTTAACTTGAAAAGAAGTATGCAGGGCTCTATATTGCGAGTAAAAAAAAACAAAAAAAAAACGCTTATCTTTTTGGCGATTGTTTTTTTTACTGACAAATCTTCTAATACTGAATGAAAATTCTTTTTCAACTTATATTTTCTTAAAATAAAACGAGCAAAGTCAAATTATTTAAACAGTAAAAGGTTTAATAGAACAATGTACTTTTTTTTCTTTTTTTAAAAGAAGGCTTTTGAAAGAAATATCTCTAAAATGAAATTGATCACGTTGTATCATTTCGCAAAGTTTTGACAGTAGTCGGTTTCTTTTGAAGTTTCAAAAAAATCGACCCCATACCTATCTCTTCCAAACCTAAAGTTATTAAATAACCCCTTCGTTAATTTAAGGGTAATTAATTTAATTCAGTCAAGTTTTTTTTTTTTTAATTTCATTGAAATAAAATCCATTATTTTTTTTTTCTCCAGAAAGATAAAACCCTGAATTTGATTATATTAAAAGCAGAATAGGGTTTGTATTACTGTACACATAGATTCGAAAAAGTTGTCAAAAAAACAAATATATAACAAACAAATATTATCAAAGGCAAGATAAGTTACTTTTCTACCAAACTGGATACATTTTTTTGTTTTTATTCAATGTAACATGTTTATTCAGCTCAAAAAACATGCAGTGTTTACCGATGTATTGGAAAATTCAAAATGGCGCCCGAAACTCTCTTTAACATGGTAAGTTCGGGAAAAGGTGTTATAAATAATAAACTAGACAAAATACTATTAAAAAAACACCGAATATATATCAAAATATGTCACGGTAACGAATTTAGGAAAACTCGTCCCGGGAAAACTCGTCTCCGGAAAACTCGTCCCCTTTCGCTAGGTAGGAAAACTGGTCCCGTATTGAATAAATATCGATTGAAAACACATTTTATGATCGTTCTTGAAGGAGATATTGTTTTTTAAAATAAACTATAGCCCCCCCCCCATAATATTTTTAAAAAAATATTTTTACTTGTTTAATGTTTTTTTTTTGTTTTTTTTTAAATAAAATCGATTTTCTAAGTGTCCGTTTTCTACCTAACTGGCTAAGTTCTTAGTGGTTTAACTTATTTTAAAGCGTTTATTATGTTCATACAAAGTTAATTACAATTTTTTTTTTGTTCTTATTTTAACGAATGTTTTTTGGAGTCATAAAAACAATAAAAAAAACAAAACCCAAAAATTAAAAAACAGGGAGCGGTTCGATTCTTCGTTACGCTTTTGGTTTTGTTTTTTAATTTAGATAGTTTTTTTTAGTAACTTATCTTGCCTTTGATAACATTTATTTGTTCGATATTTGTTTTTTGACAACTTTTTCGAATCTATGTGTACAGTAATACAAACCCGTTTTTTGTTGTTATGTTTTTGTTTTCTGTCATACCAAATGCACTCATGCGTTATTTAAAATTATGATTTCATCAATTATCAACATTTATTGTCGTCCTGTCAAATTTTGCAAAAATTAACTAATAAATTAAAAGCGAAATATTTTTTGGCGCGAGAGATGCCATGTGCTAACAATCTCTCGTTAACTCATTTTTAATTTTTTAAATTTTTACTTCAAAATTCTAAAATCAATCATTAAGAAAGTAATCACTAAATAAATTTATTAATCAATTTTATTGAAAACTCCGCTATCGTTTATCAAGAATCTTTTTAATTTCATTTTTTGTTGGTTGCTTTTCGGAGGGAGATATAGATTAATTATAAATTATAAATTATATTTTAAAAAATATTAAAATTTATTATTTTCTTTTTAAAACCAAATCTCCCTCAGTAATTTCTTTAATTTTCTATTTTTTAGCGATTATCAAGACCCCTTAAGCATTATTTCTCGTTCTCCCGTAACACTCGACCGACATGTTTTTTGTTTGTTTTCTGTTTTTTTTCTTTACCAAATAAACGATTCCAAATAAATAAACAACATAGTCGGCGAGGTAGAAAAATCGATTTTACCCTTTTATAAACAACAGTATATAAGTAAATTCTTTTTATATTAATATAAAAAAAAATATGTGGTCTCGTTTATGAACATAATAAACGCTTTTATTAAAAGCACAAAAAAAACATTAAACAAGTAAAAATATTTTTAAAAAAATATTATGGGGGGGGGGCTATTGTTTATTTTAAAAAACAATATCTCCTTCAAGAACGATCATAAAATGTGTTTTCAATCGATATTTATTCAATAAGGGACCAGTTTTCCTACCTAACGAAAGGGGACGAGTTTTCCGGCGACGAGTTTTCCCGGGACGAGTTTTCCCGGCACCCACGGTAACATATATTGAGCGAGTTTCTAGCAGTATTTTGTATAGTTTATTATTTATAACATCTTTTCCCGAACTTACCGTGTTAAAGAGAGTGTCGGGCGCCATTTTGAATTTTCCAATACATCGGTAAACACTGTATGCTTTTCGAGCTGAATAAACATGTTACATTGAATAAAAACCCGAAAAATATATCCAGTTAGGTAGAAAAATAACTTATCTTGCCTTTGATAACATTTATTTGTTATATATTTGTTTTTTGACGTTTATTCAGCTCGAAAAGCATACAGTGTTTACCGATGTATTGGAAAATTCAAAATGGCGCCCGACACTCTCTTTAACACGGTAAGTTTGGAAAAAGATGTTATAAATAATAAACTATACAAAATACTGCTAGGAACTCGCTCAATATATGTTACCGTGACATATTTTGATATATATTCGGTGTTTTTTTTAATAGTATTTTGTCTAGTTTATTATTTATAACACCTTTTCCCGAACTTACCATGTTAAAGAGAGTGTCGGGCGCCATTTTGAATTTTCCAATACATCGGTAAACACTGTATGTTTTTCGAGCTGAATAAACATGTTACATTGAATAAAAACAAAAAAATGTATCCAGTTTGGTAGAAAAGTAACTTATCTTGCCTTTGATAATATTTGTTTGTTATATATTTGTTTTTTGACAACTTTTTCGAATCTATGTGTACAGTAATACAAACCCGGTTATTTTGTATCTACAGCGCCATGTCACGTGGTATATTGTTTTTTTTTTCATTACGCACGTTCATTTATAAATTATTAAATTAAATATTTATCTTTTTTATATTTAATTAGTATATATTTTCTTTCTCTTCCGCTATATTTTTTTTTTATTTAATTCATTAAATCTGTTAATTATGAGGACCAAAATAATGAATCGTGTGTATTTATTCTCTAATTTTCTTGTTTTTGTTCTGTTATATAAATTCTATTTTATTTGTTTTTTCTCTGAAGGATAAATTCTATTTTCTTTGAGTTTTTTTTTTCTGTATTCCAATTAAGTAAAATAAATTTTCTCTAGAATAAATTTTGCTAATTTTTCCGTTTAGTTTGCTATATAATAATTTTATTTCATCCAAAACATGACGGTGTAGACATAAAATATCTCTTCCAAAGTTAGGGAACATATTTGGGAACTACCGACCATAAGTATAAAACTACCCGATATATTTCAAAACAATAAATTCCCTAGGAATCGGAATCGGAATCGTACTTGGTATCGGAATCGTTAATCAATATTTTCCTGGAATCGGAATCGGAATCGTATAAAAATTAGGAATCGTCCCAATACTAGTTGGGACCCTAAGAGGTACTACCACTCCGGATCAGAGTGGACCTGGGAGTAATGGTAATTAAAGGGTGGCTCCACACTCCCCAAAGCCTGCAAGCTGGATATAGTTTAAGGTCATATTCAGGACCTACAAGTTTGGAGCACATTCCATTAAAGTACTTGTAAAACAGGCACAAGGATACAACACTGCATCAATGGGACAGGGTTTGTAGCTTGGTTGATAATTAGATTGGAAATTTTTAGATGGGGGATCCTTTATAATGGAGAGACTAGTGGTAAATGCATCACTATAATATATGACATATTTTTGGGTTCCAAGTAAAAAAGTTTATTACAAAATCGAAAAAGGATAAAAATGGCCGTGTCTTATTTCACTCATTAATCATCTCACTGTTCGTTGACTTTTTCATTTTTTGTAAAAAAATATTTACGTAATTGGAATGCTGATTCGGTTAAAGGGTGTCACAGACATCAAGTTGACAGTTAAATTCTTACTTTTATGACATGTTGAAATTTAAATCCCATAAATATTTTCCAATTTTCTTTCAACTCAAAAAAGAAACACTACAATATAATATAGACTTTTTAAAACAGCTGTTACATCTCAATCAGAATAAAAAAAAAATTTTTTTTTAATTAAATCAAATTTTTTGTGACGTTTAATTGAATTACAATATTGTTTTGTCATTGTAATAATCAGATAAAAATAACTAAAATTGACATATTTCAAGAAATGGTAAATTTAAAAAGGTAGATTTGAACATGGTTTGCGACAGACATGTTAAACGACTTGATTATTCACAACAGGAGGGGAAGGTGCAAAAGAAATGTTACTTTGGAATAAGCACAGTAGTAAGAAAATAAGTAAATGGCTAAAGAAAAAGATGTTAAAATCATGGCACCTGTCTTTAGGAGCTGCTGCTTTTTTGGCTTCAGGGTTTTCTTTCCTATTTAAAGAAAAATGGGGCAAAGGAAAAAAACACAAACATCACTATGAATTTCAACTCAATAAAAATACAAAAAAATTGTAAGATATAAAGAATTAAATTGATTCAAAGTGAGCATTTCCCTTGCTTAAAAGAAAAAAAATAATTATTATGGATCAATAAGCGTACATCACTCAGATGACAACATTTCATGAATCAAGGTGAAAAATAATTTTAAAAAACTTTTTTTTTTTAAATAAACAGTATAAAATAAAAGAAAATTAAAATTAAAAATACATAATTTTAATAAATGTAATTAAAAATAAAAATTTTAATTAAAAAATATTTTAGTCTAAAAAATAAAAATAAGGTATTAAATAATGTTTAAGTTTAATTAAAAAATTAAATTTAAAAAAGTAAAATTAAATTTAAAAAAGTAAAATTAAATTAAATAAAAAAATTAAATAAATTACAAAAAGGTCACATAAAAAAAAAACACAGACAATGCAGCACCATTTTTTGCGTTTTTCTTTACTAGAAAGGTTGACTGTCAAATCTTACGTACTTTTCAAGGTTATTCCTACTGTTGGAAAAAATATTGTATTAAAAAAAAAAAAAAAAATTGTATTTCATTTATTTCAAGAAAAAAAAATCTAAGAATGAATTAGTTTCCTTGGATACAATTTATATGAATATGTTAATTAAAAAAAAAAAAAACAACAAAAAAAAAAGAATAAAGTGATTTAAAATTGCTTTCGCTCTCTCTCTCTCTCTATATATATATATATATTTTCATTCAAGCTGAAATATTATGCGCAGTTTGTTTTTATATATATATTTTTTTTTTACATATCCAACTTTTTTTTTTTCACTTTTTTATTTAGCAATTTATAACTACAATAAATTGCGGTTTCACTTAATGCCTTAACTAGCAAATTCTAGCATTGCTACAAATATAATTTGCTGATTTCTTTATGTCCTCTGATGAGAAGAATAACAAGAATAGCATTCTTTGAAACTCCGCGGAATAAGGAATTGTTTTTTTGGAGTATTCAGTCGAACAATAAATTTTGATTGTAAAGTTCAACTTAGTTTTAATTTTCTTTCTCTCTTTATATATATAAGTCAATGTTTGTGTGTGTGTCATAGAAATCAATGTTAACAGAATATTCACACTGAAAACACCATTAAAATTTTCCTTCGATTTTATCTGGAAATTATTGGTTAGATCAGAAATGAAATTAATTCAAAATTAAATATTTTAGTAAAAATGTAGAACGTTTAATTATTGCTATTGGTATATTTCAACATTTTAAATATAATTGTTTTGCTTTATTGAATAGATTTTTTTGTTTTACATAAAAAATAGCATTAACGCATTTTTTTTAACATTTCCAGCATACCAAATTCTATTTTCCAATGAGATACTACATTATGACAGTCGTGGGAGCAATGCCACACCATTTTCTTCTTTCGATACAAATAAACGCAAATCAAGCATAAAAACAAAGAAACAGTATCTTTAGTTTTTTTAAACTTGGTCCCTTAGAACTGGAGTTATGACTAGTCAAAGTATCAAAAAATGTGTGGTTCACTGAACAGTTTGTCTTAAGTCAATCCTATTCAAGTGCATATAAGCTTGTGACTGAAAATGGTAGGAAATTTGCACAATTTACAGACTAGCCCATCTTTAAAACCTGTATCTTCAGATCTTTTTAAGATATTATGATGAAATTTCATCATAATATCATAATACCATGAAGGTTCAGTTGGCTTTATTTACAACCATCTCACTTGGTAACTTACGGACTAATTAGCATATTTCAGTTTCATTTTAACAACTTTAAATAGAAACATCATAAAAACAGCTAAGAAAAATGGTAAGTAAGGCTTTATCATCATAGGAAGCATTATTCTGGTGGACATTATCATTTGCCATTATAACATCATGATAAATCCAAGATGGTGATCAGGAAATCAAAAATGTCACTATGACACGATTCAAAGAAATTGTTAACAAAATATGGCTTGTAGCATATCAAATTAAAGGAAATTTTGTATGGATCAGAATTATGTTTTCAAGTACATTAAACTAATTAGCATAATTAAGTTTCATTTTAACGGCTTCAAGTAGAAGCATCATAAAAAAAAACAGTTAAAAAATGGGAGGAAAGACTATATCATCATGTGAAATGTTATTCTGATTGACTTTATCATTGGTCATCATTACACTATGAAAAATTCAAAATGGCAACCAGGAAATCCAAGATGGCCACTACGACACGATTCAAAGAAATTATTAACAAAATATGGCTTGTAGCATATATAATATGAAAGGAAATTTTGTACAGATTACAATTATGTTTTCAACCTCATTAAACTGATTAGGATAATTAAATTTCAGTTTTAACGGCTTCAAGTTACTGTGACAATTATTAGGTGAGTTTCTACCACTATTTTGTATTTTTAAGTCATTGTCAAGACTTCAAGAAACATTGCGGCTATTTTTTTCTTGTTCTCATGTAACGCTCGACACTACTTGTTTTTTGAACAGAATAAACATTTACAACACCAAAAATTTTATCAAGCTAGGTAGAAGAGTAACTTGCATTTGGTAACATTTGTTTTTTACCACTTTTTCATACCCCTGCGGATTGTAAAGCAAATCCAATAAAAATTATTCTTTTACTTAACTGGATAAGTGGTTTCTGTGTTTTAACTCATTTAAAAGCATGGTCATTGTAGGTTATTCTTTTTCAAAGATTTGTTTTTTTTATAAATTTCTTTTCCTGTCAATAATTAAAAACTTATTTTCTAAATAATAAAAAAAAGAAATACTTTATATTCGTAAGTTAGTTGATAAACACCTGTTTATAGATTTTTTGTGTGCGCCATGACACACAAATTCTCATGTGGATATGTGCTTGTCATGACTTCTACCAACTCGTGCATATGCAATTCTTTTCAAATTTTAGGACAAAAGAAACTAATATATTTGCTATTAAATAGCGTTTGAACACAGTTTCTGTTTACTTATCTTTGTACTACAAAGCGTTAACTTTGAGATATTCTAACCTTTGACTGGAAAGACGTAGATGTTCTGTTCAAATTCCGTAGCAAATACAATTCTTTTCCCTGATAAGCTAAAACAACTAGAAACGTCATCGACAGGTACAACTTCGAGTATTTATGTGAACACACCCCGACTGCTTATTTGCAAAAAGTGGTCTACTACCAGCGGGTATACTATGCTGACAGGTTTTGTCGTTAATAGTCGGATTTAAATAGCAATTTCTACAAATATACAAATCACAACAAAAATATAAAAATACCATTTTTAAGTAAATTTTATTGTAAATCCAGTTATATAAGTTTTATTTTGATGGAGGGAGGAGAAATATATTTATTACTGATTTAAAGACTATGAATGTCAAATTAAGTAGCAGCGGGTGCCTTGTCCAGTGCTGAACGTTATGTCTGGTATTGCTAGTTGTAGTTTTAACATTGCATTGCAATGGCAGCTGAAAAGCACTAGTGTGTGTGTGTATATATATATATATATATATATATATATGATATGACAAAAATAATAGGTACCACACCTTACATATGATTCACACATGTAAAAAACAATAAATAAATAAATAAAATAAATGGATGCTTTTAAATTAAGCATTTTGTAATAAAGTTATAGATTTTAACATTACATTGGAATTTAAAAATGTAGTGACAAACGAAAAACGATTTAATTTAATACTGATTATTTTTGTCAGAATTTCGTTTAGTTAACTTTTCTTCCAAGACAAAAATAGTAAACCTAATGATATTTAATATTTTTCTTAAACTTTCTGACCAGCAATATATTATGGCTCAGGCAATGCCAGCTTAATAGCACTAGTATATATAATACCGAAAGTAATAGGTACCACACCTTATATATGATTTGCAGATTTAAAAACAAAGGACACTTAAATTTAGCATTTTGTAATAAAGTTATAGCTTTCTGCACAATTCGTTTGGTTTGTTTCTTGTAGAGTATGTGCTTTGTTATGTACGATATTCTGCATTTCAAAAATGTTAATTTACAAAAGATGTTAAGGTTAGTATTCTTTCTGTATAATAAAATGTGGATAAAGATAAAACTGAATTTGCTTTAGAAATGCATACATTTTTTATCAGTTAAATAGGATTTATTTACTTTTATTTAATATCTTATGCAAAGAAGGAAAAAAATGTCTAGAAAATTCAAATTTTTGGATCATCTTAAGATCAAGAAATGAAATGGCAGAGTTCCTGTAGTTCTACAAGAGATTTTAATGTTGTTAAATAAGTAAAAAAAAAAAAAAAAAAAAAAAAAAAATTATATATATAAGAGCAAACAGTTAATAAAACATGCTAACAAACACTTTGAAAAAGAGTTAAAAACATATTTAATCTGAAAAGGAAACACTTAATAAGTGGATAGTCCTTTATCTGCAGAGTTTCGAAGAAATACTTTCCTTCTCACCAGAGGGTAGGAATCAGCAAAATGCGGGATTGGATTTTGCATACAAAAGTATTTGATGAAACTGCAAGTAAATCAAAGATCTGGTGAAGCAGAAGGAATATGGTGAAGAAAAAGGTGATTTCACGTGAATGGATAGTCTGGTAAAAGGTAAAGTATCTAATGACGGTAAAATCTAAAAGAATAGTCAACATTTGAGTACCAGTTAAAAATGGAATTCTATTTTGCACTGACACAAGACCAGCATAAAACAAGGAAACAAAAGAGAAACAAATAGTTGAGCTTACTTTTAAACAGTTCATATAACAGTTTTCTGTACTAGAAAATAACCCTACAAGATTTCCCGGATTACATGCTAAGATCAAAATGTAGTATCTGTTCTCTTCTGCCATAAAAAGTTCTCAGCTTGAGCAATTTTCATTTTTATTCGAATTAATAGGGATCCTTTTTAGGGAGCTGTTTTCCCTCCCATATTAATCACCAACCTTGAGTTTAACTATGCTCTCATGGGGAAGAAAGTAAATAGGATCTATCCAATATGGAAATCCACATTGAATAACTATGGTAAGTCTTGGAATTTTTTTTATTACTCTTGCTATGCTTAGATGTTTTAAGATTTGCAGCCACTAAAGAAAGTAACTGTAACATTCCCCAGCTGGAATATAAAGGTAGTTTTATTTGAATATGATTTTGATAATTCAATTGCTATTGCGCAAGTTATTAATACATGGTTTACATTGAAAAAGGTTTTGTAATTGCACATTTTTGAGGGGGGGGATCATTAAAAAGATTAATGAGCAGCAAGGAAATCAGTGAAAAACACATTGTTTGATTTGTGTGACTTTGTTATTATTTTTAATTAAATTCTAAAATAGCTTAGCAACCTATTTTGAATTTAACTTGCAGTTCTATATAGTTTGAAAACTATTTTGAACATACACTTTGGTTAAAATTATATAAAAAACATGTTTTCACAAATTCAGTTTTAAGTGACAATTTTTTGGAAGTTGAAGGGTGCAGGCAAAACTAATACAATTGAAAATTACTTAAAAGTTTTACCTGGTCATGGTGGACAGAATAAGAGCATATTACCACAGTGGATTAAATAAAATACTCCGTTAAAAATTCTGGAGTTTGAAAAATGTATCTGAATAAGGTTGGAGGTTACATTGACTGAAACGTGAATATGCTGAAGACGAGACCAGTAGTCTGAACAATTCAAATAATACAAACGTTCTGGAGAAATTTGGATAATTCTGAGACACTAAATATATGAAAATCTCCATTAAAAAAAAAAACACAACTTTTTCATAAATTTTATTAGCAAAAGTTTGACAAATTTATAAAAAAAAAAAAAAAAAAAAAAAAATCTCCACTCTTAACATTTATTGGGAGAATTTCTAACACCATTTTGTTTTATTTCTTATTTTGAAGTGATTGTCGATACTTCAAAAATGTAAAGAGACATTATGACCATTTTTTCTTGTTCTTCAGTAGCGCTCGACATTACTTGTTTTTGGAACTGAACGAACATTATAATAAAAACACTAAAAACTTATCCAGTTAGGTAGAAAAGTAACTTATCTTACCTTTGATAACATTTATATATATTTGATCTTTTTTTGATAATTCTTTTGTATCTTTGTGGATTGTAAAACAAACCCCAAAAAACTACTTGATCAATTTTTGTAATTTTTAGAATATACCATCTTTATTCTGTGAAAAGTAGGTACGCAATAAAAGTTTTTCATTTTTGTTTATTGCCATCAGCACCAAATCCACTATAATACATTTAACTTTATTCATACACAGTCAGTCATTTTAATACTTTCTCAATAGTTGAAAACAAAATGAATTACTTAGTGACTCTTTAAATTTTGAAAGAAATTTGAAAGCATTTACACTGTTCAATACAATAAAAGGTGATTTAAATTGGGTTAAAAAAAAATTTAAACACATCCTCATGTATTAAAACGTTGAAAGTTCTGTAAGCTAGTTACACCCAATATTCTTATAAATAAAACCTCACCTTGAAAGTTATTAGTTTCATAACAATTCACTTCAATTAATAATTTAATGGCTAAACAAAGCCATAATTAAATTTAGCTTTCAACATCTTACTTAGGATTAAGATAAGAATTTCTTAAAGTACAAAGACTTACAGGTAATGGCTGGGTAGCTACAACTGTGAACAATGATGTTCAACCTTTATGCTTAAACTTTCAAACATTTATAAACAAATGCTAGTCAGTTTCTTTTTTTTGTGTGTTTTTTAATCAATCAATAATAATGGGAGGAAAAATATATACAGCTCATGTTTACTTTGTGAGTGTTTGAAATTCAAGTGATTTTGAAGTCTTTAAAGTGTCGATTAGGAATTAATGTCCAGCTGAAATTAAAGTTTAAAACAGCAAAAGTAGTATGCTTTATTTATACTATTAAACGAAGGCAAAAGATGAACTTTCGAATGCACCGCTGATGTATAAGGACCAGAATGCACCTCTGATGTATAAGGACCAGAATGCACCTCTGATGTATAAGGACCAGAATGCACCTCTGATGTATAAGGACCAGAATGCACCTCTGATGTATAAGGACCAGAATGCACCTCTGATGTATAAGGACCAGAATGCACCTCTGATGTATAAGGACCAGAATGCACCTCTGATGTATAAGACCAGAAACTCTACTAAAAAGCATGTACTTTCTCTAACATTGTATGTTTTGATGCATTCTGCTCTTACTTATACTAAAAGCATGATTGGCAAAGTAAATAGTCAGCAGACTAAACCATTTTTTTTGTTTCTTTTAAATCAGTCAAGAAAACATTTTATACATCATATAGTATGGCAGAAGAATAAACAAAAAATACCCAGCATATTCAAATGTAAAGCATAGATATATGAAGGTGGGGTTTCGCATAACATATGCAGTCTTTTTGTTTGTTTTTAGAGTGCAATCAATCATCCAACTGAATGTAAACGCTTGTCACACATGGACAGTATTAAGAAAATATGGCTTTTGAAGTAAAACTACAACTTTTTTTTTTATTTAAAAGCAAAATAAAAAAAAACTTGGAAGATTACAACAACCTCCAAAAATCTTGAGTGTAAGGCAAAATGAAGAAAGTTTATATTTTCAATAAAATGTGTAAAGTTCTGTCAGTTTCCATCAGACTAACTTATGTCCCTCTCATTCGCTCAGTCATATCAGAAACAGAACTTCATAAAAACATCTACCATTTTATATAATTTGAAATGACATCATTGTATATCATTCTTTTGCTGTAACTTTTGAATTTGGATTTTTTGAAGGATGGCAATGAGCACTCTGGCCTGTTAAGATGGTCAAAATGATGGCTGTTATTGTTTTGTTTTTGGCAAGCTCTGAATTACTTTGAAGAATTAATTTTCCATGAAAAAAATTGGAAGAATTTTCCATGAAAAACATAAACAAAACTTGATAATGATAACACAAACAGATGGTTATATTATCTTGAAGATAGGAGAGTATAAATATTAGAGATGAAAATGAGCCAGAAAATTGCAAGTGAAGAAAATTATGGTGTAGGGTGGAGAGGAGAAAAAAGAAAGGCGATCGAGTTTGGCAAATAAAACAAAGAAAATATTGGGCATCAGAAACAAGCAAGACAGACAACTGAACTGTACACAAAGCTAAAATTAGGACGACTAAAAATACCTTTTAAGCAGATATATTGAACCTTCAACCTGAACATGAGGTGTAACAGGTAAGACGGTTAACAATTGGTGCTAAGCGACAGTCTTCGGACATTGATAGTGCAATCTTTACTAAATGAATAACTAAAAAGTAACACTTCTACCCAGCCATGGCAGACAGGATGAGATCAATATTCCCCCCTCTCTAAATTAAATAGAGGGGTCCAGTTCAAAATTCAGTCTATGTTGTTGAGATTAAAAGATTCTCAAGTTCAAGAATATGCAATGATCAAAGGTTACATCAGCTGAAACGTTAATATAACACCGACGAAGAGAAGAGTAGTTCAAGTAATCTAAAGACTAAAAATACCAAAGGTTTAATCAAAGCATTATGTGACAAACACATATGGGAGTTTTAGCAATCCAAACCTGATGCTCCATAACTGGGATTGCTTAAATTATTTGTTAGGGTTCTTTGGTCCACACAACATATACATATGATATTAATTTTAATTTTTGCTTGGTGTAGAAGCAACTGCTGAATATTTATTCCCTTGCCCGCAACATTTGGCCAAAGCTCATTTTATCACCCTCATTTTATTTTTGCCTATTCTTCTTGTAACTCTCCATGACGTGTTTCAGACACATTGGGGCTTTTTCTTACATTTATGGATCTATTTCCTAAGTTAACTAACGGACTTTACCATTTGGTGTATAGATTATACAACATGGATTTTTAATTACCATTCAACCTACATCTCAACACATCTATTTTTGAATTTTGATACTCCTACATCTATTTTCATATGTGTATCTCCTTTGCACTTGTATATCCATATATTATCTTCCAAAAAATTACTTCCTGCACATTTTCAAAATTATAGCCAGCCTATTACTGTTCATTTTGCTAACTATTTTCCCTCTGAATACAACAGCCATTCATTGCAACTTCTAAAGAGTAAAGAAATGTTCATTTGTATCCCATGTATGATGCAATAAATGTTGTGATTTTTAATCTACTTTGCATTGATTTTACAAATATTAAATTTTCCAATGTATATTATAGATTAATATATTAATCAAATTCTGCTAAATAGTTCATCCGATAGCTCTTGAAACTATCTTCTTAATTATTTTGTTTTTAATCCATTATTTTAAACATTTTCATTCTTTAAAACCAGATTTTAGCCAATAAATTTTCAGATCAAGAGGTATATCAAAAATGATAGGTATATCATAGAAATTGTTATTTTTTTTTAACGTTTATATTGATTCACTCATTTTTGCCTCCCATAAAATAGTTAATCCTGATTTTTATAATTACTCTTTTTACTCGTCTTGCCATTCTTCTTTCTACGCCTTCCGACTAAAACTGAAAATAAGAATATAAATAAATTTTGGACAAAACTTTAAATCACAAAAAAGTCAACATCTGTGCTGCGTCAAACAAAACAAAAAACAGAAAAACTTTATTTTAAATGAAGTCTAACATCTCATCAAATAACACACAAAACAAGCAATCAAAATCTAAAAAGTATTTTTTTTTCTCAATAAAATAGGATAAAAAAAAAAAAAAAAAAAAACAAAGCATGAAATAAAAAAAATAAAAAAATTTAGATAAATGTAAAAATTATAAAATAAAACATTTTGGAGATAAAAATAATAAGTGAGAATAAAAAGCAAAATACAAAGAAAAAAGCAACAAAAAATAGAAAAAGAAAACAGAAAGGAGTGGGTGGGGGATTACACCTTATTTCCAAAAAGGTCTGTTTCTAAAATTATTTCCTGATGAAACTGAGGTATCTAAATGAACAGATTTATTTAATTAGGAAAAAATTCAATCAACACAATTTTTTTTATATATTAATGTCAGTATGTCAAAAAAAAAAAAAAATTTACTGAATGAAGATAAATGCTATAAAAAAATGACTTTAAAAAATGACTTTAAAAAATGACTAAAAAAAAAAAAAGGCATGCAGCATATTTTTCACTTTTTCCTTCTAAAATGCTTCCCTAATTTTCAGAATTCAATAAAAACCTTTTTGCAATATAGCATAATCTTGAATGTGGCACAAACAAACAGAGATCATGCAAAAGGAGAAAAGAGAAAGAGCAAGTTATAGCCATTTGAAGACAGATACACACACACACACACACACATATATATATATGTGTGTGTGTGTATATGAGAGAGAGAGAGAGAGAGAGAGAGAGAGAGAGAAAGATTAGATAAAAGATAGGAAAGAACCAATAACTACCACCAAAGGTCTGAAGTTCTTGTAAGAAACCGACAAAATAATTTAACAAGTTATATAACAGTTTGATAAGGCATAACAGAATAACAGAATAGAATGATGATGATGCTGATAAAGATGATAAAAGGATGAAATGATGCTGAATAATTTCAGTAAGAGATGAAAATGAAGGGAGATCAACTAATTCTACTAGTTAGGTATTCAATTAACAAAAAACAACAAACAAAAATACCTAAATTCCAGATGTCAACATTTTGATGCAATTAAAATGGTCTTAGACTAAATGCTTCCCTCATTAACTTTTATGAAATAAATTAACTAATGTTTGTCGACCGCCAATTCACTTAAAAACATTGTATTTCAGACATATTAAATTTCTGCTTTTATGCAGTGTATGCACATAGTACATAATGTTGCATGCCTGACGAGTCATACAATGCAGAAGCTTAATTCTTACTCAAGCATAGATTCCGTGTATATCCGTAAACCACATTGCTCAAAAATATCACACAGTTTTGACAAAGACAGACTTAAATTATTTGAGTCATTGTGCTTCGGCCAATGTAAATTCAGTAACCTGAACAAAGAATGAAAGAATTTTTAATTACAAATATATTTTGGGTGGATGGGGAGGATTTGATAAAATTAGTATGTAAACAAAATTTATTTTCTCTTTATAAATGTACAATTTTTTTTGTTGCGTCGTTATTTTTTTATCATTATTTCAAGTTAGGTTATTATTCTCAGTGACAGGCAATTTATTTTTTTAATGTCGATGTTTTTCAACTTAATGTGCACACAATATTTTCTGTCTTTATATAAAGAAAATACATTTTATTCTAAAGAAGGATCATTTGTCGATATGTTGAGCTTAATAGTTTAAAGTGTTGCCCTATTATAAAATTGCGCTTGTTTCTTAGTTTACTTTTAGAAACTATTAGAAGAAAAACAAAAATCTTTATTTCTAATGTGCTATGAATCATAGTACAAAGATTCAATGTGTTAGCTGCTGAAATGAATTATACATTAACTTTCAAAGTTGTACTTCTGTGTAATTAATACATTATTAGTTTGTTTTGTTTTTAATAATGTTAAGGCTGGTTAATATAATTATTGTTTTGTGATGAATTTTCATTTATCACAAGATGATACTGCATTTGTAAGGATTTTTTTTTCATTTAAAATCTGCATTTTTCATTATAAGGGCTGTGACAACAGAATATTATTTTCATTGTTTTGCCTCAAGTATATATCTGACACAGTAAGACACAGTCAATCGACAACCACATCAGTCTATATAAAAACATAAGATATTAACGGATATATACTCAAGAGTCAAAATAATGAAAAGAATATGCTGTTGTCACAGCCCTCTTCTTTATACACTGAAAATTTGCTTCTGAATCAATAGTACACACAACAGCAAATTTACTTATTTCAAACAAACTTTGGACAGTTATAATTGTGTGATTAATTGAGCAAAAAGAATTTGGTACCATTGCTTGTGTTCTATTAGGTCTATTTAACAAATTGAAAGAGTATTTAGATATCAGCAGGAAAATAAAAGTTTGTTTTATTTTATACCTAATTAAGTGTTAAGAGCTTCTACAAAGGACATTTCATGAATACAAGAAATTGAACTTAATGTTCAAATTCTGTTCAGTTGGTTGTAAAATGAAAATCTTTTTTTGAAAACTGAAGAAAAAGATCCTTGATTAAAAAAATGGGTCTAAAAATATAAAATCTCCTGAAATTGGATAAAAAATATGGAGGTAATTGAACCTTTGAAGTATGCGTCCAAATTTTATAGGAGAAAAAAGAAATATAGTTAAAAAAAAACTGTGACCTATTTTGTTCTTTGAGTTTTATGTAAGGGAAAATGGAGAAATTTTATTACATTTTCCATGACCTGTAACAGAAATTAACGATTTGAAAGCTGATAAAATATTGAAGGTCATTAATTAAAAAATATTTACCATTTATAAGGATTACTTCAAAAGATCATTACAATCCATTTAATTTCCATCAAAATGGATTCTTCATACAAAAATGATTTAAATTCAAATAAAAATAACCTCAATTACCATTAGTTTTTTTTTTTTCTTTTTTGTGATTGGAGTAGTGGTAATTGGACTTGTAACAGACTACCTCTATGGCCTTACTAATGAAAATATTAAAGAAAAATTTAAAGAAAAGATTAAATAGAAAAAAAACCCAAATCAATTAGAAATACAAGTACTTTTTGTTCAGAATAATATGTGCACTATTGAGAATATTTGCGCATTGATTCTAAAGCTATACCAGTCAATCAAATAGGAGAAAATATAACTATATAAATATATATACAGAAGCACTGCATTATACATATACAATATTTATTACAACACTATATATACATATTTCAAAGCCGTACCGTTGGTTTCGTTACATCGAATCAACCATAAGAGGTTGAAAAAAACAGCGCAAGTTCGTCAGCTACAATGAAAAACTGAACCATGAAATATGTATATATAGTGTCATAATCAATATTGTATCTTCAGCTCTCACATCCACGATCGAACACTTTATTGGATTTTTTTCATCATCTCCTGACACGATATATATATATATATATATATATATACATACACATACATACACAAAAGTTAAAAGAAAAATGCAATACAAACTTAGTTTGATTTTATAAATTTCTTTCAACCTGAAAAAGCATTATCACACAAGAGCTAGGCATAGTTTAACAACCAACTGGAATAATAAGTGAAGAAATTTAGAGAAAGGGAAAGGGATAAATGTGAAACAGCTTTTCTCTACCTTTTCCTTTTTTATCCCCTTTTTTTCTCTCCTTCCACCTACATATTCTCCCTCTATTCCTCCTCATTCTCTCTTTATTTTTTTTATTTATTCCTTTTCTCATCTCTAAATTATTCTTCCTTTCCTTTTCCTCCTCCCACTTTATTAATACAAAAACGGTTGTAAATTTGTTCAGTTATTCCAGTCAGACACTAAACCTCAACTAGTTATTGCTGTTTGATAAAGCCTTTTCACTAAGTTTGTTGGTGTTGTTTTCCTTTGAATTTTTCTTTACGCTCTGCCATGCATTGCGCTCTCTCATTTAAGATTTCTTAAAGAAATTGCTCTATCCTTTACAAATTAACAGAAAAAACTATATATATATATATATATATATATATATATATATATATATATATATGTATGTCTTTAAATAGTCCAATTTTTGTTGATGGTTGTCCAATATTCAAAACTTCTTAGAACATTAATACATTTTGAAAACATACAAGTGGTTATTTTTAGTCGCGTGCAAGTGACACTATAAGTCAGTCTGTCCATAACACTTTTGTGCTTGGCCTTTTTGGTTAAGATCAAAGGTCTGTTGTTAATAGATGCTGTTCTTAGCTTTTTAAGCTTTTCTTGGCCTTTTGGCCACGATCAAAGTGTAGTATCTGATCTTACTACATGCTGTACTTATTGTGATATAAAGTGGGGGATCACTTTTCTGTATTAATTTAATGTAAAATGATCACCCACTTACAACCAGTCAGTCTCAAAGCCATTCAAGTCATTCTCCAGATCATTCAAGTTGTTTTTGAAGGATTCCAGTTATTTTTTAAGCATTCAAGTCATTCTTAAGGTCATTCAATTCATCCTTAAGTTCATTAAGGTCATTCCAAGTCATTTACTTTTTATTTAAGTCATTTCTGCCCATTTTTCGGTCATTTTAGTTTATCTTTAAGAATTTCATGTCAATCCTACATTCACGCATTCATTCATTACACGAGAGCACGCAACTAATGGCTATCGGCCTTGTTATTTTAATAAGTACTTATTACAGGATAACATCAGCTATGTTGTTTGTATACATGTTAAGACTCTTGTAGCATTACAGTCATGACTATGGATTCTTTTCATTTCTTTTTTTTTTTTTTTTTTTTTTTTTTTTTTCCAGATTTTATTAAAATTTCATTTCCAAATCTGTGCAATTAATTAAATTACAAGTTATTATCTAACGGGTGTTGCCTGGAAATCTTTTTAATTTAATTTGTTTCATTTACTGACTCCCTCCTTTTCTCTTAATTCCTTGTCAGAAAATATTGACATTTTTGGGAAGATAACTCAATGAAAGAATATCATTAAAAGAAAATTGGTTTCACAATAACAGTTAAAATATTTTTTTAAAAAATGTTCAAATTTTCTTCCTATAAACAGCTTGGAGTTTGTTTTTGGCTTTTTACAATAAAATATACATAGTGTGAAATAGTAAAAATAAAAACAAAACAAAAACTTCCCCCTGTCTCTCCAGGTTGGATTTTTTTGTGAAGTTTAACTGAATTATTTACAGTAATATATAGTAAAACTAGTCTTTTGTTTTCTTTGTTATTTATAGACTAGCTAATGCAATGATAAATATTCTATTCTATTTCAACAAATGTTTTTAATTTAAGCATATTCTTTTATAGTATTTCCAATCAATTACATTTTTTCTACCAATATTTTTCCAGTGATATTTAGATGAAGTAGAAGAAAATATATTAATACCACTACGCAGGCAAAACTGGCAAAAAATTTAGTAACAGACATTTTTCAAGATTCATTGGTATTACTTCATATTTCAAGTGCTTTGATTGGCTAATCAACAGATTTGACCAACATTCTGTTTATCTCAAATTACAGAATTTATAGTGACAGGAAAGAAATGGAAGTTTTATGATGAATAATCAAACCATATTTATTTGAAGGAAAATTTTTCAATTTTATTAAAATGGACACAAAACAAAAACAGACAACCAGATTTTTTACATTTTCAAAGTTTTAAATTTTTTTAATGTTTCCAGTGTCTCAAATTAGTTTTATAACAATTATTTGTAATAATTGATAAATGAAATACTACAATAATAATTAACTTTTACTTTACCCATAAAAAAAAAAACATGAAAGTAAAAACTCCTGAGCAATGCCGAGAAGGAAGGGACAGGTAATTGAATAAAATTATTGTATTATTAGTAAATGTCAAAAAGCAGTAAAACATCAGCATGATGACCATTTAGTTGTGTGAATGTTGTCTAATACACAGGCTTAACTATGGTTGAAATTGGCAATATTATCACGTAATAAGTAACATTTTTTAAATAAGTTTGTCATCAAAACGCACATAGATTTTAAGAGTTCATGCCTATTGGAATACTCGTACCTACAATGCAACAAGTTAAAAATAACGACACTTTTGAAAAGGAAAAAGAAAAAAAATTGCATCATCATCATCACAATAATGAATTCAATCTTCTAGAAATTATCAAATTAAATGGAATCCTCTGTAGAAATTTTTAATTTGTATAATTTTTTTTTCTCTACTGACTTGTTCTTATCTTACTTGCATATACATTCTTTTTTCTCATAGAACAGCATAGCAAAGAGAGAAGAAGAGTAAATATTTTACACACTTTAATTATCTATAGTTGAGATATTAAAAAAAACCCCAAAAAAACCAACTAATTTGGTGACAGGAATTAGATCTGAAGAGCCACTGGGGACAGTTTGGGTTCAAAAATATTTTGCAGAATTAGAGAAAGGGAAAAAAAAAGGACAATACTAAGAGAAGGAAAAAGAATAGGAGCAACAGATTTTTTTTTTTTTTAATCACTACCGTTTGACGTGATCAACTTCTTTCACGGCACTGGAGTACAGGGACTGGTTGATATGGGGACTTGGTGGTGAATAACTTAAAGCAGGACTATGCCTGAAATGGAAAGAGAAAAATATGGCATTTCGAAGGTCATTATTGTTTTACTTCACACTTCTCGTCAGAGAAACATGGAGAAATTTGTACTTGAGCGCACATCAAATATAAACAGGATATTTTGTTTCCTGTTACCCAAGTCATCGTAGGACAAGTATTGTTTCTTGTCTGCATGATTAACAAACCAGATTATCTGATTAACGATTCAGATGATCTTGCAGACAAAAAAAATGGTTATTTGTTATTGTTGATCATATTTGTCACTGATCAGGATCCAGAAATGTGATTTCTAAATGTATACATGCGTTAAAATTGTTGAAGGTCATTTTACAATATTGTATTGATACTTATTGATCACAGACTAGAAATGCCATCACTGATGATCGTTCTGATTTTGTCTTATCAATTGACATATTCATCAATATGTTGAACAAAATTCAAAAAAAGAAAAAAAAAAATGAATATTTGTTTCACCTGATCTTTATTATCAGATCATAGTCATAAAAAACAAAAACATAAGATTGCATATCTTCATTTGACAACATAAGAATGAGAAAATGGAAATGCTCATAACTTAAAAACTATTTGATTAGTCAGACATGTTACATGATGGTTACTGATATATCAAAAAGAGCATTAGATCCGTACATTAAATCTAAATTATGGTCAAGGTTATAAAAATGAACTGGCTATAGGCCAGTAGCAAGTCTATTATACTGGCCTGCGTTTATTTATTTTATTTTTCAAAGGTCGAAGGTTTTTCAAGTGACTTATCAGTGTTTTGGTGCACTGAATCTAAAATTCCAATCCGTTTCCTTGGATCAGGTCTAATTTTTGAGATATGAGAAATGTGACTTTTGGGTCTTGTATAGTACTAAGTATAAGGAAACCGAGGCTGCAGGTGTAGCCTATTCTTATGTTTTTTTTGCATAAAAATTATACTGTAGTACCCCAAAACTGATATTGAAACCTAATGTTTTTGTTTACTTTCAGAAAACTGAAACCGCGTTAACAAACTCCATTGACAACACTGAAACTGAAAATGGTTTAGAAAAGTGTGATCTGCAATCAATGTGGCTGATTTTATCTATACTTTTTACAAGAATCTGTGCTTCTTGTGTTTCTATTTTGGACACGTATCTTAGATTGACAGAAAATAGAACGCAAATGCATAAATCATCCTGATAGGTTCTGCTACATATGTGCTAATCTGATTCTGCCTCGTCGACTAGCAAATATAACTGATTTTGTGAAGAAGACATATCATGCTTACTTTGGAGTTAAGCTTCGGAACCAGGACAAGCCATTTGCACCTGCAAAACACGTGTCGAGAACTTGTGTGATTGGAGAAATAAAAAACGAAGAGTATGCCATTCACTGTTGCAATGGTTTGGGGAAAGAGTAAAGATCATGTGTCAGTCAGACTGCTATTTCTGCATAACTAATCTTAAAGGAGTCAACTGCAAAAACAAGCGTTGTATTCAGAATTCTAATGTTTCTTCTGCTATACGACCAGTCCCTTATGGTCCAGGCTTGCCCGTTCCCAAGCCAGATGTTGTAATGGAATCTAGCTTAGAATCGGAATGTGATAACGCACTAGACAGGGCAGAGTGTGGAGAACACATGCCAGAAGAGAATGACTGGCCACTGCCTCTAACATAAGTAGTCAACCACCTCAGCAGAAACAACCTTCTTAGTGACACGCAATATGGTTTCCGTTCTGCAAGATCTACCGCAGATGTACTAACGGTTATATCTCACAGGATTAGTGAATCGCTTGACAAAGGTTTCCTTTCTAGGGCAATTGCTCTTGACATATCAAAGGCCTTCGACAAGGTATAGCATAAGGGCCTATTTCACAAGATTTCAATCTACAGTATAACTGGAAATGTTTTCTCAATCATTAAATCATTTCTCTCCGATAGGCTCATAAGAGTAGTGGTCAATGGACAAAAATCAGAGGCCTGCAGTATTAATGCTGGAGTCCCTCAAGGGTCAATCCTGGGACCAACTCTCTTCCTGATCTACATCAATGATCTCCCTAAACACATACTTAAATCATTCGTTGACATCTATGCTGATGACACGACCATCTACGGCAACACATCAAAGGCTGTAAATGACAAAGTTCTCTCTGATTCTCTCTCCTCTGATCTCGAGCACATGGTTCAGTGGGGGAAGAGGTGGCTGGTTACCTTTAATGTATCTAAAACCAAACACCTATCTTTACATCATCAACGCTCTGATCCTCATCTGGCATCAATTGAAATGGATGGCTCTCGTCTAGGAGAAGCCCCATGTTTTGACAAGCTTCTGGGTTGTCCTTTTCTCCTGATCTGAAATGGAACACGTACATCAAGTCTGTTGCCAAGGTCGCTGGAAAGATGGTGGGATCCTTCTACCGCTCCAGAAGATATCTCACTACTGATGCAATTTTCTATCTATATAAAAGCCAAGTATGTCCAAGGATGGAATACTGCTACTATATCTGGGCAGAAGCTGCTAAAAACAGCCTATCCTGCCTTGACAGAGTACAAAATAGACTTCGTGGCTTAGTGGGGGATGCCCTTTTCTCTACCCTGCAACCTCTCTCCCACAGAAGAGACGTTGCGAGCCTATCCTTGTTTTATCGTTATTTCCATAGCAGGTGCTCGTCTGAACTCCAATCTCTGGTCCCCCTTCGCCAATCCTTCACCGTCTAGCTGAATCCACTGTGAAAAATTTCCCCCACTCTTTATCTGAGCCTAAATCAAAACGTAGATTCCATGAACAAAGCTTCTTTCTTAGAACTGCACGCCGGTGGAACTCTGTTCCATCTGCCTGCTTCCCACCTGACTACAACTTGGATGTCTTTAAGTCCAATGTTAACAAATTCCTAATGAACCGCCCTCTTTAGTAAACACTTCATTAAATCTCCACACTAACGTACTGTACTTGCAATAACTCTTATCCCTGAGTGGCTTCCGGGCCTTGATAAGTGATGACCGCCGTGTAAAAAAAAAAAAAAAAAAAAAAAAGTAGATCTCAATGACGTGACACGGGATCTAAACCTATCAAAGGAATCAACACAGCTTCTGGCTTCTCGTCTTCATGAGAAAAACTTGCTAGTATCTGAGACAACATTACTTTGGTACTGAGAGTGTAGCAGAATTTAGACAGTTCTTCACAACCCAGAAGGGCTCATTATTAGTTTACTGCAACAACATTGCTGGTTTGATTCAATCAATAAGGCTGGACTATGTTGCTACTGAATGGAGACTATTTATCGACTCTTCCAGTCTCAAGGCAGTCCACCTTCACAACAGAAATAAATACTCTTCAATTCCATCGGTCATTCAGTGCAAATGAAAGAAACTCATAACATGAATCAGCTACTGTTTGCTATGAACTACAATGACCATGGTTGGTTGATCTGCGGAGATCTTAAGGTAGTTGGATTGGTTTTGGGACTATAGGGTGGGTACACAAAGTATTCCTGCTTTTTATTGTTTGTAGGATAGTCGGACTGATGATCAACATTTTGTCAGACCAGAATGGCCACTGCAACAAAATTTGGAACCTGATTCACACAATGTTCAGGCTCGTTCTCTTGTTGAACCAAACAAGGTCTTACTCCCATCTTTACATATCAAACTGGGACTGATGAAGAACTTTGTGAAGGCAATGGACAAGGACGGCATGGGATTTACTTTTCTTCAGCAGAAGTTTCCTCGGCTAGCATCTTTGATAGGCCTCAGATAAGGGAACTTATGATGGACTCAATGTTTGATGATGCACTGAATGCAGCTGAGCTGTCTGTTTGGTGGTCACTTAAGTCAATGAAAAAAAACTTTTTAGGAAATAATCAAAGTGCAGAATATGAGAAAAAAGTCGATGAGCTCTTGAACAGCTATCAAAAATAGGGACTCGTATGTCAGTCAAAATGCACATTTTACGGTCCCACTTAGACTACTTCTCTCAGATCTGTGGTGATTTCAGTGAAGAACAGGGAAAACATTCCCACCAGGATATTCGTGTCATGAAAGAATGCTACCAGGCCGGTGGGATGTGAACTTTCTTGTGGACTACTGGTAGTGTTTGAAACAAGACGTGGTGGCTGTCCAACACAGAAGAAAATCACTAAAAAGGCCCTTCATCCACAATTTATCTTCTGAACTATGCAAGAAAAAAAAATTTTTTTGTCAAGAATTTTTTTTCCAAAATTAAAAGAAATAAATAGCACTAAATGGCATTTTTAATTATTTTTACCGCCTCGTATCTTAAAAACGTGACCTGATTGAACAAAATGAGTGTGATTTTTAGATTCTGGGTAGCAAATTACCCTAGAATCACTTATCAGATGCTTTAACTTTGAATCTTCGCAGACCAGTGTTATTAGTAGAATTGTAGTTATCACTAAAAGTATGACTTTCACCCTTCTCTTGACATAGACATTACTAAAATTAAATCAATTCTAAGTTAGACCAGGATAAATATTTTAACCAAATTTGGAGACAACTGATCAGTACGAGTGCTAGGCTATACACAAACAAACAGTGACAAATAAACAAACTTAACTGAAAACATAACGAATTTGGTGAAGGCAAAAATTAAAAAACTAATAAAAAGTTCAAATGAATTACATGTTTAATATTTTCATGGGTTAATTTATTATTTAGCATATAAAGTCTTGCCGGATTTTCAAAGATAGACTCAAATAGCAGTTTAGTTGATAAAACAAAGTTTGCTTTTGATTAGCCAATTTTCATTTATTATCATACCATATTACTGGCAAAATTACCATGTTTACTTAGCTAAAATTTATTTTCATAATTACTGCCTGATCTAATCTGAAACATTTTTAAAAATAAAGACCAGCAAGAGAGATAATTTATTTGAAACTTTAAAATACAATAGTTGTCTATCTTAACTTCAAAAATGTGTAAATAAATAAAAGTTAAAATTAGTTCAATGCAGCCCAGAGAATGCTAAATATGTACAGTTATATATATATATATACACACATATACACACACACACACTTTGACCACATAAAATGCATCTTAAAATATTCCTTAGGATTGGATTGGATTTGGATATTAAGATATTTTAATTTTAATTAGTTGTAATTTGAAATTAACAAGTGATAACTATCTTACTAATATCTTCCAATATCAATATACTAATGTTTTATGTTTCTATAAATATCTACAAAAAACTTTTTTTTTATTTTGCGATCTAATTTACATAGTGTGTTCATTTACTGTAAACACAAAAGTCAGTACTTTTACTTATAAAAGAAGAATGCTGTAAAATAAAATGTCAAAGTTTATGAATTTTCAAATGTAATCAAAGTAGAATAAAGTGATAGTGCATGTTATTTAACAGTTCAATAGTCAAGTATTTACAAGTTGTAGAAACATTACATATAGAAAGTAAATTTAACAAATTAAAAAAAAAAAAAATTAAAACCTGTTCATTAATAACTTCAAGATAAATCCGTTTTTACTTGTGCATATAAAAGATCTTTTAAAATAACGATTCACTTTGGTGGGTTCTGTTTAAAATGTCAACTCATCTGTTTTCAAGTTATTTAATGGTTAACAACAATATTTTTCATACTGACACATTCACAAAGTTATGTGCTCACTCACTACAGCCATAAATTCCAATCCAAAGAGGTCACTGTTGTTCTCTAAAAATGTCTTGATCATAATATAAGAACTCACCACCTTAGCAATTGACCTCTGGCAACCAAGTAGGCTTTCTCTTCCAGTAGGTTAATCGTGTTAAGATACACATTTAGCATCCACGACTAAAAGTTGGTGTAAAACAACTGCATATATATATATATATATATATATATATATATATATATATATATGTGTGTGTGTGGTAAGCAACACATAGCATTTTGTTTGTTACATGGTTTCAAGACAATATATTGAAAATAACATGTAACATTCTGTTGTATAATCTATCAGATATATTTAGATTGTAAAAATATTTAGATTGTAAAAATGATATTAGATCAAGCAATATTTAGTGCCAAGGAATTGTTCAAGCTAAGGAACTTGATGGATTATTTGGATTCTGTTGGGGATGCACCCCTTACTACTTGGAATAATGAACTATTCCATGATCCCACTTCCGGTTAATGAGAAACAGTTTAGCAAGGGAGTCAGAGACAGACATGCACAGAGTATGGTCGTCATCACTAGTCCAGCAGTGAGCAAAGATATTGCTTAATTAACTCTTTTATTTACTTTTGTTAATACCTATTTAATTGGTACTGTGTCTTCCTCGTGAATTACTCAACAACTAACACCACAACAGATTCTTTGCACAATATTCTCATCTTGAGTGTTATTCACCCAACATTTCGGTTTATGTAAACTACAAACTTCTTCAAGTGTATCTTGTATCAGGTATATTGAACTTGGGAATCTGCATTTTAAACGGAACCCTTTATTTAATCCATCCATGCTCTCGTTCTCTCAGCCATGACTGGCTAAAAGTTTGCGATTGTATTTTTGAGTCACTCCACACTGAGAATTAAGCCTTCAACCTCAAGCGGTGTTACTTTTACAATTGAATTTTACTAAGTACTATCGACTGCGTCACGGGCCCAGTTGTAGAAGTTACACTTTTCTAAAGGTTTAAGATTTAATCCTTGATGTGAACGACTCAAAAATATAATTGCAAATAACTAGTAGCTCTACCCACTCATGGATGACAAAATGAGAGCATACTTGCCCTGTGGAATAAATAATGAGTTCCGTTAGAAATTGTATGGCATAATCACGTTGACACATTGGTTCTCGCCAGATCACCGAAGTTAAGCAACGTTAAGCCTGGCTAGTACTAGATGGGTGACCATTTGGGAAGGCTAGACGCTGTATGTACCTTCTGGGAAGGCTGGGCATGGGGCCAGCATCCTCACCCTGAAAAAAGAAATCCTTGCTACAAAAGCATCTACAAAGTTGTGTATAGCCTATGTCCGCCCCCAGGGCTTCAAGGCTATGGATGGATGGATCTATTAGAAATTCCATGCAGATTTCCAAGTTCGATATGAATAATCCAGACTTCAACAAAATACACCTAAAAAGGTAAGAGGTTCCACAACCGAAACATTGTGCAAATACCATTCTAAAAGAGAACAGTAGCCCGAAGAATCCAAATAATACAATCCTTATGTAAAAATTTCAGAACCGTTGATGGATCATATGATAATTGCTACACATCATCGACATATGTAATGAAAGATAGTACCAAGTTTAAAAAATGCATTAAATACCATTAATTAAACACGAGATAGTTTATCAAAAGCTATAGAGGGAGAAATTAAGTCCTTTCCAAAAGCATTAACACGTTTCATAACTACAATAAATCAGATAATGCTGATCTTGTATTACACAATTAGTATCCAATAGTTCAATCATAACCCTCCTGCCACGTCTCTTTTGAAGACTACTTAATCAAAATTTTAAACGTGATGTAATGTATATTTCTATGTCAAACATTTTGATTTTCAGAAAGAAAAAAAAAACTTTCTTATGTAGCAAAGAAAAAAGACAGCAGTAAAGATAGAATTACAAGTAAACATCAGATTTGATTTGTTTAATGAGATGGCAAAAACATAAAATATTGCTTTTTATGAGAGTACAATATATATTATCATGGACTACCTTCAACTGGATGAAAGTTTTTGTCCCCCCCCCTCCAAGATAAATGTTGTCAGGAAAATTTATCTGAAGTTTTAAGTTTTGATTTAAAGGAAAAAAATAAAAATTACCCCTCCTCCCCTCTTTCTGTGCAGTGAGAATTAAAATAACAATGTTGTTTTCCTTTCCAGATTACACAGGTTTAAGTTGAAAGCAAACACTATACATACATACATATACACACACACATATATGAAGACTGTCAAGCAGCAATAAACTAATTATATTACTAAAATAAAAAATACAACTCTAGTTTGGTAAATTTACAACCTAAAGACCAATATATATATATATATATATATATATATATATATATATATCTGATTGGCTCTTCATGAAAATATATATGCTGCCAATCTATGTGTAATGTAATGTTCTGGACACTGTTGTGAACATTATATGACTAAGTCACCCATATGTCTACTGATTTGAAATAATATAGAATTTAAATTCTCTTATTTTCCATGTTCATTGACGGTGGCCTATGGGTTAAATACCAGGCTGCAGAGTCAAATGTAACTTTGCAACTAAGTTTAAATCCTTTGACCATCAGTAATTATCATCTACCCTTAAGATTGCATGATCATTAAACACTAGTGTCTTTGAATAAAAATATTTAAATGAAATATATATATATATATATATATATATATATATATATATATATATATATATATATATATATGCATATATTTCATTTATGTGGTTATTTTACTTTTGTTCATCCCAGATTAGGAATATTGACATTTAAACATACTGTGACAGGGGATAGATTTATTGAGATTTAACTTTCTTCTAAAATCATATAAACTACCCGGCACAAAATAAGTTGCACAATTATTTTATTTTAAAGTTTTTTCACCCAACTGTATGCTTGTGATTTTTCATAATAGTTGAGTTAAATGAAATTGAATTTCTGGCAAAAATGACTTTGTATGTGTGTGTGAGTGTAACAATATAAAAAACTTGAGAGCTAAGGTTAGATCTAAAAACCACATTTTAAGCAGAGAATCTCAGAATCAGTTTTCAGTAATATTAAACACAGAAGACAAAATAATACCCTAATCTCACCAAGAAAAATAGGAGTAGACTATAGGTGGATATGATAATGTTTTACGGTTAACTTTGGTAACAATAAATATAGCCTAAGGTCAAATGATGCATTGTGATCAGCTAGATTTCTTGATGAGGAAGATTGTACTTTGTAATGGCCAGGATGGGGGCAGAGGCATAGTCATCAACACATACTTGGAGGATTTAAACTTTCAAAAAGAAAGAGCAAGCAGGCAAGACAAGGAGCAAAGTTGTAAAAATGATATGAAAAACAAACATTGTGAAGAGATTGAAAAGCTTTTTCTTGTAATAACCAACAACCAAAAACCGATAAAACGGATGTTTTATTCTAAAGACAAGAGGACTGGGAAATAACAAAAACGTATTTCTAAAAATGGAAATGGATGAAAAGTATAAAAAATTGTATAAGATATATTTTTTTTAATAAATTGGTCAAATTAAAAGAGAAATTCAAATTATTCACACTAGTTTTTATCAGTACCCTCTTTCTCCAGAATTCATTAAAATTTGGAAACGATGCTTCTTCAAACTGTGCTTTCTTTTCCCTGAAAGTCGTGACCATCAACTTGTAACTACAACAATAGGTATGATTTTTTTTAAGTTTGTACACTGGTTGCATTACCAGGGCAAAGAATTACTTTGTTCCCACACGGACAAAGTTCGATTTTTAACGTGTGGATTATCCATTTCCTCAAAAGAAGACAATCTGGATTTGGATAAAAAAAAAAAAAAAAATTGGTACAGTTGAGAAGAATTACAGAACAAATACTACACTATGATCCTAGCCAAAACCTATTTAACTCATAGTAAAAGAGAGGACAGATGATTTATATATTTTTCCTTAAGGATATTAGTAAAATTGATACCACAATCAAAACGAAACTTGAACACTAGAACTCAAACCATTAACACCTGTATCACCACTATTTTTTTCTATACAATTTTATTTCTTAAAAGGAAATTGGAACAGCAGAGTCATCTCTATAAAATACCAAGTGATCAGTCAACTGGATCTTTTATTGGAGGGGTGTGTGAATTTTCCAAGGTAACCGATGTAACAATAAAAAATGGAAGGGAAATTCCCATAATTAGTTTGATGTTTTTAAGTATTTTACATACCAAATAAGAACCATAATAAGACAAGTTATTGGTTTAACAATTATTGATGAATTACTATAAATGAATAAAACAAAGGCATAAAAATGGCATTTCTTTAATAAACGCCATCCTCAATTTTAAAAAAAATTTTTAAAAGATTGACATGAAACTTTTAGAAACTAACAAATTTGGCTTAAGAAATTAAAACAAATTGATGTTTTTTTAAAAATATTTTTTTGTTTAGTACTTAATAATGTTGAAAAAAAAAAAAAAAAATTCTCAAACTTAAACATTTACTTTTTACTGTATACATATTCACAAAGTCATAATATGAACATACTTTTATGAAAGAGAGAATCTCAACTCCCTATGCAGGTTGAAATTTTCTAGGAACAATCCAAGTACAAAGATTTTTCTTAACAGAGTGAAAATCTTGCTGCCAGTAAAAGTCCATAAATCTTAGCTCTTTCGGATTTTCATAGGGATCACCTTGTCCGTAACTGAAAGATTCAAAAGACCCTTAAACCATAATTACTCCTCTGGAATATTAATGGGGGAAAAAAGAGCTTCTTACAGAGAAAAGATGAAAGCAATTCAGGAAATGGTAGAGAATAACATTTTATGGTTCTCTGCTTTAAGAAATGATGCATCAAATTATTATTACCATAGTTCAAGTTAAAAGAGATAAAATCTATCTAATTTGGCACTCTTTAAAACTATACACTAAAATCAATTACTTATTGTTTAAAAGTAAATGTTTGGATGATATTACTTAAAATAAACACTACTTTGAAATAGCTGTAAACTAAAATATTGTTTATACTTTTTATTTGGAACTTGATTTGAAAATGTTTTAGGTATGTCTGAAAATAACAGGACTGGATGTGATGGGTGAGCTATGGGCAAAAGAGATAAAGAGATGGTGTTATCTAAAATGATGTCTTGGAAGTAGATAACTTTTATATACACTTCCTGCAATCATTGCTTTTGTTTGTTTAGCCCTTCTTTTCAGGTTATTCAACTATGAACACTGAGAAATGAATGATGAACACAGGAACAGAAAAAAAAAAATTTAAAAAAAAAAAAAAAAAAATTAAGAGAAAAAAAAAAAAAACACCTGATCTTGTTCCAGGTTACATTTTTTTTCTCTTCCCCAAGCTGTATAGAAGCATGACAACAGATGGGGAAAATTAAAGAAACTCAAGGAGGGATTATTTCAAAGAAACCATGTTTGTGACACCAGTCTCATACATACATACATACACACACATTATGTATAAGGCTCCTTCAGTCTTTGACAGACTATGAATACCCATGTATGGGGTGCTTGCACATGAAATTTTTGTGGCTGGAGGTGCGCAATAACCAACCACACCTCTCCTGAGTTGATATTGTTAAAATACCAGTGGCAAGTGATTATGTACAAGACGACTGGAAACAATGCTGAGATAAGCGGAAAGCACATACAGCACCTAGAATTCTCAAATGGTCACTCATCAAGTACTAACCAGGCTCAACATTGCTTAACTTCGGTGATCTGATGAGAACCGGTGTGTCAACGCAATTACGCCATATATATATACATATATATATACATATTTATATATATATACATATATATATATATATATAAATATACACACACACACACTACTAGTTTGTTTCGTAGATAATTGCAAGATTTTGAAAAAACTATTACAATATACTCAATCATTTCTAAAACAACTGGAGGTGCTAGTGCACTTAATGATCCGCGCTATTTTTTTAAATAGTATTTTCAAGTTTAATTAAAGTTTAACGATATCTGTTTTTATTAAATCGTTATATGAAAGTACAGATTAGGTACACAACATCCTCCCATCCCCATGTTAAAAATGGCTTTCTAAATAATAACATTATTTCAGCATGGATCAATAAGTGCATGAGTACCCAACTGGATTAAATGAGGTTTATTTGTAAAGAAAATGTTAGAAAGTTTTCAGATGACAAATGATGCCCCAAAATCACAGCACTAAGCACCGTATATCGGGAAAACAAGTTATGTATATGACTGTTTCTCCGAACTCTACTCTACTCTACAGGGAGTGCGGCTCTGAGATATAGAAAGCATCTGACAACACTGTCAAAATCCAATGTTTATGAAAGCAACATTCAGCTCTATTCAACACCACCTCTGCTTAAAAAAAGACAACCTTGCTGATGTGGAGACTCTGCTCACCTTCATACCCTCTACAAATGCCTCTTATCTTTGTGCTATTCAAGATGAATAAAAACTTCTTTGTCAAAACATAGAAAAAACTGATCTCCCAGGCAACTCTGGCTATCAGTGAAGAATATGATGATCTGAATGATCGCAACACATTCATGGATTGTGTTAACACCAACATCAGTGCAGAATGACTAAAAAGAAATGTAAGTGTGGATTAACTGTTTTTCTTGTTTCTTTAACGCCATTAAACTTGATTACTATGTTTACAGACCACAACATCATTTCACTGTCACCGTTTTCACACAAATTATTATATCACAACTATCATCACTGTTAAAATGAACATGAAATGATGTGATAGCTCAAGTGTTATATTTCATTAAAAAAAACAAACGAATACCTATTAGTTTTAGAGATAACAGGTTACAAAGCTGCAAAACTGAATCTGTTTCCTGACATTTTTTTTAAAAGCAGCGATTTGTACCATATGATTCTGGCAGTTTCAAATACAATACTATTAAAAAAAAAAATGAACATTTTTTTTTCTCAATACCTTAATTGTAATCAAAAGGGCACAAACACATTCTACTGTTAGCTGGTAATCTTTTTTATTTTTGGTTTATACAAAATGTTTACTAGTTTTATATTTAATTTTCTTGGCTTATAAAAAACGTCATGTAAGAAAAAAAAAATCTTATCTTACCTTGAGTGGACAGTGGTCAATAACTTGGGTGAGGCTTGTCTTTCCCATATAGTTTTCTGGGCTTGAAGAACCTGCCCCAATGATCTATACAAGAAAGGAATTAGGAAAAAAAAAAAAAAAAAAAAAAAAAAAAAAAAGGGGGAAAGCCATTAGGAGTGTGGCAAAGAAGAAGAACAGACTGAACAAAAGAAAATGGTTGCTTACACATTTCCAATCAGAAACTGAAAATAAAAAGATAGCAACTAAGCAACACACACAAAAAAAAACAAAAAAAACACGTGGAATTCTCAGTTAAAAATTATCCAAATCTGATGTCAAATTTTTACAAACAAAAATCGTATTTAAACAGGAACCATACCTAGGTAATTTTCATTTATATCCTATAGTATTGGCTATATAATAAAAATCAGCAAGGGGGATAACACATTTTAAGTTTTCTACCTTAAGATTTAAAATCTGCAAACAAATATTTTTTTTTACTAAACAAGTAACCTTTTTAGCTAAGATCAAAGTGTAGTATCTTTTTCTAATGCTACACTTTTTTTTTTTTTCTGTCTTCAGTCAGTGAAAAAAATTTTCAAGTTAACTTGTATCCTCAAACTGAAGTGCATCTTTTTAAGGAAGCTTACTTTTTCTCACATTAAAATAACATTGGGTCAAACTCTGCCCTTGTTAGAAAATGGGGGATAAACAAACAACTGTTTTAGGACATTTTTTTTTATTAAAAGTTTGTACAAATTCTAAAAAAGTGAAACCAAATTTATGTTAATTTTACAAAAACTTCAATCTTCTTTCAGATTTCTTAGAAACTGTTCTATTAGTTATCACTAAACACTAGTTGCATGATGGTTTTGCGTCTGAGTGACAATTCTTAATATCTCAAGAAAAACTGCAAAACATAAATAATACATCCAACAAGAAATCATTGTGAGGAAAAGATAAAACAAAATGAAAAGACGATACAAAATCCTAACGTAGTCTTAGGTGTTAAGATGAACACCAATGAAAAGTTCTGATGAAAGTTGCTTTCGCCAGTGAGGACTTTCTAAGAATAAAACCAGTTAATTTATCTCCACATCTTAAGCAAAAAGAAAGAAAGAAGAGCCATTCAGTGAATATTTAAATAAAACCTGCAGTTTTGATGATGAAGCATCTCAGGATATATTTTTTTATTATTATTCTCAACCCCAAGTTATTAACGTTATATTTTATTAAAAAGATAGACTGAAGTTTATACACACCAAATATGGCTGGATTGAAGAAAAGATTATGAATTTTATTAACAATTCCATGAGTGATATTCAGGATGAGGTTGAGGAACAAAAGTGGAACAAAAGTTAGTTAGAGAGAGAGAGAGAGAGAGAGAGAGAGGAAGGAAGAACGAGAAGGGAGGGGGACAAGGGGAGTGGGAGGTAGAGGAATGGGGGAGGGAAGAGAACGAGAGAGGAATGGGGGGGGAAGAGAACGAGAGAGGAATGGGGGGGGGAAGAGAACGAGAGAGGAATGGGGGGGGGAAGAGAACGAGAGAGGAATGGGGGGGGGGGGGAAGAACGAGAGAGGAATGGGGGGGGAAAGAACGAGAGAGGAATGGGGGGAAGAGAACGAGAGAGGAATAGGGGGGGAAGAGAACGAGAGAGGAATGGGGGGGGAAGAGAACGAGAGAGGAATGGGGAGGAGAAGAGAACGAGAGAGGAATGGGGAGGAGAAGAGAACGAGAGAGGAATGGGGGGGGAAGAGAACGAGAGAGGAATGGGGGGGGGGAAGAGAACGAGAGAGGAATGGGGGGGGGGAAGAGAACGAGAGAGGAATGGGGGGGGGGAAGAGAACGAGAGAGGAATGGGGGGGGGGAAGAGAACGAGAGAGGAATGGGGGGGGGGAAGAGAACGAGAGAGGAATGGGGGGGGGGAAGAGAACGAGAGAGGAATGGGGGGGGGGAAGAGAACGAGAGAGGAATGGGGAGGAGAAGAGAACGAGAGAGGAATGGGGGGGAAGAGAACGAGAGAGGAATGGGGGGGGAAGAGAGCGAGAGAGGAATGGGGGGGGGGAAGAGAACGAGAGAGGAATGGGGAGGGGGGAAAGAACGAGAGAGGAATGGGGAGGGGGGAAAGAACGAGAGAGGAATGGGGGGGGAAGAGAACGAGAGAGGAATGGGAGGGGAAGAGAACGAGAGAGGAATGGGAGGGGAAGAGAACGAGAGAGGAATGGGGGGGGAAGAGAACGAGAGAGGAATGGGGGGGGGAAGAGAACGAGAGAGGAATGGGGGGGGGGAAGAGAACGAGAGAGGAATGGGGGGGGGGGGGGGAAGAGAACGAGAGAGGAATGGGGAGGGGGGAAAGAACGAGAGAGGAATGGGGGGGGAAGAGAACGAGAGAGGAATGGGAGGGGAAGAGAACGAGAGAGGAATGGGGGGGGAAGAGAACGAGAGAGGAATGGGGGGGGAAGAGAACGAGAGAGGAATGGGGGGGGAAGAGAACGAGAGAGGAATGGGGGGGGGAAGAGAACGAGAGAGGAATGGGGGGGGGAAGAGAACGAGAGAGGAATGGGGGGGGAAGAGAACGAGAGAGGAATGGGGGGAGAAGAGAACAAGAGGAATGGGGGGAAAAGAACGAGAGAGGAATGGGGGGGAAGAGAACGAGAGAGGAATGGGGGGGAAGAGAACGAGAGAGGAATGGGGGGGAAGAGAACGAGAGAGGAATGGGGGGGAAGAGAACGAGAGAGGAATGGGGGGGAAGAGAACGAGAGAGGAATGGGGGGGAAGAGAACGAGAGAGGAATGGGGGGGAAGAGAACGAGAGAGGAATGGGGGGGAAGAGAACGAGAGAGGAATGGGGGGGAAGAGAACGAGAGAGGAATGGGGGGGAAGAGAACGAGAGAGGAATGGGGGGAAGAGAACGAGAGAGGAATGGGGGGGAAGAGAACGAGAGAGGAATGGGGGGAGAAGAGAACGAGAGGAATGGGGGGGAGAAGAGAACGAGAGGAATGGGGGGAAAAGAACGAGAGGAATGGAGAGGAAGAGAACGAGAGAGGAATGGAGAGGAAGAGCGAGAGAGGGGTGGGGACGAGAGAGGGGAGGAGAGGAGGGAGGGGAGGGAGAAAGAGGGAGGGGAGGGGTGAGAAGGAGGGTGGAGAAGGAGAACGTGAAGAATCTTTTGCTCTCATGATTCCAACTTGAGAACTGTCTACTGCAAACCAGTCACCTCGCGGACTTGTGGAGAACAACGAACCATTGGAAACTGTTCTGAAACTAAACATGGCTTACACTTCTAGAGGTTATGGACCCAACATGCGTCTTTTTTCAATGGATCCGAATCAAAATTCGAATTGTAGCAAGTGAAATTTCTAGGATATCTACAAATTCAAAAGTTATACAAAGTACTTCAAACATAACCTGAAAACAAACGACCCCGACTTCATTGAAAAGAACGCAACTGTCTTTGTGGAATTAATACAGTGTTTATATGACCGAAGTCTATCACTGGTAATGAAAGAAGCCCTGGACAATGGCTGCAAAGCATTATTTATCCAAAGGAAACCCCAAAATTATTTCTTTATATACTGAACTGACTTCTCTAAAACAAATGGAAGCCGAAACTATTACTGATTATATTATAAGAGCTGAAACGACTGCAAATTCTTTAAAAATGTCTGGTGAAGTTATAAGCAACAGTATGTTAATTTCTATGGTCCTGAAGGGATTACTGAGTGATTTCAAGCCATTTACCACCGTGATAACCCAGAAAGAAAAACCCATGACTTTTAGCCAATTCAAGGTAGCACTCAGAAGTTACGAGGAAATTGAAAAAATGATCACAGAAAAAAACGAATCTACAAATATCATGAAATTTAAAAATACACACATAAAAACACCAAAATTAAATTTACCCATGCCGAGAATAAAAACTGCAACTTTGCCAAAAACAATTTTTCTCCTATGAAAAGTACAAAAATTATTTGCTATAATTGTGGACGACCTAATCACAAGAGTTTCCAATGTAGATACAGGACTCAAAATGGCGACTCCATTAAAAATGTGGAAAGCTCCGTTAGCAAACATACATTATTATTTTCATATACGTTTAACGCTTCAACAAACAATAATAATTTTCTTGTCAATTGCCGTGGCACGTGATTACAAAGGAATCTGCTTTTATCAATTTTGATTCCAACTTTAAGCCACAAAATCATTTTGTAGAACTAGCTGACGGGAGTCGAGTAAATGATATCGTTTTGAAAAGAGATCATGCTAAAATCTCGCTAAGCAACAATAAAGGTGAACGGTTTCTGTATTCTAGAAAATGCTCTGCTAATCCCAAAATTTAAACAAAATATATTTTCTGTACAAGCTGCCATTAAACAAGGTGCAAATATAAACTTTAGCCCTAATAAATCAAAACTGGTGTAACAAATGGAAATGTATTCAACATTAAAGAAAGACTATATTATTTAAATAGCGTAGTCCCCTCGAAAACCGCCTGACATGATCTACAGACATGACATAAAATTCTTGGACACTGCAATATTCCGGATATCAAAAAGTTACCGACTGTAGTTGATGGAATGAAATAAAAAAAACTTTAACTGCGACGTGTGTACGCAGGGAAAAATGACAAACTATCAAAACAAGAAGGCCAAGTGCATTGTGACTTGAACGGTCCCGTAGAACCGGTGGTCAGAGAACATTATAGATGTGTGTTTAATTTCGTAGACGACCATTCAGGTTTAATAATGTTTTACTTTTTAAAGAACAAATCTGATACCCTGCTAGCAACTAAAAAATATATAGCCGACATGGTTCCCTACGGTAAAGTAAAGTGTATTCACTCTGACAACAGTACAGAATTCACCAATAAAGACTTTGAACTTTTACTAATTGACCATCATATCAGCTCCTAGATCGCTACACCAAAACGGGACTGCGAAATAAGCATGGCGAATACTTTTTGAAATAGCAAGATGTCTACTCATTGAATCGAAACTTCCCAAAAACCTCTGGATGTATGCACTTATGGCGGCTGCCTTTATACACAATAGGTGCTTTAACAAAACACTATCTAAAACTCCATATGAATCTTTCTGTAGTAAAAAAACAAATTTAAGCCGAATGCATATATTTGGTGCAACTTGCTTCCCATATATAGAGAAAAAGAGTAAATTAAATAATAAACAGATAGAGGTATATTTCTTGGATACGATAAAAACAGTCCAGCCAATTTAGCATTTTTTCCAGAGAAAAATAAAATAAGAATCCAATGTGTAAAATTCAGACATGTTTAATTTTAAAGACGAAACCCCGTCATATGAAGAGGATGAAATTATATTTCCTCAAATTATTAAAACAAACGAAGACAATGAAGATGACGGAGACAAGCGTACCTATGATGATGATGATGATGTTAAAGTCGAAAGATATCCCAAAAGAAATAGAACGCGACCCGATTTTTTTGTGGTCGGGAGATTCTATTTATAAACGATGCTGCTAGAAACTGACGAATCAAATTAATTCACGTCCTGCTACCAACCAATCAGAAACTAGAATTGTTCCATAAATACTAAACCTTTCTGTAGCAATTTCGCATATGTTTTTTTCTTCGTGTCACGACGGGAAGAATCTTTTGCTCTACGGATTCCAACTCTAGAACTGTCTACTGCAAACCAGTCACCTCCCGGGACTTGTGTGTAACAACAAATCATCGGAAACTGTTCTAAAACTAAACATGGCTTACACTTCTAGACAGAACGAGAGGAGGGAGGGGAAACGAGAGGAGGGAGGGGAAACGAGAAGAGGGAGAGGAAACGGGAGGAGGGAGGGGAAACGGGAGGAGGGAGGGGAAACGGGAGGAGGGAGGGGAAACGGGAGGAGGAACAAGAGGAGGGAGGAGGAACGGGAGGAGGAACGAGAGGAGGGAGGCGGAACGGGAGGAGGAACGAGAGGAGGGAGGCGGAACGGGAGGAGGAACGAGAGGAGGGAGGCGGAACGGGAGGAGGAACAGGAGGAGGAATGAGAGGAGGGAGGAGAAACGGGAGGAAGGAGAACCGGGAGGAGGAACGAGAGGAGGGAGGAGGAACGAAAGGAGGGAGGAGAATGAGGAGGGAGGAGAATGAGGAGGAAGGAGAATGAGGAGGGAGGAGGAAGGAGAATGAGGAGGGAGGAGGAAGGAGAATGAGGAGGAAGGAGAATGAGGAGGAAGGAGAATGAGGAGGGAGGAGAATGAGGAGGAGGAGGAGGAGGAGGAGGAAGGAGAAGGAGGAGGAAGGAGGAGGAGGAAGGAGAAGGAGGAGGAGAAAGAACAAGATGTCTGTTCACATTGCATTCTCTGCATGTTAGCACAGTCAAGGAAGGAGGATATTTGGAGGGAATTTGAAAGTTTAGTAGCTTGCGGAAAAAAAAAATCAGAAGTAGAAGCCTCTCTGGTATCAGGAGACATTTATATTAAAGGCTTAACATTTTATTACTTATTAGATCAGTCGATGGTAATTACATTGCGGGGATACTAGTGCTACAAGTAAAACAACCACACGGATGCAACATTGAAACTTGCTGCCACATCCGGGTTGATGCATCAACCATGAGCCTCTATTGTACAAGGGCCAGAACGAGTTGGAACTGGACAGAGTGAGGCACATATTATGTTGGTCCCTCATCCGATAGAGAGACTAATGGTTGAAAAAAAAGATATTATGCACGAGTGAATGGTTGCTTTGTAGAAACATAAGATACTGTTAGGTCAAAGTATTTTTCTAGTGCAGTAGAAAGAGTACAATTCTTTTGCAGCAGCCTTGACAATTGTCTTCTATGTAATTCTTCCTATTCATGTTACCTGTGGATGTTAGGCCAAAAATTTCAAATGATGACCTCTCAGCAAGCGTGTTATTACTAGGGCTATGACAACAGCATATTCTACTCCTTGTTTTGATTCTCAGGTATATATCCATTGATATATGTTTTTATGTGTAGTGATGTGGTTTTCGGTTGATTAATTGTGTCTGTGTAGGATATATATATATATACTCGAGAGTCAAAACAATGATAAGAATATGCTGTTGTCATAGCCCTAGTTATTACCTATGCAAATTGGTGGCTGGAAAGGTTATTTGTAATTGTTGAAAGACAAGTTTTGTCTTAGCATAGAATCTTACCATCTATTTACATCTCTACTTGACTACAGATTGGAGATTATTTTTATAAGATTTCCGACATTAATCGGAATATGCGCATATTCAGTTTTCTTTTTTCCACCCACATGTCTGGTATAGAGTGTGATGTCATCAGTAAATATAGTTATCTCAAGATACAATTTTATCAGAAAGTTTGTTTATGAAACAAACACTAAAGGTCTAAGGATCGATCCCTGGGGCACACTCATATTTTGTTTGGATATACAGTGATTGGGGATAACCTAAAGTTACATGTCATGTTTTGCTTACAAAGATATGAAAATTTAACATGAAATTGAATACAAGGTGTAAACCCGAAAATGACACTCATAGAATCGTTAATAAAATTCACAATCAAACCATTTTTGGTACAAATAAATTTCAATAAATGCCTTACTTGTCCACCAAGTTTGAGTCATGAATATCCAACAGTTTTTTTTTTATTTTATCATTCAGTGATTATCGCACCTGGACATGATATGCTAAATTGTTAATAACTAATACTCCTCTTTTGATACTGGCCTGTGTTGGGTGCGATGGTTGTTCTTGTTCAGAAATTGTTTTCATAAATATTAACTTTGAGATAACACAACAGATAAAAACAAGAGTAGAGTAAGGCGAGTGTGAAGCCTATTCAAGGTCAAACTACTATCTATGAGACAATTATCAAACTGTGTCCACATATCATTGAACCATAATAAAACAAAGACTGTTGGACTTTCATGATTGAAACTCAGTGGACAAGCACAGATTGTAGTTATTTGTACTAAAGATTGTTGCATTACAGAAAGGATTGTACTCTTTTTTTTATTGATTTTCATGGCCATGCATGGGTGGCATTTGTGTGTGTGGGGGGGGGCTGAGATAATGTATATTTAAAAAAAAAATTAAAGAATAGAATAATGATGTTTTTGAATTTTTGAGATGAGGATTAGTTATTCGTATTATTTGGATTCGTCGGACTACTGTTCTCATCTTGAGTGTGATTTTCACAACGTTTCCGTTGATGTAACCTCCCATCTTCTTCAGGTGTATCGCGTCGAACTCAGGAATGTTTCTGTCGAACTCGAGAATTTTGACAAAATTTCGAGTGGAACCCTTTATAAATTCGTCCAAATTCCCGAGTTCGACAAGATACACTTGAAGAAGGTCGGAGGTTACATCGACCAAAACGTAAAAAATCACACTCAAGATGAGAACAGTAGTTTGATGAATAATGATATGCAGAGTCGGTTTAAAAAAATAGTAATTTCAGACACACCAACACTAGCTGGGATCATTTTTTCTTATCCAGTTTTAGCAGTATGCATTACCTGATTGACATAAAAAATTTAAACTATATTTTATCCTAACTTGATATAAATAAATATCGAGGACAACTAAATAAAGTGATGGAAAGTATGGAGGCCACTAATAATTGTCCAAACAATTACAGGGAGAAGTGGCCTTGAGAGGAAGTGTGTCAAAAGTTTACAAGGTATTAATTACTTGTTGATCTTTGAAGTGTATCATAGAAAACGCAATCTAAATAACAAAAGAGAAAAACAACAAGAACAGAGTAAATGTCTTTCTTGAGCCGACTTGAAAAGCGATCTCTTTAAAATGGTTAGAACAAAAATAGGAAAAGCTGAGACAACATCACAAGTGGCGTAGAACAAAAGAACATTGCAGCTTTTTTTGTTTGTTTTTACTGTAATAAAAATGGATATCGAACCAACACAGACAAAAGCTCATCTAAACAAGTTTTAGAAATGTTAAATCTATCAGTTCAGCTATTATAAATAACCATAAAAAGAAATGTACGTCCTACACTGTTTATAAGAATGCAATCGATAGTTTTATCCGGTTTTGAATAATCCTTAAATGCTTTTATTTTTATTAACAATAATTGAATAAAACTGAAAATCCTATTTTTTTTAGATTAATTAAAAAATTGTAACATGACTCTACATGGAATTATTTTCTCTAAGACTTTCACTAACCAACATTATGTAAATAAAGCTAATACATAATATCAAAGAGTTGTGTAGATGAAGAGGAAGAACATTCCAGAACCATTCCCTTTATTTTGTCTAATTCTTAATTAGACAAAAACTCATTCTAGTTTTCACAAATGTCATCATCTCTAAGAAATTAAAATGAGTTTTCCTCTCGCCTTATTTTTATCAAATACTAGCAGTTCAGCCCAGCTTTGCTTGGGCCCTATGTACTGTTCATAACTTTGTGCATATGTATATATATATTAAAAGGTTTGACTCCTGTATCTAAAATTTCAAGGGTTTTGACACAAAATTGGCAGAGGATTTTGGTAGAGTCTGCAAAGATCAACTCCTTCAACATTGACCCCTTTGCAGCCAAATATTCGCCCAAAAACGGATTTAAAAACTTGCTGCATGTCTGAATACCCTTTATATAAAATTGCAAATGTTTAGACCAAAAATTGACCGATTTATTTGGCAGAGACCGTAGAGGTCAAATTGTTTTTAACTCCGATTTTGACCACTTAACATTTATTGTTTAGGCTCAAATCAAGTTAAAAAGTTTTATCCATGTCCAAGTAGACCCAAAATTTGTTGAACTTTGACCCCTTGACAGCCAAATTTCTGGCTGAAAACCAATTAAAAAGATTTTCTCAAATCTCAATATCCCTTATGTTAAATCTCGCTTCTGTAGACTGAAAATTGAGAGAGTAGTTTGGTAGTGAAATGTACACAAAGACAATTTCACTTTTATAGATATATAGAATTCAATCAAAAGCGTGAAATAAATGCCAAGAGGTTAGTGGAAACATTTCCAAATCGTTTTGTTATAGATTAATACAAGTTTGTAGTGACACTCCTACAGTAATTATTGAATTCTATAGTTGTATTCTACATCTGTTGTAGATTACTGCTGTGCATTTTATAGACATCCGGCTCAAACACCCTATCTTATCACCTTTGTTCAAACTGAAATAGTTATACTGATACTCTCATTAATATAATTTCAAAATATATTTGGTTATTGCGGCACTATTTCCAAACCCCTTTTAAGAGTTTGTGACATTTCCATTTAAGGCCACCAAAAAACGTGGGGGGGGGGGTCATATTTAAAGTGATAAAAATATCTATCCTATTCTTAACTAGAATTACCTCAGTTACCACAATATCACATTTACACTAGGGACCATCCTAATTAAGATAACTCCAATTTGATTGGAAATTTTGTTTTTCATATATACTACACTTCAAACCTAGTGCTAAGGCCAAGAACATGCAACCTGAAAACAATACTCAAGTGACAGAATGGATCTTTTAGGATATTAGACATAACTATGCAACAACCTGTAAAATGATTTACAAAAGTGTTTTAAAAATAATTTAAACATTTTGATTTTTAAAGGTCTTATTCAAAGATTTGTTTTTTTTTTTGTTTTTTTTTTTTTGTCTTTGTTAGCTTTTGGTCAGTAGAGAAGAAATCCTTCATGACAGAGACAACTTTTATTTTTGTCCCTATCCAGAATGCTCCTTTTTGGGGAGCTGGATCTTCCCCACATTAATAACCGACCTTATGTCTAACTCTAGGCAAGTAAATAGGAACATCTTTGTACATAAGACATTTTACTTCATGAAGATCCAGGTTGACATGTCGTTATGTATAATATATTTTAAAGATTCATGCTGTCAGTTGAATATGTTGGTAAGAATTTCTGGATAAACTCTCCATTAAAATGAATTCAGATAGACAAATGCTACTTTATTCAGCTGAATTTTTCTTTCTTTTTTTTTTTTTTTTAAATAAAAGCACATTTAGGAATAGTTGAAGTAAGTACAACTAAAAATGTTAAATTAATGAGTTGACTTTTCAATTTTTTAAAAAGAGGAAATTTTATAAAAAGATCGTTTCAAAAAGATATCTTTTCTAACATTCAACTTTTCATAATCCAAAAATTGTTTAAATTTTCTTTCAAATGATATAGAGTGAAAAAAAGATGAAGGAAATTATGAAATGAGCAAGCCAATTAATTATGAAAAGCAATGCTTTCTAATATTGCTAACTATAAAGAAACCATTTAGATGAAAATCTCAGAGAATTTAAGGTTTTTTTGTAGTTAAAGGATATTAAACATGCTAATATAGAGATTCATCAAAAATAAAAAAAAAAATAAAAAAATAAATAAAAAGGGAGCCAAATCTGTAACCTCAAACAACAAGTATAAATTTTCATAATTACCACCATTTGGAGTTTTTGGTGGTATTAAGATGCAAGTAAAAATAAAAGAAAGAATGTTCAAATTTAAACATGGAAATTAAGTAGAAAAGCAAGAGACATAAAATTAATTAAAATTTATTTGTGCCATCAACTCCAATTAATGATTTGATTTAATGTTTCAAAAAGGAAAACTTTAAACAGAAATAGATAAAAAGATATATAGAGAAAAAATATGAGTGTGTGTGTATATATATATATATATATATATATATATATAGAGAGAGAGAGAGAGAGAGAGAGAGAGAGAGAGATGGCAAAAGAGAAATGAAGAGAGAAAGATACATTAGTACTTCCAAAACCGAGATTGATTTAATTCTTTCAAACAAATCCTTTTGTCATTTCATGCTTTAGCAATGTTACAGATGATTTTTCTTAACTCCTTTCTGGAATCGGTAATGTCACTAAATCTAGTATCGAGTTGTTTGCAAGAAAAATATCCTCATAGGTAATCAAAAATGTTTTTTTAGATTAAATATTATTACATGGAGTCATTTAAAGTAAATATTTATTTCATTTTAAGCATTTAAATACGAGAAATATGATCTGAATATTTAAACATTGCTTAAAAATTAACATGGTCAACATGAAGTGTCTACAAGATGCTCATGTTAGTTTTTAAACAATGTTTGAATATTTAAATCATGTATTTCTCATGCTTAGATCCTTAAAATAACTCGAAATGACTTCCCATGTAATAATATTTAACCTAAAAACATTTTTTAATGTCTACAAACATTTTTTTCTCACAAACTCAACACAAGATTTTTAGAGACATTACCCTGGAATGTCACAAGAATTACACAAAGAGGCGCATACATTTTTCAGTAAAATGATAACATTGGAATCTTGACTGGAATAATTTTCAATCAAATTTATCTCTTTAACTTGGGTGATGAAACGAAACGATATATTTCATTTAAGCAAAATAAATTTGACAAAAAGTAAAACATTCAAAGATATTTTGAAGACAGTTTATTTCTTCAGACTAGCATTTTATTTTGTGCTATATTTTTCGATAATTCTTT